>NC_136484.1:91690950-91854251 GCF_053919585.1 Euprymna scolopes | reverse complement strand
TATCCATATATACAATTATATATATATATATATATATATATATCCATATATACAATTATATATATATATCCATATATACAATTATATATATATATATCCATATATACAATTATATATATATATATCCATATATACAATTATATATATATATATATATCCATATACAATTATATATATCCATATATACAATTATATATATATATATCCAATTATATATATATATATATCCAATTATATATATATATATCCAATTATATATATATATACAATTATATATATATATATCCATATATACAATTATATATATATATATCCATATATACAATTATATATATATCCATATATACAATTATATATATATCCATATATACAATTATATATATATATATATTATACAATATATATATATATCCATATATACAATTATATATATATATCCATATATACAATTATATATATATATATCCATATATACAATTATATATATATATATCCATATATACAATTATATATATATATATCCATATATACAATTATATATATATATATCCATATATACAATTACATATATATATATCCATATATACAATTACATATATATATATCCATATATACAATTACATATATATATATCCATATATACAATTACATATATATATATCCATATATACAATTATATATATATATATCCATATATACAATTATATATATATATATCCATATATACAATTATATATATATATATCCATATATACAATTATATATATATATATCCATATATACAATTATATATATATATATCCATATATACAATTATATATATATATATCCATATATACAATTATATATATATATATCCATATATACAATTATATATATATATATCCATATATACAATTATATATATATATATCCATATATACAATTATATATATATATATCCATATATACAATTATATATATATATATATCCATATATACAATTATATATATATATATCCATATATACAATTATATATATATATATATATCCATATATACAATTATATATATATATATATATCCATATATACAATTATATATATATATATATATCCATATATACAATTATATATATATATATCCATATATACAATTATATATATATATATATCCATATATACAATTATATATATATATATATCCATATATACAATTATATATATATATATATCCATATATACAATTATATATATATATATCCATATATACAATTATATATATATATATATATCCATATATACAATTATATATATATATATCCATATATACAATTATATATATCCACATATACAATTATATATATATATATATCCATATATACAATTATATATATCCACATATACAATTATATATATCCACATATACAATTATATATATCCATATATACAATTATATATATCCATATATACAATTATATATATCCATATATACAATTATATATCCATATATACAATTATATATATCCATATATACAATTATATATATCCATATATACAATTATATATATCCATATATACAATTATATATATCCATATATACAATTATATATATCCATATATACAATTATATATATCATATATACAATTTTATATATCCATATATACAATTATATATATCCATATATACAATTATATATATCTATATATACAATTATATATATATATATTTCCATATATACAATTATATATATATATATATATATCTCCTTATATACACATAAAAATATATGCATGCATAAATGCACATATATATCGGTATATACATACATATACGTAAATACATTCATACATATATCCATATAAAGCCATGATGATGATTGCAACGTCTTGTCAGACGAGTTCCACTCCCTCAGACATTTAAAATTCATGAGTCCAAATGCCTGAAGGAGTATCTATACAAAGATGGTGTTACAGAGTCGTAGCTTTGTTCGACAGCTAAGTCTCTCTCTCTCGGTTCAAAATGTTTAGATCCAGCAACAAGCAAGAGCAAGATAGCCAGCAACAAATTAAACTGCAGACCAGCTTTATGCGGGTACTGGTCTCCCGCTTTATGGTTTTTTAAATCAGAGATTTGCTTCTCCTAGAAATGTTGCCTTCACCATGGCTTACGGGAACCCTTTCCACCCCAATACACATATACACACACACACAAATATACAGGGTGAACAGAAAGTCCTTGGACCATTTTTAGTTTTAAAATTAAATATTGTTAAAATCACTTTTTCTCTTTTCGAATAAAGTAAGTATTTAGTCTAACTATTGATTTTATTATTTTCAACAAAAATATTAAAATAATTTTGTTTAAACTTTCAGAAAAATGAGCAAACAGGAGGCCATAATTCAGCTTCATTGCGCGGGAAGGACAAACTCAGAGATTATTAAGCTCTTGAAAGTGGCTAAATCCACCGTGTACCATGTTGTGAACAGATTTAAGGGACTTGGTACATCTGAAGACCGTGCTAGGAGTGGAAGACCTCGCACTGTTCGAACAAAGAAGGTGATTTAAGCTGTCCGAGAGAGGGTAAGGAGGAACCCGAAGAGATCTGCAAGACAAATGGCTAAAGACATGAATGTGAGCGTGACCCCGATGAGAACCATCGTAAAAAACGATCTCCAGTTGTCCCCCTACAAGATGAGAAAGAGACAGTACTTCACACCTGCCCAAAAGCACAAGAGACTTGAAAGAGCAAAGCTTCTTCTTGGAGAACTGAAGGCTGGCACGGCAGAGCGAGAGATCGTTTTTTCTGATGAAAAACTCTTCACAATTGAAGCGACTGTTAACAATCAGAACGACAGAGCTTACGCAAAATCTTCAGCAGACATTGATGACTCCGTGAGAATAGTTTTCCGCCGACAAAAGCCGTCTTCCCTCATTGTGTGGGCTGCAGTCTCCAAATCTTGAAAGTCGCCTCTGATTTTCGTGGAGCAGGGGGTTAAGATCAACACAGATCGCTACATTAACGATATTTTGGTTCCAGCATTTGAAGAGATGAAGAAACACTTCAAAGATCAGCCTTTCACCTTCCAACAAGATGGAGCACCATCCCACACCTCCAGAAAAACTCAAGACTGGTGCCAACGTCATTTTCCAAGATTCTGGAGTAAGGAGATGTGGCCTCCTGCATCGCCTGATTTGAATCTCATGGATTTTTCGGTGTGGTCTTTGTTGGAGGCAAAGGTCTGTTCTGCTGCTCATCTAAGTGTTGATGCTTTGAAGACATCTCTTCTGAGTGAATGGGCTAAAATACCTCAGGAAACGCTGCGTGCCTCGGTTGGTAACTTCAGACAGTGAATTGAACGTCTAATCGAAAGGAAGGGACATCACATTGAAAATAAATAATTTGAATTTATTCTTGGTTTCCTAACTTATAATGTTCATTCATGTTTAATTTATATTTTTGTAATTTTCTATTAATAAACCACTTTTGAATTGGTCCAAGGACTTTCTGTTCACCCTGTACACGGTGCTAGTTGGCCGTTGACCCAGAAAAAGAGTTCATTCGCCCTTTGGAAGGTCTTGGTTTTAATCCTCCAGGGAGACTAGCCGCCCTCCTCACCAAACAAGTTCGGTGGGGGAACCAGTTTAGTCGCCGGTGACCCGACCATGAGGCAGGTAGTACTGGGTTACATGGTACCAGTAGCATATGACATGACCTGACACATACGCATATATATATGCACATATATGCACACACATATCCATACATATACACATATGCACACATATCTATATATATACACACACATATATTCATATATACATACACACATATTCATATACTGAGTGGAACGATAAAATTGTTGCTCTATGTAATACGACATGATTCCATTTCCCTTTGATGAAAACCGGTTTTCTTTTATTGTTATAGACCATTTACTAGTTATCCAGTAGGATGCAACTCCCAAGAGCGGTAGGTGCCTTCTATCATGTCTGAAATTGACACAATGTTCAACGAGCGAGATTGGAGATGTGCCGCTGTACAACTCCTGCTTTCTAGTGATCAGAGTTGTGACGACAGAATCATTGCCAGCACCCTCAGTATGCATCGCTCACTTGCCACGAATAATAGAAACGAGCCCAGGATGAAGAAAACAAAGTTTTCAGACAGGGTTATAGTCTTTGAAGGAGGGCCATATTATGCCACCTCACATCTTCGAAGTCGGCTTGGAAGTCAACATCAAGATCTACCTTGATATGATAAAGAGTGTACTGATCCCTTGGTGCAATCAGGTGGCCGCTTGTAGACCCTATGTGTGTCAGCAGGACTCGGCGCTGGCCCACAAGTCTAAAGAAACCCAGGTTTGGCTTCAGGAATGCTACGACTTTATACCCTTCTCTCACTAGTCCCATTTATCCTCCGACCTAATACCGCTGGGTTACTTCGTTTGGTAATACGTCGAGAACATCACCAAATTAATCTCCCACAACATCAAAGACAGCTTGATCGATGTCATTCGCCAAGCTCCGCTGGTTCTTGTGGAAAACGCATGCTCCCAGTTCCGGATTCGGATGTCTGCTTAAATACATAATCATATTACCTGAATTAATTGTTTTCAATAAATATTTTAAAATAAAGCTGTGGTGTTGTTTTATTTAGGGTGAAAAATTTAACGTTCCAACCTGTATACGTACATATATCCATATATGCACATATATATCAATATATACATGTATACAATATATTTATTTATGTATGCACACACACACACAAATCAACATATATAGAGCACTGTATACATGCACATATATGCATATATCAATGTATACATATATATATATATATATATCTGTATGCATTCACATATCTATATACATCCACATAGATCATTATATTTATGCATATATATCTATATATACACGCACATATACGTATATATCTATATATCATTTTATCTATGCATATATATGCACACATAAGCATATATCCATTTGTATACACACATATACGTATATACCCATATATATATATACACACACACATGCATATATATATATACCATATATATATATATATATATAACCACGCATATATTTACATATAGCCATGTATAAATATATCCATATACACACATAAATATTTGCATATATCAAGTAATGAAATCAAAAGGATGTAGTATTTACCTGATATACGCAAGGGTAAACTTCAATCTAATATAAATACAATTTTGGACTTCATTCTCTCTAAAGAACTATTTACGCCTTTCGGATTACCTTGAGAGAATTTTCATGCAAGCTCAAATATTTTGCGCTGTGTGTGTGTGTGTGTGTGTGTGTGTGTGTGTGTGTGTGTGTGTGTGTGTGTGTGTGTGTGTGTGTGTGTGTGTGTGTGTGTGTGTGTGTGTGTGTGTGTGCATAATATATACGGCATAATCGCGTTGACACACCGGTTCTCGCCAGATCACCGAAGTTAAGCAACGTGGAGCCTGGTTCATACTAGATGGGTGACCAATTGGGAATGCTAGGCGCTTATCTCGGAATTTGTTTCCAGTTGTCCTGTACATACACTTCACTTGCCACTGGTATTTAACAATGTCGACTCAGGAGAGGTGTGGTTGGAGATTGCGCACCTCCTGCCACAAAAATTTCACGCGCAGGCACCCCTACGGTGGGTATCCATAGTCTGTCAAAGACTGAAGGAAGCCTTTTAATATATATATATATATATTAATATCCAAGATTATATCACTTATTTTTCTTGGCAATTTATGACTACAATCAATTGCGGTTTCACTTAATGTCATAACTAGCAAATTCTAGAATTGCTACAAATATAATTTGCTGATTTCTTTCTGTCCTCTGATGAGAAGAATAGCAAGAATAGTATTCTTTGAAACTCTGCGGAATAAGGATTTTGTAAATTTTTTTTTGGAGTATTCAGTCGAACAATAAATTTTGATTGTAAAGTTCAACTTACAGTTTTAATATATATAATATATATATATATATAAATACATCTATATATCCATGCATACACACACACACATATATATATATATATATATATATATATATATATATATATATATATATATATATATATTAATATCCAACATTATATCACTTATTTTTCTTGGCAATTTATGACTACAATTTATGACTACAGACATATATATATATATAGATTCACATGAAAATGTATACATACATAAACATATGTACATATATATTTTTATATGTACGAATGTGTATACTTCATTTAGATATACATCTGTCTCTTATACACACATATATATATATATATATATATATATATATATATATATATATATATATATATTCTGTGTGTATCTGTTGTGTGTACGTAAGAATAGATGGTTTTATACACACGTATATATGGATATAATTTTATTCTGGTGCGATTAAAAAGTATTTCTTTTAACAGGAATTTTTGTAAATTTCCATTTGTTCCTCGTGCGAGATTGATTAATTTAGTTAATATTGGCACAGAATAGAAAGAACAATTAAGTTCCTTTAGAAGTTTGCATGTATTTATGAATAATATATTAGCAGGCACACGACCGGCATTGCCCGGTCGTAAAATACGCTTAAATATGATATTTTGGTTGATGCAGATTTCGTATTTATCATATTATGTTGGACTGATTGTCACAGACGTATCTTCGACCAGTACGAACAACATTTTCTGCAGGTGTATCAGGCATGCGTATATATATTTTTTTTTTTTGTCGCATAAAGCCATAGATATATAAATATATAAAAATCACGGAGACAGGGAAATATATTGATATTTCTCCGTATATGTATGTAGAGATAGACAGGTACGCACTTACCCCACGACCATCACCACTACCACGCACACACATGCATATCATTTTAGCATATATGTCTTGAGGGAATCTCTTTAATTGCTAAAGTGTGCTATTTTAGCGTTCTGTTGTTGAGGCAGTCGATAACGATGCCGAATTAATGTCAAAATGATAGTTGAGGCAGAAAAGGAAAGAAAAGAAAAAAAAAGCAATTATCAACGTTGGAAGGTGGAGACAAAAGCTGTTAACAAAAAAAAAAAAAAAAAAAAAAAAAAAAATGGAAGACGCTTAGCAACACACTCCAGTTACTCAGATCAGTAAGGGAGAGAAATTCTGCCTTCGTGTATTTTACCTGTACACAAAGTTTAATAAAATTGACTTCGTTTATTGCGTGAAACTAAACTTACCTGCACGTTAATCGATTATATGTACACTTTTCTAAACTATGCTATCATGTAATTGAAATGTGCATAGCGTCGGAATTATTTATTATGAAATAAACTAAGCAAATATGCAAATGACTTGTGTCCATTGTATTTGTATGATCGGCAAATAGTTGTATAAATAGAGAGTGCGGGTGTTATTTATTGGAAGTCCGAATCTGCTAGGATATTCAGGTTATTGCCTTTCTTTCACTTGTTTAGATGTCTGTCGCGATGAACATTCAGAAATTTGCATGGGGTGTACCTAGTTCACAATCCTGCAGAAACCCTTGACTTCTTTTTATTTATACTAGCAAATATATGCCCCCTCTTCCAGTTCGCGTGGATTTGCTTCTTGCCAAACTCTTGCAGTTCTAATAGGACCACTGCGCATACTTTCCCGTCTCTCTTTGAGGTGTTACGAGTTTATTGTTACGTAATTTATTGTTACTGGGGAATTGTCCGGGCACCTTGTTTTTTTTTTTTGTTTTTGTTTTTTTTACGGATTAGAGTGGATGACACTGCCTCTTCAATCTCACTTTTCGACCGTTGTAGAACATTTTCCCGCCATGGGAGATAGATAAATAAAGGGGTCTTTTTCGCCAGCCTTTCACATTTTCGTAATTCAAAATTTGAAATAAAACACTTCGTATCACTATATCGATTCAACAGGTTATCACATTTAAAAAAAATTTTTTTTTGCTTTTGAAAAAAAAAAAAAAAAAAAAAAAAAAAAAAAGGTACCTGTTCAGTTTTTAGAAGAGAATTCAATTTACAATGCAACTTTAACAATGGATGGTTCAGTTTTTTTTTTTGTTTTTTTTTTTTAAGATTACGGGATATATAGGGGAAGCTACGAGATAAATACAGAAGGGATATTTTCGTTACGTTAGAAAAGGGAAATTATGTCAATTCGGAGCGTTTAATCGGGTCTCTAAAACTTTACTTAAATAAAGATTTGTAAGTTTAAAAAAAAAGTTATTTTTAAAATTGTTGTCCCGGACTTAATATTAATGCTCGGATTATTCAAGGACATGTTCTTATTTCTTGCTAAAAAAAAAAAAAAAAAAAAAAAAAAAAAAAAAAAAAAAAAACGAAAATACAAGTTGAGTCAAAAACATTACTTTCCCCCATGACTAATATTTTTATATCATATATTTAATGTAACTTTTAGCTCACTTGCTATAGGTATGTATTTTGTACACTCTTAGAGATATATACACAAATGTTTATATTGCAGAATATTATGGTTTGTTATGAAAATGAAAACGGTGTTTTTATGTTTGAAAAATCACGTCTATTTTAAAAAGCGTAAATATGCTTTATTAATTTGTTTTAACACAAAAGCCGCGGTGTAAAGATTGAGGAAAATAAAACAAAAGTTGAAATGCATTTTTTAAATAAAAATAATTGACCAAATTCGCAGAAAGATCGACTTTTATGAAAAGAAAACATTAGAAAGACAATCATAAATGTAATGATGCTAATAATAGCTAAAAATTTGTTAAATTAAAAAGAAATATTTTATCAACAGACTGACTGTTCGACAGATCTTGCTTTCTATGACTTTAGACATGACGCCATTTTGCAGTGCAAGGGCCTGAATTTATATTTATGTAGGTCACGGGTAAAAGTAGTAGCAGCCTTGGTAATGTCCGCAATGCATTGCTTCCAACTCATATTTCCTGTGAATGTTAAGCTGAGGAGGGCGAATGATGAACTCTCATGTAGAATTTATTAGTCATAAATACGGTGGCTATTTTACTTTATATATTTGTTAACAATTATTGCAATCAACTATAATCGGAAATTATTAATTAAAATCAATTTTTGAACTTCAGTGTGCAAATTTAGAATTACAATTAAGAAAATCATTTTGCTATAACTATATCAAATCAATAAATTAAAGTTCGTATGAAAAATACTAATTTCCATACCTGCATGAGAAAATTAGGTTAAAAAAAAAACAAACAAACTCGAAAACTGCATTTGCACATTTGTGCAAATACAGAATAATGTCAACCTATTTATCAGCATCTCTTGAAGGAAAGCTTGGCAAGCTTTTAAGGAACCCCATAGTGCCATGGAACACAGGTAGGAAACCCCCACTATAGTTAAAGGAAAGTGTATGTCTGTCACGAGGAACTGTATACACATGTTCATTTCAGATGGTGTCGTGTGCGTTTACGTGTGTAAAAGGAATAGGTACGAAGATGTGTGTACTTGTGTGAGTTCGCATGTTTATTTTGTTGGCAAGAGAGTGAGTGCGTGTACAAGTGTATACGTGTGCGAGATATTTCGGTTAACAGTGTGTATGTTGCTGGCACTGTGTGTAATAGTTATTTTAACTCTGTTTTTTGCATCTACTGATATACGTTTGCATCTACTGTTATGAGGCTGTTTTATAAAGGCCATTCTAACATAGGTCGACTGTGGAAGAAAGTCGGAAGAAAAAGGAAGAAAGCTTTGCGCATTTTCGGCGGTGAATAAACTCGCATCTTTGCGTGGCCAAAACAAACTGTTGATCAGGGATTTTTCCTATCCAGATTCAAAAACAACATTTACTGCAGCTGATACCACGAACAATTCTTAAACAATTATTGGTTCTTGACCAGAATTCAACTTAATTTTAAAAAAAATGAAAATGTCATATTCCAAAAATCACACAAGTAGTTTTATTTTTTCAAAGAAAATCCAAAGTTATGAGGAAGCGAGAATATTGTGCTTCGTCAAATTTAATAAATAAAGACAACTCAATACAAACTACTGAGACAAGCATATAGATCAAAATCAGCCTTGCAACGGTTACGAATTAGAATTAATCATAAAAGATAATGATATATATATATATATATATATATATATATATACTTGATTAATTTATCATGATTTTTGGAATATGACATTTTTGTTCTACGGCAGGTTACGTATATCATAAAGACATTTAATTTTTAATGAATCTAAACAATATCCCAATTATTCCCATAAAAAATAATGAAAAAGAATCTTTTTTTGTTATTTTAGACCTCCGCCAAAACACAGACAATTTTAGCAAAAAATAAGAAAATTAAATATTATAAGGAAACATAAGGGATTGATTGTTAAAAAGTCGGGCGTAGGTGTTTTTTGGATTTTTTTTTTTTTTTAAATCAAGAGTTTATTTCATTCAATATTTTACTAAATTTACTCAAATTAATTGCAAAAATGATGTAATAAAAATCTAATTGGAATTAAGTATTTGCTCATTTATAATTCATTTTTGTAAATTTGAATTCGTAGTGAATTTAATTCGAATTCAATATATTGAATTTGAAATTAACTATTTATTTCCCAATTAATATTGGTTTGAATTAGAAATTAATTATTTATTTCACAATTAATATAGGTTTGAATTAGAAATTAATTATTTATTTACCAATTAATATTGGTTTGAATTAGAAATAAATTATTTATTTACCAATTAATATTGGTTTGAATTAGAAATTAATTATTTATTTCCCAATTTATATGGGTTTGAATTAGAAATTAATTATTTATTTCCCAATTAATATGAGTTTGAATTAGAAATTAATTATTTATTTCCCAATTTATATGGGTTTGAATTAGAAATTAATTATTTATTTCCCAATTTATATGGGTTTGAATTAGAAATTAATTATTTATTTCCCAATTTATATGGGTTTGAATTAGAAATTAATTATTTATTTCCCAATTTATATGGGTTTGAATTAGAAATTAATTATTTATTTCCCAATTTATATGGGTTTGAATTAGAAATTAATTATTTATTTCCCAATTAATATGGGTTTGAATTAGAAATTAATTTGAAATGCAAGCATATTGTCTACTTTTACGTTTTACTTTTGAGGGTAAAACGTTTAGAGTTATTTTAAACTAACATTTCAGCCAGCATTTCAGCGGTCGATCTTTTTAAAATTTGACCCCTATTATGGCCCCTTAACATTTATTGTTTTGGGCTCAAATCAAGTTATTAAGTTAGATCCATGTCCAAGGAACCTATATCTAAAATTTCAAGTGTTTAGACTCAACATTGTAGGAGGAGTTTGGTAGAGTTCTCAAAGGTCAAATCCTTGAACTTTGACCCCTTAACAGCCAAATTTCTGGCCGAAAACCGATCACATAGATTGTCCCAAATCTTAGTACCCTGTATATCAAATTTCGAGTCTGTAGACTAAAGATTGACAGAGTTATTGCGTAGGGAAATGTACACAGATAGACAAACAGACACATTCACTTTTATAGATATATAGATACCGATCCCCGAAGCAACTGGTCTCAGTGAATGGAACTAACTCTGAATTGACTAAGCAAATCAGTATATCGATGTATTTTTTTTTTAATTTTAGTAACTCTTTCTTTAATTTGAAGTTAATTTTTATTTAAAGTTTAATTTGAAATGCAACCATTTTATTTTTAAATTCAGCCGTTTTAAGCAGTTTTAATTTGAAATGTAACCCTTTTTCAGGGCAAAACATATGACTGTTTTAAATATGATCCCTGAAGCAATCAGTCTCACCAAATGGGAGCAATTTTGAATTTACTATGCTAGAGTTGTCTAACTCTGGCATAAAAAAAATAAAGAAAAATACAACTAAATAAGTTGACAGTGATAAAAATGATTAATTTAACAATAAAAACATTCAATTAAGACCAAATTTTCTTTATAAAATTAGTTATGATTTATTATTAGAATTTATGGAATTAATTCATGTCAAGTATAGAGGAAATGAAAATAGCGATTATATGACATAGAGGCGTGGTATCTGGCCATGGTAGGTCGATTTAGGACGAGGATAGGGTCTTTGTGTTGTCAATAACAACATTAACATAATATAGGTACGGGCAAAAATGGACGAATAAAGATAGCAGGACTTAGTTTTGAAAGCCGATTTATCATAATTTTTTGTAGGTTTCCGATTACTTTTTTCATTTTATTTGAAAGATTAAGGACTAAACTTGATTTCCAAAAGGAAAAAATATTTATACACGTGAAAAAAACAAAAACAAAACAAAACTTATGAAAAATGTTTTCACGGCAAGCTAACCAATTCAGCTAAATTTTGAAGTTAAATAAATTCATTGTAAAAATCCTTTAAAAAGATAAATATTAGTTTTCTGGGTCTATTTCAAAGACGATTAATAAAGTAAAGCCCTAAGATATTGAATTAAATTTAAAAAACAAAACAAAAAAAAACACCTTGTTTGTACAAAAAATAGCTTAATTAGCCCCCAAACCGACGGATTCTGCCGTTCTCAAAAGCATAACAAACGGAAGTTTTGTAAACACGTATTGTATGGAAGCTCAAAATCTGAGTCGAAAAACTGTTTGGAGAATGACGTCATGTAATTGAAAGGAAGGAGGGGTGTTGGGTTTCTTTATTTCACAGACGTGCATCCGTACATTTCTATCCTGAATGATGTTTGTATCATTTTTATGAGAGCTTCTTTCCTTCGACTGCTCAACTTTGGAATGTCTTTCTGCTCTTTATTTCCACAAACCGCGCAGAAATTTATTTGTGATATGAACACATTGCTGCCCAACTCTCGACACTTGTTTTCCCCTATAAATATGGTGTCTATGACAGTAGACACTTTCTCTTCGGTGAAAATGCACCTTGTTTTGTGTTGTTTTTTATTATAATAATAATAATAATAATAATAATAAATAATAAAATCGTAGATTTTGCTGTCCAAGCTGACCACAGGATGAGTATGAAAGAAAAGGAGAAACGGGGCAAATACACAAAGCTTGCCAGAGAGTTAAAAGGGATTTGGATGATGAAGAAAATCACAATAATACCTATAATAGTAGGAGCACTAGGAACAATTCCGAAAAAAAACTTTGAAAAAAAGAATGGAAGAAATTGGAATCAGAGGAATAGCTGCAAAGATACAGTAACAATAATGAAATGTTAAGGAAACCCCTTGAATGCGGAGATTAATACACATGAACCACATGCGTGAGCCAGACAAACTGCTGCAAAGGCAAAACATGGAGAAGCGTTACAGGGAACGAAAAACAATGAAGTTGCATATCGACAAGTTCTACATCTCCATCACCCATCCCCTCCCCTTGCCCCAATGCCCCCTCACCCCCCCTAAAATGTGTGATACCAAATAACCGAGAAGGGTCAAGGACAATGGAAAGACTAAGGAGAGAACGTTGACCAGACACCCGCTGGAAAAGCGCGAAGAGAACTTGGACCTTGGGGAGGCTTAGTGCCACTCAAATTCCAATGTAGACCAATGACTACTGCCAGCGAGAAATCAATGGTGAGAGGCTGTTGCAATAACGCAAATTTATTTGAAAATGCTATCGAAGGAGGTGAAGAGTGCTGGACATTTGGGGAAACTTGTCACTCAGCTTCCAGGAAACACCGCAGGTTTTCAATGGGAAATCTTTGTTGATCTGTGTGAAAGCTCTTGTGAGCCAATAATAATAATAATAATAATAATAATAATAATAATAGAAATACCGAGCAGAGAAAGCACTAACTAGACTGTCACTGGAAGAGTGCGAAGAGGACTGGTAAATGGCTATTGCGATAACGCAAAGGTTATTAAAAGAGGTGGCGAGTACTGGACATCTAGGGAGACTTATTGTCACTCAGACTCCAGGGAGCACCACAGGTTGTATTTAAAGATAATTATTTGATGACAGCATGTGTGAAAACTCCTAGTGAGTAAATACTAAGAGGAAAAAGAAGAACGGGAATAATAATAAGATTAATCTAATTACATTCTGTAAAAGAAGTCAAATTGTTGCCTGCTGATTCGACTGCTATAGTACACTTTTGTGCATGTCTATAAACATACTTTTTATTTATCGGCATCCATAAGTCTTTTATAGAGTACACAAATGATAACGATGACATATAAACCAGCTGGGTGCGGACTTCTCTTCACGAGAGCTGCAACAAGCTACTTATAAACAAAGCTTGTTTAGTTATACCATATCGTGTAAGCTGACTAATTTGCATATGTCCTAGTTTATCAACAGCTGTAGCGAAATCATAAGACGTTTTAATGAACAACCACTTTATTAACCGCATTATATGTACTATTTAAAATATTTTCCAAAGAAAATTTTTTTTCTGTGTCAGTTTATGCCACAGTACTACTATGTGTTCGTAAACACACAAAAAAAACTTTCCTTGCTATTCTCTTGATAAATACGGCAATTGAGTTATGCCCCTTTGTGACGAGTACTGCTTACTTTTGTCACCAGGTTTGTGACCTCTACTAATTACGAATCGTATAATACACACGTGTATAATATCATGTTTCGGATATTTTTGTTGTTTTTATTAAGATTGATAAGTTTTCTTATTTGGATTATTCTCGGACTACTATTCTCATTTGGGATGTTAGTCTTACAACGTTTCGGCCAATGCAATCTCCGACCTTCTTTTGCATACTCCGACCTTTTTTTCGCATCTGTACACAAGTACAAACTGGGACCCTTATTTAATCTATGGGAGAAGATTGTTCTTGTTCCATCAACCATGGCGATGTAGAAATCTTAAGTAATTTTCATTTTATTCGTAGTATCGTCTTTAGTAAGGAGTGAACCTTCACCCTCTAGAAAACCCACTTCGAACTACTCATAACTTCATCCCTTGCAACACAGATTCGTGAAATTCTGTATATATTCCAGAGTTCGAAGTAAATACTCTAGAGTTCGGTAATTCGGCCGAAACGTTGTAAGTATTACGTACAAGATATGAACAGTAGTGCGGCTATTATCAATTGTGTGTGATATAAATACATAACTGATAGTTACGATGCACCTATATTTTTATCGTTAAGGCGAATTATGTAGAATTTAATTTCTAATCGACTAAAATCAATAAGGAGTTTTTATAGTTGAAATCAAATCAAAGTTACTGGTTAAAAGTAGCTAAGTGCGACAAACTACATATTAAGATAGAAGATGTGTACCGCTATACAGAAGCTAAATATCTGTCGAAGGCGACTTTGGATATGTTAGGTATCGTCCCTACCGCATGTGGTAGGATTTTCCAGAAAGCAGTAACACGGACAGGAAATGCATTTAAAAAAAAAAGAAAATGAGATGAGGGTGCCGATGGTAAATCTTGTGCTGGGTCCCGTGGAGAGCTCAGCTAGGCGTTCGGATGAAAAACTTCTCGAAAAGTAAATTTATATTCCCGGTGATTATGGTTTACGTAAGAATCGCATCCACTTGCAACATCCGCTGCTCAGACGGGGAGTAATTATTCAAAAATTAGGTGCCATGACGCGTTCAGCTCTGTCGTGAACCAACGTAATTCAAATGATCAGTGATTTATTTTTTTTTCAGGATGCAATTGTCGATTAGAAACGTCGAACATCTGTTTAGTTTATTATTGATCGTTTTAAATTTTGTTATCGAAAATAAGAATAATCTGTCGTCTTACTTTCGGAGAGTCTTTTATAATAATTCGTTAATATTTCCCATCGCTATATTGCCGTTATTTTCAATCAAGTGATGCAATATTCAGATGATTTGGAAGATCGAATTCATTTTATTGAAACATGGGATATATATATATATATATATATATATATATATATATATATATATATATATATATATATATATATATATATATATATATTACACACAGGATGTCCGCAAAGTCTGACTACATTATGTAGCCAGACTTTGTGGGCACCGTGTAGATTATGCAGCCAGACATATATATATGAAATTATTACTATGATAATTTATTTAATACCTATGGACATTAATGTTTCATCCTTTCAGGAATCTATCAATGCAGGGAATTATGATTACAGCTGGTTGAGAGATTCGAACCTGCCAACAAAACCATCTGACTATTAGCAAGGAACAAGTCTGGTCACATAATCTACACGGTGCCCACAAAGTCTGGCTACATAATGTAGTCAGACTTTGTGGACACCCTGTATATATATATATATATATATATATATATATATATGCTTCAGCCACTTTCTTGTCTAGCCACACTGAGGTGTTGTGATCCAGCGAAACGGTATGTGACTGATTACTATCTGATCCCGTTTACTGGAACTGAGTTCTCTATTAAAGGAAATCGCAAACTGCCATCAGCTTATAATGCATTGTTCTCAGCTCTCGGGCAATTAACAATGTGTATCATTGAGATTTTACTTATTCTCAGCTGAAAAATTGGATAACTTTACTTTTCGCTAGGAACAAGGTGTTGTATCTGTTCTGATGCTCGAATCACTTGCTTGTTTAGCCACACTGAAGAGTTGTGATAAAGCAAAACTATCTATGTATAGCATATATATGTGCGTGTTTGTGTGTGAGAGTATTTATATGTGCACACATACATAACGACCATAACGACAACAACAACAACGATGCCTTCGTTCAGTCTCGAAATACAAAGAATACCCCCTGTAGGGGCGGCTGTGCGTGTGGCAAGGGTCGCGCGATCCATTACCACATCTCTCTTGAATCAGCACTGCTTGAGTCCAATGGCAAGGACTGGAAACAATGCCGAGATAAGCGGAGAGCACATACAGCACCTGGAAGTCCCAAATGGTCACCCATCTGGTAGAGATAATACTAGTCAAATAAAAACTGCATAACACATAAGTAAAAAGAAAACATTTAGATGAGTATCAGGATCATTAAGATCGATATCGATACACGTCATAAGTTGAAAATCAAAATAATGAAAAAATTACACGTCCACAGTCTTTAGAATCATTTTGAACAACTTTTTTTTTAATTTGAATGTTGAGCTTTTTTTCATATTTGGAAATAGATTCCCATAAAAATCAATTTGAACTAAACCAAATAATTGCTTTTTTTATATTGCCACACACAAATATACACGAGGAAATTACCCGCCCTAATATATATATATATATATATATATATATATATATATATATATATATGAACCAATTATGTATTACCGAATATATATATCTATTTATACTCCTATAAATTCGTTTTTCTTTTGTGTGTATTGATATTCATATTAAAACCCCTTTTTTCTATTAGTATTTATTTGCTTTCCCACCAAAGCAAAATGTGACACGAGGTCGTTTTTAAAGTGGGGTTAAACCAGCTCCCCGAAAAAAAAAAAAAAAAGTGAAAACGAGCACTCTGGTTAAGTCCAAAATAGTAATTGTCCCAGTATAGAGGGTTTCCCCTCCATTGACTGGGACAAATTACCTTAAGTGCAGCATCTGCAGACAGATACTACACTTTGATCCCGACCCGAAAGCCAAGAACAACAGAGTATTTACTTGCTCCCCCACCGAGCAAATTAGGCACAAGGCCGATTTTTAATGTGAGGAGTGAAGGGAAAATGGGGACCAACTCCCCGGGGAGTATGGGGAGCTGGATAGTGACAATTGGTATGAAGGGTTGCCCCTACATTGACCAAGGTCTTATATGTGAGATTGCCCCCACATATGGTCTTTGCCTGCAGTATCTGCTGGAACAGATACTATACTTTGATCCCGTCCCGAAGGCCAAGAACAACAGAAAAAGGCAGGCCTCTTTTCTATTTATTTAAAAAGAAAATACTTTTTTTTTTTTTTTTTTTTTTTTTATGGGTTGTGGAATTGCATTCACTAGCAAAAGATCTAGCTAATTTGCATATACTTTTAAACATCCATTGTAATTAATTCCCTATTAGTTGCTTCGGTTTTCTAATGGGATAATCATCTTTAGTTAACTATTACGTGTAATTATATTCATGCAGATATTCTAGATGATTTATACTTGCATAATATTTGCGTAAAAAGTTTATAGTAAACACAAAATTGTTTCCATATATATTCATGTATACGTGTATGTTTTTGTTAAACAAATTTTGCCTACCAAACTCCTCCTAGAGTTTTTGGTCTACAAACATGAAACCTTATATATTAGGTTTTTATATTATATATTAGGTATATTAAGGTATTTGAATTCATGCAAAACTTTATATTTGGGTTTTAGTCCGGAAAAATCGGTGCAAAAGTGTGAAAATTAAAAAAAAAAACAAATGAAATTTGCCAGGTGAAGATCGAACGCCGGCATTACGAATGCATAACGTAGTAACTATTAGTTCATCTTTTAATTTTTAGCCTTGCACTGAACATGTTTTCATAGCCCACTCATTGACGGCTAAGGCAAAATAAATCGTGAGCTGAACGTTTTGGTTTCGATTCTCGGTGGTGGCGCATGAGTCTATTTTTAAATACTTTTTAAATCATTACTATATATTGCATCCAATATATATATATATATATATATATATATATATATATATATATAAGTTAAATGTCTGTCTGTCTTTTCTTTATGGTAGTTAAGGAAGAGTATTATACAAAAAGGCATTACTTTACATATTCACACTTTTTAATATATACATATGCACATAATATTATGAACAGTACATAGGGCCCGAGCAAAGACGGGCGGAACTGCTAGTATATCTATAAAAATGTCTGTCTATCTATCTGTGTACATTTCCCTACACAATAAGGTCAATTTTCAGTCTACAGACTCGAGATTTGATATACAGGGTACTGAGATTTGGGAAAATCTTTGTAATCCTTTTTCGGACAGAAATTTGGCTGTTAAGGGGTCAAAGTTCAACAATTTGACTTTTTAGAACTATCAAACTCCTCCGACAATTTGGGATCTAAACACTTGAAATTTTAGATATAGGTTTCTTGGACATGGATTTAACTTAATAACTTGATTTGAGCCCAAAACAATAAATGTTAAGGTGTCATAATAGGGGTCAAAATTTAAAAAAAAAAAATTGACTCTGCGGTCACCACGAAATTACTCAGACAATTTCTGGTCTAAACATTTGAAATTTTACATAAAGGGTATTAAGAGATAGGGTAAGCTTTTAAATCGGTTTGGGTCGCAAATTTGAGCTACCAATATATAAATGTATGTATGTATGTATGTATGTATGTATGTATGTTTGCATGTCTGCCTAAAACTTTCGACAGAGGCGACGGATTTTCACAAGACCAGTATCGTTTTGAAGCTCGACCCTTCCGACGACAAACACCGAAAAATTTACTAAAAACATTCATTTCTTTATCCTCAACTGAACACTTTTTTTATAGGGAGGGGTTGCTTTTTTCACCGATATTTTCGAAAGTCATCCCCTATTTTTGATTGTCTAACCTTAATTTAAACATATGTCACTTCCGGCTTAGCGGTGGTCGTAACAGCAAAGACGTCAGTTTTTTCCCCGTTCTTTTCCTCCTTTACGGTACGGGTTCGAGCCTGTCTTCCTCCTACCACATTTTTTTTTTTTTTTTGCTCAATACACACCTCCAAACACCCGGGCACCCATGCTAGTGTGTGCGTATATATTATATGGACTCTTTTAAACCCAGTCGTTGACTGAGTTTAAAAAGAGCCTCCAAAAAATGAACTCTGATGTATGATAGTATTAAAGGTTATGAAAAGGGTAGGGGGCGTGTAAAGAAATGACTTCAAATTTTGGGGTATCGAAACCAAAGCTATCATGAAAAAAAGAATTTAAATATTATTGTCGAATTAACAATTAAAAATCCAGCATCTGCTCTTTCCTCGTCAGTCAGAGGTTAACAAATCCTTTTCGACTGAGGTAATTCTTGCCTCTCACAATATTTATGCTTCATAAAATCGACTGTGTTTTACTGTGGACAACTCTATCTACGTCATTATTTAATTCTTTCATTTAATACTAATGAAATTAATCTCATCTGAAATATAAATGGTTGTTATTTTTTTCTAAAATATAGTTTAAGTAAAATAATTTGTTTGGGAGTATTTTCGAAACCAATTTTGATGACTGAAATAGGATTCGACCAATATTTTAATAATTTATAGTAAAAAAAATGGAAACGCCGAAGCGCCTTTAAGTAACTTTGATATTCAAAAAAAAAACATTTACTTATATCAGACCAAAACAGTAAGAGAAAATAATATCAAATATTTTAACCCTTCCATTTTTTTTAATCATAAAATATTTAAATATTCGTCAAATACTATTTCGGTCATCTAAATTGGTTTCGATATTACACACAAGCAAATTATTTTTCTTTAACTATATTTTAGTAAAAACAAATTAAAAGCCATTCTATGAAAGGCAGATAGACCCCATTATTTTATTATACTACACCTGTTCAAATTGAAATACGCTTATCGCAAGATCTTAAATGTGGATCTATATTTAAAAAAAAAAAAATCTTGTTTAACTTTTTGACATATTTTCATTCAATTGGAGGCCAGGCGCGAACGCAGACCCCATAATTTTATTATACCATATTTCTTCAAGCTGAAACATAATTATCAAAATACACTTACGAGGATAGATATCAAAAGTCTTTGTTAAAGTTTGTGACATATTTCCACGCCACGCGCGAACGCAAACCTCACAATTTTATTCTACCACCCTGTTCAAGCTGAAACTTATCAAAGTATTTTTATGCGCATATATATATATATATATATATATATATATATATATATATATATATATATATTAAAAATAATAAAATAAAAAAAAAAACATTGTAAAAGTTTTTTTATTCTTATTTTTTATTTCTATACTTTGGGGGCCAAGCAAGCACGTACGCAGACACCACAATTTTAATAGCTCTTCAAATTGTAACATACCTATTTTTGACCATCGATACTTCTATCGTTGTATGTCGTCAGTTTTCTATAATAGTCAACCATATAGGAACCTACTCGTGTACAAAGACACGCACACAGTTTTATTACACACAGCTTTATCTACGCAAGTGTGATCTATTTGCGTTGAAAAATGAATATTTAATGGAAGTTAAAGTTCTTTAAATACCGAATCTGTGCAAGGTGGTCATCTTTTTGTTTAGTCTGTTAGCAACGTCGAAAACTGTCTATTTTCCTCATAACCGATATTTACGGAACTTTAAAGGCCTTTAAATTATATTATTATTAGCTATTTTTAACGCAAATATTTGGAACGCAAATAGGTCACATACGAGTAAGAAAAGCAAGGTAACCTGTTTTTTTCCACCGATTCCCAAACGGTATTTCATTTAACTAATTTATTTCGGTAACGGTAATGATTACCACAAAATAAACAAAAAGAAAAAAAAAAGGAGTTGCATAATTGTTTTAAGTAAAAATTGACTCGTTATCAACTGGTAGATCTAAAAGAGTATTACAACTACTATTTCACTAGTTTAGCTGGGGAGACATAGAGTGGCAGAGAGGATTAGACAAATGTAGCAGTCAGCCACAGTGTAAAAAGTTGGTCGACCTGTTGGTAGTCAATACCTTTGCGTGCAGCCAGACAACAGAGGCTTGCTCATACAGTAAAATAAACTAATCTATCTATCTATCTATCTATCTATCTATCTAAAAACAACTTTATGTGTCTGTGAGTTCGTTTTTTATGGACTCGAAAACGGCTAGGTCGATTTTTATGAAATTTCACATGAAGATACTTTATGTGCCCGGCAGTGTTCTTAGATAGGTTTTTGTATTGGCATGTCTTCGATAAGTATCAATAATCGAAATAATCCGATGAAAGAAAGAACAGGCGAATTTTACCAAAGTTAACATCTTACACAACCTAACATCACAAGTTTTATTACCACACAAGTCGAAAGGTCCAACATATAAAATCAACAGTAAGTCTTTGATATGACAGTGGCACGTTCGAAATGAATGTTTGTGTTTAAAGCACAATTTCACAATGATACTTTAATTCTTCATTTTAAACTTAAATTCAAGCCATTATCACCGCACCAACCAATAATCAATAATAGGTTCTTGTATATGACAGGGGCGTGTTCGAAATGAATGTTTCTCTTTAGAGCACAATTGAAGCATGCGATTTGACATTTGCATTTTAAACTTTAATCCAAGCCATTTTATATACAATAATTTCATAAAATCAACAACAGGTTCTCTACAGTGCAAAGTAGACGTATTTATCGTGAGAGGTATGCGAAGCTTCCTCCAGGTGTATCGGAATAATTGAGTATATAATGAGCAAAACACATTTTTATGTAGAAAATAAGTTAGAAATACTGGGGTTTTTTAATGATTATATTTGCAATGAATACATCTGCGCATGCGTTAACAGGCGAGATTTTAGGTATACTAGTAAAACGCAATTTTCCGGAGTTCTTTTATACCGAAATCGGAGAAGCAGGCAATTGAGGAGGCTTGCTCTCTGTTGGGAGGAGGTATCGTTCTGTGCAGTTCAAAGAGATTCACCCCCTCCCTTTTAGACCTTTAAGTGGTTATTATTAATCGCCAGATGCGGCCTTACAACGGAATGCCGACAGGCTGCCCAAGCATTTTTTGTACACCAGAGTGTTCTCCACTTGGGACGCTGATTTTTTAAAATCCCATTTTGTCAACCTTGTGTCACATCTCGTCGTAGGAGAGAGATAAATACATAAAAACAAGTAAAAAGTAAAAGAAAATATCTTTCCTACCACCGCATATGCGTTTTTTTTTTTTCATGGAAGTCAGCACTTATCAAGGCCCGGAAGCCACTCTGGGATAAGGGTTATTGCGTATACAGTAATGTTTGTTTGTATATGGAATGTAAGTATTGAGTTCGTTAATAAACAGTCGGTCTTTTTATTTAATCAGTTACAACATATCAAGGTTAAAAGTCATTCGAGAATAAGGGTTAAAAGTCATTCGAGAATAAGGGTTAACAGATTGTCAGTTGAATAATAAAGAATATTATAAAATGATTGAAAATGTTCTTAGTTTATTTACAGAATCATAAAGACATTAAAAAAATAAAACAATATTAGGTCGAGAAAGAGGTTTGTACAGTGTTAAAATAACAATTTATTGTGAAAAAATTTCCTTAAAAAATTATACTTCAAAATGAATCCATCATTGCCCAAGACCCTTTGCTAGAAAGATTGTAAGTTTTTTTTCTTTTTTTCTTAATCTGATCGAATTAACGAATTGTTCCGCTTGAATCAAAGTAAAACCAGATGTAAATCGGATTGCTGAGCGATTACGTCAACCCTACATTACTTTCGAAGAATTAAGATCATGAAACAATGAGATAATATTGGATTGGGATTGCTAAAAGTGCAAGGTAATAAAAGATTTGAAATTTCGATTAAGAAGAATGTAAAAATAAACGAACAATCAGATTCCGATCAAGGAACGTGGTCGATGTCAACATAAAACATAAACAAAGTCAGTTAGACAGAGCGAGGGAAAAAGCCAGCAGTGAGACTTCTACCGTCGTCCGCTCCGATCAACCCATCAACCTAATACCCCCCTCTGTGTGTGTGTGTGTGTGTGTGTGTGTGTGTGTGTGTGTGTGTGTGTCTCTCTCTCTCTCGCTCTCTTCATACGATCACTCTCACAGCAGTGACACTTCTACCGTCGCCTGCACCAACCAACCGACAACCCACATACCGAACCCGTCTGTCTGTCTGTCTGTCTGTCTGTCTGTCTCTCTCTCTCTCTCTCTCTCTCTCTCTCTCTCTCTCTCTCTCTCTCTCTCTCGTCGTACGATCACTGTAATGTAAATAAAACTTGATGTTCATTTAACTAGTGTCTGTTTGATTACAAAAAACACGACTATCAGCGTGGATTTACTATTGATACGCATTTTGTTAAGAGTGCAAACCATGAATTTTATAAACGGCAATATTACACTAAGTGTAGGACCTAGGGTAACTGAAAACCTATGTTTATAATAAAATAACTGCATAGAAAGTTGAATGACAACAAAATGATGAGTCACCTTTAGGCTAGATACAAAGTGTAGTATCTGTTCTAATACTGTACTTCATCTTTTCGGACTCCGAACAAGTCCTTCTCGTTTGAGGTGATTTTTATTTTTGTTCCGATCCACAATGACCCCTTGCGGGAGCTGAAATTCTCCCAAATTAAAAATTCGACATTACTTCATCGGGGAGATGAATAGAAAGTTCACATCTGCTTAAAATATTTTTGAAGGCAGCAAAAAATGGTTCTGTAAATTGATCGCATACAATTGCGACAATTTCCTTTTGGCGTATGCTACCCCCTATTCAAATGAGGAGATAAAGCCTGTGCCTCAAAACAATGGAGCAGATACTACACTACACTCCGTAGATACATGTTGCATATGGAAGGCCTGCAAGTGAAAAAATATTTAACTAAGAGAACTGGTGCACTCCCTCCAAGCTAGGTTACCTATAGCACAATCAGTTAGCTGGATACTCCACCAGACTAAGTGAATTCTGGTCTTGGAATCCGGTGAGATCAAGAGAAGAAAATAATCTTCTCAGCTTCTTTACTAACCCAGTGTTTGAGAAGTAAAGGAGAACATTGAATACTTGAATATCTATATATCTCATATAGAAATCAAATGTTGGCCCCGGAAAGAGACCTTGATTCTTAAGAACTTCGGCTGAAGTAAAAAGAAACAAAAAAGAGAATATGCAATTTCTTCAGCTATATACATAGTAAACAAAGTTGTAAAACATACCAAGATGATATAGGACAATAGGGATAAAGTAGTAACCCTAGTTGAAGTCAATGTCTCTAATGATGCTAGCTGAAGCAGAACTAAGAGAAGATAACGAAATACCAAGGTCTTATGTATGACGTAAAAAGAAACTGGAACCTTAGGAAGATTTCCATCATTTTAGTAATTACATGAGCAACCGGGCTAATGAAAAATAATTTTCAAAAACTATATTGTGAATATTCCCGGTAAACCAAGACCAAGAATGATAAAATAATTGCGTTTTAAGAGCCGAAAAATATTTCATGGTTTCTGAAATTGTTGTTGAATGTCTGGCATTAAGTACAATGTTCCATCCTCAACAAAGGCAGATGAGAAAATTGGAAAAAAGGAGAACAAAAACCTTTACCCATGATATAAAACAGAAATGTGACAGTACAAGCAGGTAGATACAGAAAAGACAAGGCCATCAAACCAGACAATCTATATAAGAGTCAGATACATCATAAGATGAAGTGCCGTTCTTTGGAGCATTGTTTTTTTTTTGTTGTTGTTTTTTTTCGTTAACACAGTTCAAAATCAACTTCAAAATCTAGTGATGGATGATCTCATATTCTGTAGAATCATATCACACAAACAACATTGCTAATCTTTCTCAGTTGTATCATAATTTCCAGGAAAAATGCTCGACCGAGCTTCGATACCTAGTTCATTCTTGTTAAACTTTCATGAGAATGCATCTTTTACCACAGCTATAAAGAAATTTCAATTTCTCCGTCCGTTGTGTGCCTAATATTAAACGGAATTTCCATGACTAGTGTTTATTTCCAAGAATGTAACGATTGCAACCCTGGAGGCTTCGACATGATTATCTTCAAATACAATAGCAATGAATACGTTTTATAAATCGTCCTCATATGCAAACATATTTATTTCATTATTCTCAATCCTCTCATAATATCTATCATCATTCAACCGACCGTCTATCGATTTCATTTGCCCTTATCCCCGAGTTGCTTTTAGTCTTGGTAAATGGTGGCCCATTAGGAAATAAGAATGGTAGGTGCTCAACTGATCTTCAACGTATATAAGATATTCGCAACAAAAACTTGTTTAGTTACAACCACTGTCAATAAACTCCATTTTCTTTCTATCTTAAACTAAACGGAACTTTGATGGACAAAGTTTATTTCTTAGAACTGCCCGTCTGTGGAACACAGCACCACGAAGCTACTTCCCTGCTGACTATAACATTGCCGTTTCAAGTCAAATATAAACAAATTCTTGTTGAGCCGTTCTTTTGAACAGTCAATTTCTGGCCCGTTACAACCATAATTTACCTGTAAAATTAACAAAAAAGAAAGTATCCTTCAGCGACATGTGGGCCTTGATAAGCAGTGACACGTCTGTAACAAAAAATAATAATTGATCTTATATGCAACTCAGGTGAAAATAATATTCCATAATTTTTTCACATAAAGGTATAAACGTTGTACATTTTTAACTCCAAACAAGTCATATTGCTACTAAATCGTAAGGGGGTACTGTGATTTATGAGGGTAACTCGAGTAGGGAGTTGCGTAGCAAGATGTTTGTTCATATTACATTTTTGCATGGTGGTGTGGTTTGCGAAACAGTGAGCGGGAAGAGAATTCCATGGGTTGACGGTCCGAATAAAAAGCTATCAGGATCGAAAATCATCCGATACCAAAGGATATATTCTTGAAGGGGGAGATTTTGTTGCTAGTCAATTGTGTCGAAAGCATTTTCGTTTAGGATGATTGATTACAAGTCTGATAACTTCATCAGAGCATATATGATTGAAGTACGTGATAAACAAGCATAGGGATACAAATCTGCAGCGATGCTACAGTGACTGAGGCTTGGCAGATAATGCGTGGCCTATTTTCCACACTGTCCAAGAGAGACATGCTAGTGGTTGGTGCACCAGACCATACGTTGTAAAAATGCTCCATGTACGGGTGAATTGTCGATTTAGATGGGCTTAGGATACTGGCAGGACTCTACTTTTAAAATCCTTCTAGCTCGGAAGAGGGGGATCTTTTTGCACCAGACTTAGCAGAATCCACGTACTAATTCCAACTTATGTTACCTGAGAGTGTTAGACCGAAGAGTTTGAAAGTTGGTTTCTCAGTAGGATGGCTATCGGCTATGATAATCGGTTATTGATAAGGTTTCCCGTGGTTAATTATTATTATTACGAAAAATTTAATTCTCTCCCACTGCAAGAACTTAGACACCAGAGTCAGAAAGTAGGATTGAGAAATCAGCGCACTCGAGGAACGCACTGACCCGCAAAAATGCCTGAGCAGCCCCGTCGGCATTCCCCGGTGAGGGCGCCTCAAGCGATTAGCTTGAAACTAGCCCCTTCTCATAAAGAGAAGGCAAGACCTGGGAGGTCACCCTCCCAGGTCTTGCAACAGGAGTGAACTCCCGCCGCAAAATTAAAAGAGGGCAGGATAAAAATCCTTGTCTGGAAAGCAGACACTTTAAGGAGAGAGAAGGGATGAGGAGAGAGAAAGGAGAGAGAGAGAGAAATCATTCTAGCAGTCAGTAATAGCGCACTCCAGCAGTCCAGCACTCCACTACTACAAACCTTTAAAACCTGTAAAGAGTAGTCTGTCTCTTGTTATTCAACAACTTTCCGCGCAGCCAACCAATGTGAATTTGTTCATACACCAAAAAAAGAAAAAACAAATGAATCAGTAAAGAAGATCAAACTATCAACTAAACAAAGTTTTTTCGTTGCACGTTTGGGAATGTGGACAAAAGAACACAAACTTCTTCACAAAAGAAGAGGTCAAAGTGTTCGGCTGACGAAGTTGCTTATTCTAGTAAGATCGTCCCTGAAGCAGAAAGAAATGACCAGCCTAACAAGAATCAGCAGAGGCGGACTTCTCCACCGAGTTACTCACATCAAGAACATTTTATATTCAACTGTTTACCGTTCGAGTAAACGTTAGTGTTATCTCATTTGCATATACGCAGAATTTTAAAGCTTGTTAAAAATTGCTATCATCACAAACAGTGAATTCAGACCAGTGGGCTTGAAATATATTCACATAAAGTTTAATTTTAAAATAACGAAAAACAAAACTTATTTACAATATTATTTATTTATCTTCCTTTGTGTTATCTCGTGAAAGTCGGTCCGTAATTTTTCGTGACGTTCGTTAAAAGTAAACTAAGATCTGTTCACTGTTCAAGATACGTCATGCTTGTGGTACAAGCAAACAAGCTCTATCAAAGTCAGATTGTCGATAACGAATCACAGATTTAAGAAAAGGCATTAAAAAACTTTAAATATTGCACTCATATAAAGAAAAGAAGGAAACATTTGTTGATTTATACTGAAACTGAACTTTATTCAATATAAATTTTAAACATCAAAATGAATGGTTAAGTTATATTATGGCTACATTAAAGTCATTAAATATCACGTTGTTTCTTGAAATTTAAAGTCTCAAATTCGTTTATTTTTTATTGAGATCAATATAAAAAATAATTTTCTTTACAGAAGTTATTAGAATAAAAACATTGAAAGCCAAACAAGGCTGATTATATATATATATTATTCCTTAATTGGAATTTTTTTTTTTTTTTATTTTGAGATGAGCATTTTTATGTTAATTTTATTTTTATTTTCGGACTATTAGTTCCTATCCGTCGCGGTTACCACCTGACGAAGGCCAGAGGAAGTTGGCCGAAACGTTGTGAACCAATAAAAAAACAAACAAACAACAACTAATAAAGATGAGACTAATAGTCCGAAAATAAAAATAAAATTAACAAGGCTGATTATATTTCTTCTAGGTTACAAAAATATCAACCTAGTTTTTTGTTTTGTTTGCTTCTAATGTATTTTAGAAAAAGATTGATTATTTGGATTATTCGGACTACTGTTTTCATAGGGGGTTTCTTCAAGTCGTTTATCTGCTAATACCACAGTCAATTGTTATAATTCTTTTTTCTATCCTTTGCAAATGATTCAAATTTTAGTATCTTATTATGGATCATAACGACTACCAGTTGTCAAAATTTTCAGCTTTTCACAGTTGTTATTTCTAACAAATATTAGGTTTTAACAAATATTAGGTTTTAAAATGTTATCCCTTAGTTTTGGACGCTACTGTATATATATGCTAAGTACGGCATAACCGCGTTGACACACCAAAGTTAAGCAACGTTGAGTCTGGTTAATACCAGATGAGTGACGATTTGAGAATTCTAGGCGCTGTATGTGCTCTCCGCTTATCTTGGCATTTGTTTCCAGTCGTCCTGTACATACACTTCACTTGCCACTGGTATTTAACAATGTCGACTCAGGAGAGGTGTGATTGGAGATTGCGCACCTCCTGCTACAAAACATTTCACGTGCAGGCACACCTTCGTGGGTATCCATAGTCTGTCAAAGATTGAAAGAGTCCTTTATATATATATATATATATATATATATATATATATATATATATATATATATATATAGATAGAGAGATAGAGAGAGAGAGAGAGAGAGAGAGAGAGAGAGAGAGAGAATTTTTAAAGAAATATTAACAATTATTTTTTGCCGACAGACATTAATGTTTTATGTTTACGTAGTCATCAGTGTAATGCCGGTCAGGCGATTCGAACCCAGTCACAAAGTTATCCTTGACTTCGTAGGTTAGCATTCTACTTCAGGGCCTCGGCAATAACGCAAATCGGAATGTTGTATATCTCTTTCCCTTTGCCTCCTGAGGTGAGCATGGTGACAAAAAATTAGGCAAATAAATAAGATCAAAGTTTTATTATTAACAATATATATATACTCGTGATTCAAATCCAATATGGCGACGTAAGACGGTTTCTTCGCGTGTGTTTATAATTCAATTAATTTGGATGTTTTTGTTTGTAGGGGATACTACAATAATTCATTTTTTTATTTGTATTTTTTTTTTTTTTACAGACTTTAAATTTCTCCTTTTCCTTTTATCTACATTTTTTCTTTAACAAATCCGTTTTCATCCCATATAAAACTTTCCAACAGTCTTTTTAGGAACATATATTTGTCTCTAGTGAGTTTTTTAGTAGTATTCAACGAAATACTTGTAAGACGTACTTAATAAAAATGAATAAAAACATCTTTGGGTTTAGGGATAATAAGTAATATAATATAATATATATATATATATATATATATATATATATATATATATATATATATATATATATATATATATATATATATATAATTACTATTACCGACATAATTTATTTTCAAGAGAACTTCCGTTGGGAAATCAACCAAAAATAAGTTGTTTTTATTTACCTAATTATTCGAAAACTATTTACGTTAAAAAGTTAATATAAGTTTTTTTAAAAAATTGTTTTTTTTTACTTTTACATAACTATTAATATCGCAAAGAACTCATCTTAGGCAGAGGAAGTAAGATGCATTGTGTAACCAAAGATGGTTGATTCAGTATTTACGGTAATTTTAAAGGCTTATAAACTGCATGTTTTTGAACGCAAATAGATCACAAACAAGAATGTAGTGTAAAATATATTGTTTTTAACCAATTTTCCAACGGTGCAATGACTATTGATACATGTTTTTGTAAAATACTACGAAATTACGAAACTCGATAAAAAAAATTAGATATTTACGATTTCAAGACCGCGGTGTTTGGTATTTATCTTTATCCGGCGGTCTACACTAAGGTCGGAGACTGGGATTGAAGAGACATCGCCTAAAGAGGAGTATTCTAACCTACAAGATAATGCCAGAGCAGCTCCGTATGCACTAACCGAGAGGGGCGCCTCAGGCGATTTACAATTAATTAACACCTTCGCAGAGAAGGCAAAGCTTGGGATGATGACCTTCCTAGAACCGCACAAAACCAGCATTACAACCGCAATAAAAAGGGGCCCGATCATTAAAGGTATGGTCTAATCTCTGTTGATTTGGGGAGCTGAGGGAGAAACGGCATTGTGAAGTCACGAAAAGTTATACGCAATATAGAAACGGACACGTGTATTTGACTATAGTAGTTTCAGTTAAGTAGTATTAGTAGTTATATGAGAGAGGAAAGGAGAAAAACAGAGACGAACAGACAGTTGTAACACACAGTAGCGTCCTCTCTTTCTCTTTCTCTAAAGTATTGGGAAAGAAATATGTCGGTTCGTATACAACTTTCTGCGCAGGCAGGGCACATCAGCTTGCTCATATAGCAAAATAAAGAAATCGATAAACAGCAGATAACTAAACTTTAGAAAGTTTTTATTTTGCCTTTGTGTAGAAAGTGCAAAGCTAAACAAAACTTGTTCATAAAAGAAGTCAAGGTACTCGGCTGACTAAATGCTTTCTAGTAAGATTGCCCCCGAAGGAGCATGTAAAGAAATGACCAGCCTAACAAGAATCAGCTGAAGCGGACTTCCTCGTTAACATTTCCACGTTAGATGGTTTATATAGTCAGCTATGTGGTTTTATACAAACAGTTGTGATTGTCTCATTTGCATATACGAAAGTTATTAGAGCTTATTAAAAATTGTAATTATCACAAAATTAAATTCTGAGGAGTGTACAGGAATTGAATTAGTATAAAATCTCATATTAAACTAAAATAAAACTTTTTTCCGGATAAAATAAGTTATTAATAACGTTTTCTTTTTGAACAATAGTGACTTTCGTTGTGCCTGTGTCTGCGCGTGTGTAAACGGAAGTAGCTTTCTTTTACGATTACTTGCGTTGTTTTCGATTTTTTTTATTTTTTTTATTTATTAATTTATTACAACATTTAGACATTTTTGCTATTTTGGGTAATTATTTTGTTTTCATTTTTTAATAACTCCTTTCAAAACAGGGGAGAAAAAATTCGAAAAAGAAGTTTCGCGTAACTATTAGTTAAACATATATATTAATACGATAGCGTGTGTTATTTTTCTGTGCCATGCTTACATCTGGATCGTTTAATTGTGATTTACTTCCATTTCTTGTCATAAATAATTTTACCAAGAATGCTTCATAAATTTTGGGTTCGGTTTAAATTTTAGCTGATGGCACTTAAGTCATCTATTTTTTTTTATAAATATTTTTATCAAGAATTCTTTATAAGTTTTGGTTATGGCTGAAAGAACTCAAGTTTATATATATATATATATATATATATATATATATATATATATATATAAAAATATGTTCTTATTTCGGTTTCGATCTAAGCTAATGCACCCAAGTCATATGGATATTTTTTTTATCGCAACTTTATAATATATAAAAATCGATGGAACATTAATTCTATAATAATATATACGAAATCTGCAAGAATTAAAATATCATATTTAAGCGTACTTTACGACCGAGCTTTGCCGGGCGTTCGTGCTAGTTTAGATAAATACTTTTGCAGTTTTAACAAAAGAGCTACAATAATATCAGGGGGTCTCCATTTACACTGAACATCTACAGAATGCTAACATCAATATATTACATATGAATGAGTTCCCTTTGGAATTTCAAAAGGTCTCGCTAGTACCAAATTAATACAATAACACAAATTGCCTTAAATTAATCATGATTGTCATTATATGGAAATGTATGACTTTAACATTTATAGTTCTGAACAGTCAATACTGGAAAGAGTGTGACATTTTTTTAAACGAACTTTTAAAAAACAATTTAACTTTCGTTAAAATAAAATTAAGAAAATTTTATATTAGTTCCATAAATGTTCAAATAATTATTGTTTTTATTGTGTGCTATTGTATTACTTTAGTGTAGTTGTTTTGCTTTCGGATAGGGTCTTCTTGATTTGTCTTATCTTGTTCTGTACGGAGTTCTTCTAATGAAAAAAAAATGTCGTTTCGGCGATGTGTCCGCTCACTTTCTTCACATTTACGCCTGGCATTGATTTTTTAATTCAAGTAAAGAGTAGTCTGAAAGGTCTTACACCTACCAAAAAAAGTAAAAAAGAAATATCAGATTCTTAAAATATCACAGGTGCATCATTTTGCCTACCCCCCCCCCAAAAAAAAAAAATAACAGGGCTCATACAGACCCTATTTATGGAGTATTGCTGTCACATCAGGGCAGGAGCTGCTAGGAAGCACTTATCCTGCCTTGACAGAGTTTAGAAATACTCGTCTAGCAGAAAACACTATTAATAAGTTCACCCACTCTTTATCTGTGCCTAAACCTAAACGTAGATTCTAGGAACAAAGCTTCTTTCTTAGAACTGCACACGTGTGGAACTCTTCCGTTTACCTGCTTTCCAGTTATCTACAATATGGTCGTCTTCAAGTCCAACGTAAACAAGTTCTTGATGAGCCGTTCCCTTTAAGTATCAAATTTACCAAATTTACATTTCTAACGATTACTATGATATTGTCCTTTTACACTCTTCAACACTTATCCTCGAGTGGCCTCTGGGCTTTGTTAAGTGGTAATTCCCTTATAAAAAAAAAAAGCAGTGTCAATGGAAGTAAATAAACTGCATCTATTACATGTTTCTCCATTGCTATACGTTTTTGGAAGGGATAACAAGACATTCAAAGCATTAACATCAATTAATAAATATTCCATTAATTTCAGTTTCTTTGGAGGATTTTATAAAGTATTGGGGCGGCATAACATAGACATAACCTCCCATTTGAGCATTAAAAACAATTCGATTTGTATTGAATATAGTCATTAGACACCTATTTAGCAAGTTTCCACGAACTTCATCATTTATCAAGTTTTTAAAGTTTAGACATATTCTAGAATCGAAATTATGTTATGTATCAAGTTAGTAATAAGGATGCTAGACATTCCATCCTGATTTTAATTCTCGTAAAGGAATATAAAAGTGATGACAAATTATTTAGTTAGACGAAATTAGTTTATTGTGGGGCAGGTATTGTTCTAGTATTTACTTATATATATATATATATATATATATATACACACGATACGAACGGTCTGTACATATAATTATATCTTTACTTTGCCTTGAGCACTTTTGAAAAAAATATTGGTTTTACGTTCATATTATCAATATATTTCAACTTATATTTATGTGCTTTCTCCAAGAGTTCTAAACCTACATAAAGTAGCAAAATTTCATTGTTCCTATTTACAATGCCTCCCCACGAGACAGAATTAGACACCAGGGTCGTTTTTTAACGTGGAGAAAAGGAATAAAAATAAAAATTGTCTCAGTCCTGAACGATTTCTCCTCCACTGACAGAGAACAAGAAATTGAAGTGCAGCGCAGCATCTGAAGAACAGATACTACACTTTGATCTTGTCCCGAAGGATTTCATTTTTGCCAGAAGTAAAAGTTAATGTATCAACTAGTTATACAATATTACTACTCCTATAACTACTTTACTAGAGAGAGAGAGAGAGAGAGAGAGAGAGAGAGAGAGAGAGAGAGAGAAAGAAAGGAGGGATGCACTGTAGTAGTCAGCAACAGTTGTTTTTCTTTTCTCAATAAATAGTCGGTTTGTATTCAACAACTTTGCGCGCAGCCAGGGTACGTCATCTTGCTCATATGGCAAAACTCTTTTCAATGCTCGGAGTTTTTTTGATGAAGATACGTTCGGGCACAGGCAAACTATGTGTCACATAGCGTTTGGTTTCCATAACCAAAATATCATTTAACCAACCAGAAGCATTTCAGTTAAATTAAATAAAAGACAATGGAATTTTCATTTCAATCTACATTCATTGACCAAAAGTGCAGAAGACGTGATCGAACTTAGCGCTTTGTATCGATCTACCAAAGTATTAAAGCAACTAGTATCGTCCACGCCATTATCTTTCATGTTTATCAGCAGGAATTATTCTCTCTCTAACTCTGTGTGTGTGTGTGTGTGTGTCACTCTCTCTCTCTCTCTCTCTCTCTCTCTCTCTCTCTCTCTCTCTCTCTCTGTATGTTTCTTTTCTCTTTTTCTGCTCGCACTTCTTATTAGTCTCTCACTTCCCGCTATCCTTTTTTTTTTTTTTTTTTTTTGACAATCACGGCACAATAACCTACGCAACGCACACCTATCAATAATCACATACACTTTGATCAATCAGTGCAAATGCATGCAAGCATAACTTTTCTATTCATTCATAAATATACGACTTCTCTATTTTCTCATATAAATAAACTTGTCTGTTGAAAGTTATAATTTCTCTATGTGGTGCTTTTATTTTGCTTGCATTTTCCGTTAATAGTTTGCAAACAGAAGAAAAACATAATCCGAATGATAAAGGTGTGTGTGTGTGTATGTGTGTGTATGTGTGTGTGTGTGCGTGTGTGTGTATTTATAAGTTAAATAAACAAAAAATCCTCGCAAAAGAAGAGGTCAAAGTTTTCGGCTGACGAAATTGCTATTCCAGTAAGATACCCACGAAGGGGTATGGAAAGAAATGACCAGCCTAACAAGAATCAGCAGAGGCGGACTTCTCCATCTATTCAGGCACACCAAGAATGTTTTATACTCAGTCATGTACGGTTAGAAAACAAGTGGTAATTATCTCATTAGCATATATGAAAAGTTTTGAAGCTCATTTAAAATCGTACTAATCACAAAATTAAAATCTGACTGCGTAATCGGAAGCAAATTACTATAAACTTTACTATTAAACTAAAGAAACTTTTCTGTCGCATAAAATGTGACGAAAAACATTTTCTTTTCAGTTGCGTTTGATATGCGAGGGGATGTCCGTGCGTAAATAAAAGTTTCGTATCTATTTCATTCAACGACTTCTTGCCTTGTCTTTCCCCGGATTATTGTACCTACGTTTGCTATTTATTTTAAACTACATTTTGGATTGATGTGTTCTTCGGGCTTCTTTGTGTGTATTGTGGACAGATTTTTTTTTTTTTTTTTTTAAGTATTTAAACATGATCGTCGTAAATTATTAACACAATGTATGCCCCCTTTTCTTTGTTATTTTCTAACTTGCATTAGATTAATCTATTCCCTTTTTAAAATCGGCTTCTCACGCCAGATAACAATTAAAGGTTGTTCACATAATTACTAAGAGTCGTGTTGTGGATCCTGCACCATTTGATTCAGTTTCGAAAGTTTTTATTGATAAAAGAACTCGTCCGCGATATCCAGCAGTTATATATATATATATATATATATACACACACACACACACACGACGAAAGACAATGCAAGAAATCAATGAATGAAATTGTAAATGTCGGCGCGTTACTTACGGAAAAACGGTTAATTAAACTGCAGAAGCGACTGTTAAATTACATGTCCTATAACTGAATACTCCCCACTTCCCCAAAATAGAACGAAAAACAAAAATATGTTTGGTGGTTATGTTTTTGTAAACCGCCCGTGAAAACTTTTTTAGATCAATTAAAAAACAATAAAACTATGTTACACACAAAAATAAATCACTTTTTCTTTTCTTAAACTTTATTTGAAATGACCGCTTAAAGATTCCTACGCGATGTTATAAGACACCTCACTACGCCCGTTCGCACGCGAAAGTATCATGTACGAAAAACACTACCGAAGGCGGTGAAATGGCACAAAATAGTCCCAAGGTCTAGGGGTTCATACCATGCAAACGGTAAATTTGCAGAGGGTTTGATTATCAGATTCGTTGTCAGCGATCTCGAATACCCATTAAAAAAAAAATAGAGTGGTCGGTGCTCTGTTGTAGCGTAAGGTAACTTTTACTAATTTTTTTCAATTTTCGTTCAGTAAAGCAAAAGTTATCAATTAACTGGTATTCAAAATCGCAAAATAAAAAAAAAATAAATAAAATTAAAAAAAAACACAAGGATGTGAGCGACATTTTTTATGACTCGTTTCCATAGCAACCACGTCGCTTCAGCGACTACTGTTGCTACCAATTCACCGCTCTCGCGAAAAGAGAAGTAAAAAGAGAAGTAACAAGTGAAACAGACAGAATAAAAGCATGGAAGGAATATAATTGGGGGATTTTATTGAAAGCAGACGAGTGTCGTACATTGTTACTACATATGTGTATGTTATGTTTGGGGGGGGACAAAAAATAAGACTAACATTAAACAAAAAACAAGTAAATTTACTGGAAACCTAGAATAATCATGGATTACAATAGACAACTGCGAGCATGAAAAGTAATATGGTTAAGCTGAAACATGGAAAAGTAAAGGACCAGTTGTTGAAACTGGAAAAGAAAAGGAGATGTTCTAGTAAAAAATAAAATAAATTCATAACTTAAAATATTGCAGCATGGAGAATTTTTTTTTCAATTTATAACATTATATAATCAATTCTTAATGCTGAAATACTTTAAGTTATAAATTTACTATAATTTTACTAAAATATTTTGTCCTTTTCTTTTCCAGTTTTAACAGCTAGTCCTTTATTTTTCCATTCTAAAGCTTAACCATATTACTTTTCATGCTCGCATTTTTCTATTGTGATAAATATATAAGGTTAGTGTAAAGAGAACCTTAGGAGAGTGCTCGATTATTGAAACTTGCAAAAATAAGAGTGTAATATTTATTCATATACCAGCAGGGAGATCTGATGTTGTCTGGTATTGAATAGGAATCAACAAATATTTCACCCTCCTCTATTTTATTGTCATCGAAATCGGTGAAATCGTCCATATTTCAATCAAATCTATTAATTAGCTGCTCTAGTTGGGGACCCACTGCGGTGCACCGGAAGGAAGCTTCACATGCTTCTCCGCATTGATTTAGCCCACAATGCATTGTAGTTAACATTGCGGACCTACTGTTAATTTTATAAGATTATTTTTATATAATGATTTGAATTAAAGTTTAGAATGCAAAAGTCAAGTATCATGCTTCAATTGTGCTCTAAATGGAAACATTCATTTCGAACGACCCCTATGATATCAAAGAACCTACTTTTGATTTTATATACCGGGCCCTTCAGCTTCTGCGGTAATAAAACTTCTCAAATGCACTTGTGATTTTAGTTTGTATAAGGCGTTAACTTTAGTTAAAATCGCTTGTTCCTTCTTCCATCGGACATTTCGATTATCAATTGTCAATATCTATTGAATACATTCAGATACAAAACTTATCTGCCGCAGCCGTTTAGTAATCCATAGAGAATGAAGTCACACAGACACACACAAAGTTCCTTTTGTATAATAGTAAGGATAAAGATAGTGGGTGCCATCGATGTTGACGAAACAGGAGTTGTAAAACGTGCGACATGGATGACCAACTATAGACTCCTTCTTTTGGGTTTGAAACCGACTGTACCGATTTTGTTTATATATATATATATATATATATATATATATAAGAGAGAGAGAGAGAGAGAGAGAGAGAGAGAGAAAGAATTGAAGGCAGCTCGGCGTTGCCCGATCATAAAATACGCATAAATATATTTTGATTAATGCAAAATTTGTATTTATTTTAAACTAAAATGCCATATGTATTATTTAATACCTATGGTATAAAATGTTAAATTCTTTTTTTTAAAAAATGCCTATGGTATTAAATTTTAAACTCTTTTTTAAAAAAATGCCTATGTTATTAAATTGTTGATTCTTTTTTTTTATACCTATGGTATAAAATTTTAAATTCTTTTTAAAAAATACCTATGGTATAAAATTTTAAATTCTTTAAAAAAAAAAAAAAAAAAAAAAAAAAAAAATGAAAAATACGAACAAAAACCGAAATACATGCATGCGAGTATTGTTTTTCTAAACAGTTCATTTCTTAGCAGTCCTTTTTTTCCGGATGAAACTAATCTATAATATAAATCTAACCTGTGTGTTTAATTGTATGTATGCATGTATGTATGTATACCTGACACTTGCGACAGAGGCGACGGATTTTCGGGAGATTGATATTGTTTGGAAGATTGACCCTTTGGATGACAAATATCGAAAAATTGGCTAAAAACATTAATTCCTTTATCCTCAACTGAGCACCTTTCTACAGGGAGTGGTCACTTTTTTCTCCGATATTTTCGAAAGTCATCTCCTCTTTTCGATTGACTAGCCTTAATTTCGCTACTTCCGATTTTGCGATGGACGCAACGGCAAGGACGTTATGTTTTTTTCTCATGTTCTTTTCCTCCTTCGCGTTACGGGTTCGAGCCTGCCTGCCTGCCTACTAACATTATTTTTCTATTTTTTTTTTGGGGGGGGGACTCAAAATACACTTCCAAACACTCAAGCAATACCGGGAACCCAGTCTAGTGATAAATAAACGAATGGGTAAACATTATCAATGGCGTCGGAGATTATTTTAACTGTCCCAAAACCTTAAACTACCAAACATAAGCAATGAGTATTTACAGAAGTAAAAGACTATGGGAGTTTCGGTAGGAACCGAACTCAAAACTTAGCCAGCAAAAATTATTAAAACAATAGCATTTCCTCCTCACTCCACCATTGGTCTTCACGGCCAATGCGGTCTCCTTTGATTGAAGGATGACTTGATTACAGAAATTTCCAACAGTCGCCAAACGGAGGTAAATTTTTAAAAGGATTATCCTAATCATGGAAATAGAGATTTCAAATTTCAGATTTAAATTATAAACAAGTTTCGCGAAGAGCACAGACTGGGGCAAACCTAACAAAGATATATTTTTTGTTAAGTTATACTCAGACGAGAAGTCATGTGTCGAGTGTTTTGGTTGACGCTGATAAGAGTCGGATTTCAGACAAGTTTTGGGAGAAAAGAGAAATGAAGTATAATGGTTCGTAATTGGTGATTAAAGAAATAATGCGAGTCGAATTATGTGGAAACTGAAAGGGAAAAATGTTTATGGCGAAATATTCAATAGACGACCACACAATCTAATGATTAGCATTATTAAGTTGGCATTATCATAAGTGAAACCCAACTAAAATTGAAGGAAGGGTTAACCAAGTGGAATGAAACTAAGGAGTTCCTATCAATAATCGAGGTAAAATCAGTATAATACCTAATTAGGGTGACATTTTAACTAATGAGACATGTCGAGACCGAATTGGTTAGATTGAAAAAAAATTAACAAGAAATAGAGGAAACTGTTAGGTCAAAATTGTTACCTGCACCCCACGTCTGTCTGTCCCCACGTCGCCCTGGGGTCGATTTCAATAAGCTTTGCGTTGTCATGACAATATTCTGAGACAGCCATAGTCGGAACCCTAACAGATATTACTACTCCGGGTCAGAGTGGACCTGGGAGCAATGGCAATTAAAGGGTGGCTCCACACCCCCAAAGCCCGCAAGCTGAGGCCTCACCGTCAGATATAGTTTAAGGTCATATCCAGGACCTTTTAGTTATGATGCCATGATATCATTAATATTAATTAACAATAATACTAGAAATATTTTTAATAAGAAAGAGGAATTTATGTTTAATATCTAGGCCGTATGTACAGAGAAATCAATTTGACAAAAGCGTGCACGTGGCCAAATGCAAAAACAATAAACTAATTATCAAATGTACGAAAAGATCATTTGAATAAAAATTTTCAACTTGACACAAGCACATGCTTTGAAGAAACAGTGAATTTGATCAATTGTCAAAAAAAGCCAAGTTAAAAATATGATACAGGTGTAATCAAAGTCAGGTCAATACAGTGAAATAACAATGGTCGAATAAAACGCCATTATGGTGTGTCTAAAGTGGCAATACTGTCTCAAATGGGACGGTTAATGTGGTCGCAAATGGTTATGTAACAGCCGAAAAGGATATCCTTGTTAATTGACGATTTGGGACCGAGAAGAAGTAACCTGTCGGATTTCCGTGTGTGTGTGCATCTCCCTACTGACAACCAACCATTCATAAACGTCACCGACAGTAAAGATGTACGAATATTGTTATAGTTTTATCTATTGGCGTGTTTTCATTTTTTTTAACACAGAAATACATTTGATCGCGTCTTTGAAAACAAAAAAGAAGCAGGTTAATTTGCAAATTTTAGAAAGAAAAGTAAAGTCATCAAATGTTTTATTAAATGATTTCTGTGCAAAACATCTTTTTGAAAGAAAAAATTCTTCATTTTGTTGGTAATATTAACTCCGAGTGGTCAGTTCCTCGTGAAGAGAAAAAATACGATACGTTTGGTATTATTAACGATTGTTGTAATCCTGTAGTTGATGTATGCGTTTGCGTGGTTGGCCTGAATATTAAATGGAGGGAGTTTGGTCTCATTTTTTAAAACATTATTTCGTAAGATTGAAAATTTTAGAAAAACAAATTTTTTTAGGATGTTTTATTAAACAATCAAAATTATTTTCTAACTCCCCGGGGATAATAAAATGAAAAAAAAAACTCTTCTTTGAAAAAGATATTTTACATTGAAATCTCAGTTCTAAGAAATAGTAACCCCCCCTGGGACCCCCCCCTCAAAAAAGCTTTTGCCGCAAAAAATATGCACACACATTTTGCCTTATATAGATAACTCGAACCAATAATTCTTTCATAATTATTAAGACGGTATAGTTTCGAAAATACATCGCCTAAAATATTGTGAATGGTTGGTAGTTTTATGGGTGACAATTTAGGAATGCTAGTGGTGACTGTACGTTTGAAAGTGACAGTAATAGTAAAAGACGAATGCAGAGATTTTATCGATGAACAAAGTTCGATTCTTGTTCTTGATTAAACTTAATATAATAATTTAGTCGGTCAGTTTCACAGCATATCATGATCTCATCCTGGCAGTATCATAATAAAATGCTCCGCTGAGGTTGCTCCAGTTCTCTCAACCCTCTTTTACAAATGCCTTAATGAATCATGCTTTTCTGGCTACTGGAAAACTGCTTCTCTGGTACCAGTTTACAAGGAAAGTGGTGAAAGAACTGAACCATTATCGCCCCATTAGCCCTTTTCCTCTTTTCGCTAAAATATTTGAGTCCATAATTAATCAAGCTCTAGTCCACCACCTTACAGTTGCTAAACTTCTGTCGGGCCATCAATATGGATTTAGGCAAGTCCGTTCTACTGCAAATATTATGACTAATCTCTGAACGTATATGCCATACACTGGATAAGGCAGGTGAGGGGAGGGTAGTAGCCTTACACGTATCTAAGGTTTTTGACAGGGTATGGCATGATGGTCTTCTTAGGAAAGTAAAATCCTATGGTATTACTGGACGAATACCTAACAGAATTAATTCCTTCTTAAATAAGAGAAGAATTCAGGTTGTCTTCGATGGCCGTACGTCTAAACAATATGATATAAATACGGAAGTACGCCAGGGGTCGAGCCTTGGACCTTTATTATTCCTGATATTCATAAGTGGCCACCCTGATAAAATGGTCTCTGTGATGGGCATATTTGCTGACGATACCACGCTCTAGGGGAAAACGAATAAACATATATCCAAGGCAAGGGCGGAAACCCTAGACAAAAACCTCTAGTCTGTAGTGGAATGGGGTCAAAAATGGATGGTAACGTTCAATGCTGCCAAGACTAAGCACGTTTCATTTAATAATTACAAGAAACCTTCTCAACTATGGTTAAAGACATTATCTGAAAGTACTTCTGTCACACTCCTCGGCTTAACGTTCACAACGAACATGAGTAGGAACAGATACATCGAGAGCATTGCCAAGGCTGCTGCGAAGAAAGTGAGCTCTCTCCTCCATGCTAAAATGTAGCTTACGCCTGAAAGTATCGTGTATCTTTACAACGACACCATGGAGTATTGTTGTCACATTTGGGTTGGTGCATCTGCTACTAGTTTCTCACTCCTGGACAGGGTTCAAAAGAGACTCACCCACCTGAATAAGTCCTGAACTGTCATCTAAGCTTCATTCTTATCGTCGAAATGTTGCATCTCTGCCTGTTTTACAAGTATTTTAATGGTGGATGCTCCGACGAACTACAAGCCCTTGTACCCCCCTCAACGTAAATGCCCCCGACAAACCCGATAAGCAGCAAAGTCCCGCCCCTAAACAGTAGAGATCCCTAGATGTCAGAAAGCCTTTTATGGTAATATTTTCTTCACCAGAACTGCTAGACTTTGGAATTCCCTTCCGGGTTCCTGCTTCCCCAACTGTACTGACATGCAGAAGTTCAGGTGTAATGGGAACAGACATCTTGTTGATTAACTCCCTGCGTAGTATCGCTGATAGTAGCCTCTGACATCAAAGTGGCACTGTGCCCTTTTGGGGTGAAAATATAATGATATAAAAAACTATCAACCCATTTGAGTAGAAACATAACACGTATTTTCAATGATTAATTATATGCGATTAATTGAACACAAGTTACTATTTCATCCATAGCTGCATAGAAATGTTCAAATCATTCACGTTCATATCTTTTCAACAGTTTTTGCGACATAAATCAATTCCATAGTCAGTTATGGTATCCATTATGCCGATTACGTTACTCTAGTTTTACTAAGTAAATATCACAAGTAATTACACTCATAATAAAAGTAATAATGACCACATCACAGACGGACCCTAATTTTCTTTCTTCTATCAGGGTTTGGTGCGCGATAAAAGGCAAGTTTGGGCGAATTTTAATAATGCCAACTAAATTGCTTTATCAACAAATGCGATAAGATTTCTTTTGTCGGGGAAAGTATGGCATTCAGTATAATTTATATTGACTCATAACTTTTAGGTATCCGGTGTCGACAAAAAAGAAAAAATGAGTAGAGTTATACTAATTTACCGTATCACAAACTTGCGACAAAAAGGTCCATTTTGGTAAATTAAAAAAAAACGCGCATACTTAAGAATAAAAGGCGATACAAAAATATACCTAAACAGATCCCCAAACCAAGCCTAAGTGTAGCATTGTCTGGGAACCAACACATTGTATGCACAGTCACAAAACAGACAAAGCATAGAAAAGAACTTGAACTCGCTTTTTCTTTGTAACGACATTTATTTCCTCATTGTTGCGAAACGTGATCTCGAACGTAATTTCGTTCCGTTCTTCATGTCTCTTCTGTGATCGTCCTCGTCGTCATTTTTATGGCCTTTTCTTTTTTTTTATTTACCGGTGACGTTATTTCGCATGCATTTGCTTATAGCCGTTCGGGCTATGTTACAATAGCTTTAGCTACTTATTAAATGATGCGATGTTTTTAAGATAAACTATAATCTAATTATGTAAGTCGTAATAATTTATCAGTGTGAACTACTAAAAGAGGACTAAGATGGTTCTTTTAGGTAACCCTAAAAGAAAAGCGGAAAGAAATGTGGTCGATTGCTAAATGCTGGTGCATTACTTATTACGGCTCTGACAACAGCATATTCTTTTCCTTGTTTTGATTCTCAGGTATATATCCATATCTTATGTTTTTATGTAGAGTGATGTGGTTCTTGGTTGATTAATTATGTTTAACTTACACTCGAGAGTATAAAAAATGAAAAGAATATGCTGTTGTCCTAGCCTTACTTATCACTGAAGTATGTATAAGATCAATGTTTTTTTTTAAACATCGTTTTCGTATTTATTCAAAAGATTATTCGAAGCGAGTCACATGTTTCTTTATTTTTATGATTGTCACATATGAGAGTTACGATTAAGGAATTTACTAATCTTAGGAAATGAGAGATAGCCAGTGTTTTAAAGCTCGAAAATCTATCGTTAAGAATGACATTTTACCTCGCCTCATTTTACTAGGTTTATATTAATTATTCTTTAATAAAATTTTTACGAACACATTCACACGTTTATTTAAATATTCACATTATTAAAAAAAATAAAATAAAAATAGTAAAAAAAAAAAACACGAAACAAACTACAAACGTGGAAGGGGCGTGAATTTTAAATAATTTTAATTTTCTATTTTATGCTGCAGCCTGAAAAAAAACTACATTAAATCCTCCCCTAAATCAACACTTTTAGAACATTGCAGTACTCACGCACCTGCAAATATGAGACTGTTCTATCATGGCTATAAAGAAAAAACACACGATTGCTACAATCAGATAAAATGTAATAATAGGGGGCGGGTCTTAAATAATAGTTTCTACCCGTTCCCCAATCGCTGCACAATAGTAAACAGAAAATATGTGACGTAATAATTTAGGGCGAAGGTAAAAAAATGTGTGTGTATATATATATATATATATATATATATATATATATACTACCTCCGGTCGGAAATAGTTGGTGCACAAAAATTTTCAGTTTGATCGGAAATACTTGGTGCATACAAATTTCAAGTTTTATAAGGCAGTACTTTTGAAAGAAAATACAGGTTAACCAAATAATTATACTTAATTAAATTGACAATTGATTGTACGTACATTCTTACAATGTATGATTAAATAAATATACAAAAAATTATGCAAAAAGCTAAAACATCTATTTATTCAATTGTGTTAATTTACTTTTCAATTCTTCTGATATCAAAATTGAAGTGGGAAGTTTTCCTTTTCTTTCTAGCTGTGCTTTTGACATATGCTGAAACTTGTAATTGTTGCCACCATCAGCCAAAATTATTTGTTCCATTGTCTCCTGCAATGTCAGGAAAATGTTGTTCAACTTTGATTTTTCTAATTCTTGAAAGCTGGTTTCAACTGCTTCAATTAATTCATCAATATTCTTTGGCGCCTTTTGGTTTTGAATGGATTGTATTTTATTGAAGTAACTTAGGTCAAGCACATTCAGATCCGGTCGGTTTGCAGGCTGGTTAAATAGTTCAATCCGATTCTTGTTTGAAAACTGGGTTCGTTGGATGTACGTGTGGCTTAGCATTGTCTTGTTGAATTAGGATTCGTTGTGCAATGGACCCACATGGCCATTTGTTCCGTGTGGAAACAAGGACCTTTTCAACAAGGAATTCACAAATCTGAATTTTCGTGATTGTATCCATGACTTTAGTTACCATTGTTCCAGCAGGCCTGTTTCTGCTGCTACGTTTAGCCGCCTCTTGTTTGACAAATGGCCAAATTCCAATCTTCCTGTCAAAGTAACATTTGTGATGTGGATCCCAACGGGGTCGAGCCACGGCGCCAAGAAACATTACCTTTGTAATGAAACGCTTGCTTTTAGTGGTTCTTAAAGGGTCATGTTCGTCTTTGCCTAAATAAAATTTCCTTGCGTTTTGCGTCATATAAAACCATTTCTCATCAATATGTATGACATCAAACATTTCTCTAAAAGTTCCTCGATTTAAATCCAACTGCGAATGGCAAAAATCAACGCAACATTTCATGTTTTCTATCGTGAGAAGCGGTTTTACAGCATTTGAATGTGCCCGAATCTCGCCATCTTTCATCCTTGCAATCAATGTTGTCTTAGGTATTTCACATGCTTGAGCAGTAGACCTCAAAGTTGTTCTTTTCCTCAAGCGAATGGTGTTTATTTTGCCAACTGTTAACTATAGTCCTTTTTTCGGCCGCAGAGAAACTTACAGCTCAAAGAATCCATTGGCATCGATATATCGGACGAACTGTCTAGTGCGTGTGACCAAATTCTGCGTACAGTATTTCTTCCTATACAGAAATTTGTGGCAGCATCTTTGATTGCGCCTTGTTCTAGGATGTGGCCTTTTGATCTTTGTAGCAACGATTGCAGAACTGCTGCTCGTCTTGAATTTGTCAATTCTCTCTTATCACTTTTGTTTTTACCTTCCACATTTGCATCAACTACATTTTTCATGTTTATATAGCCACTGCGGGTATTTTTAAAAATAGATTATATAACAGTCAACAAAGTAATGTGTATAGATTAAACTCTAAATAACTTTTAGAACAAAAACTGTTCTTTTTCAATTAAGCACGCTCTAAAGTACTACCAGTTATCCCCTAAAACATTTAAATGGTGTGTGACAACACCTAAAACGCGGACAGTTTTAATTCTGCACCAACTATTTCCGACCGGGGGTAGTATTATATATATCGACTTTGAAGGGTTTCGTCTTTAGCATGTTCAAAGAAAGACCATGGCTAAATCGATTAAGTAGACCAAATAACGCTATAAAAATATGTCATTTTGAAGAAACGCAGCGATTGGTCGATCATTTTGCAGATCATGCAATAACATTTTATTGAAAAAAAAAAAAAAGTACGGAAAAGTAAGGTTATAGTCAAGATTGTCTGCTCTTCTGGACTTCCGGTTTCTGCTGCCCATTTGGCAGGATAATTAGAGATGGTCAAGCAAACAAGAAATTCATTCATAACACGGGGAAAGCGGAGACTCGCATTGTAAAAGACGAAGATAGTCATTACACGGAATAGCCCATATCTTGCTTGTCACTTTCGTCCAGTCGGCGGAGCATAAACCGGAAGCAAACAAGAGTAGACAATCTTATATATAACCAAAAGTTGTTGTGATGGAAATTCGTGTTTAGTAAAGTGTATGAGAATTCATGTAAGACACTGTAACAAAGTAAGGCAGAGTGTGCATGTGTCTCAGATGGTTGGTAGAGAATTTTTTCGTTGTCTGATATCATCTCAAATTCAGTTTGTTTTTTTTTTTGCTTTTTTTTTTTTTGTTTTTTTTTTTTACACAGGAATCACCACTTATCAAGGCCCGGAGGTCACTCAAGGATAAGGGTTAATGGGTATACATTAGGCAATGTGATTATAGCGTAGTAAACATAAGTAATGGAAATTTTGTAAATTGAATAACTTAGGGGGCGGTTCATCAAGAACTTGTTTACGTTGGACTTGAAGACAATCGGAAGAGAGTTCCACAGGCGTGCAGTTCTAAGAAATAAGCTTTGTTCATGGAATCTACATTTAGGTTTAGGCACAGATAAAGAGTGTGGGAAGTAATTGATAGTGGTTTTGGATAGACGAGTGCTTTTCGTGAAAGTTTGGCGAGGCGAGACCATAGATTGAAGCTCAGATGAGCACTTGCCATGAAAATAACGATAAAGCAGAGACAGGTTGGCAACGTCTCTTCTGTGGGAAAGATGTTGCAGGAAGAGAAAAGGACATCTCCTACAAGGCTACGAAGTCTATTTTGAACTCTATCAAGGCAGGACAAGCTGCTTCCAGCAGCTCCTGCCCAGATGTAGCAACATTACTCCATCGCTGGCTGTACCTGGCTTTTATATAGGTAGAGAATTGCATCAGGAGGGAGATATCTACTGGAGCAGTAGAATAATCCCACCATTTTTCCAGCGATCTTGGCAATGAATTTGATATACGTGTTCCATTTCAGATCGGGAGTAAAGGTCAAGCCCAGAAGCTTGTCAAAACATGAAGCCTCTTCAAGACAAGAGCCGTTCATTTCAATTGATGCCAGATGGGCATCAGAGCGTTGATGATGTTGGTTTTAGATGCATTAAATGTAACCATCCACCTCTTTCCCCATTGTACGACGTGCTCAAGATCAAAGGAGAGAGAATTGGAGAGACTTGGTCGTTTACGGTCTTTGATGCGCTACCATAGATTGTGCCAACAAAGGATCTTCTCATAAAATATAATCGAATTTATTTGTCCAAACACACAAAATTATTTTTAATAGTGGGTCAGCGCTTATCAAGACCACACGAAGATAATGATTAAAGATATCAGGTGAACAGTAAAAAACAACACCGTGATGCTCGGTAATGGTGGAAATTAGGTAGGATTCGATTATTATAGAGGACAGCTTTACAAGAACTTGTTTACATTAGACTTGAAAACAATCATAAAGAACGTATAATTTTCGTTTAGTTTTAAGCGCAGAAAATAAAGAAAAATTGTTGATAGTGGTTGTAGCTAGATGAGTGTTGTTGAGAATGTTTTATAGGAAGGGGACACAGATTAAAGCTCAGCCGAGCACCTGCCACGAAAATAACAAAGCAAACGCAACGGCTCTTCCGTAGAAAAGGTGGAAGTAAGCAGAAAAAAGGATATTACCCACTAGATTTCAAAGCTGTTTATGTTTATGCAGTGTTTGTGAACTGACGAGAGTAAGTGAGCGTACCTGTTTGAAGCGAGGAATACAAGTTGGTCTGGATTGCCAAAATCATCATGCAAATAAATCGAATTTGCACACACGGACACTTTCAATATAACGATTTGTTGCGCTTACAACTTCGGTTTATTGTATTTTAATTGTTTGAATTTTCTTGATCATTTCTTCATCGGTCAATCTAAAAAAGTGATGAGGGCACAAACAACGACTGACTATAAATACCTGAGCATTTCAAAATCAGACGCCATCAAATCAGCACGGGTAAAAAGAGCTGATAAAAAAGTAATAATAACGACCTACTTTAAATTAGATTATATAGTAGAAACACAATAAATCGAATAAAACCTTGAAATGTATCCCCGGTATGATTCATTTGCTCTCAACCAAGTGAAAAAAAAATTATTATTGAAGACTGTGTAGAAAATGCCACCAAAAAACTTATTGGCCATAACAGAAGCAGCACCATGGTGGATAATACAGACTTGTATACTTGCCGATTAAAAGCTATTTAAGAGAGTTTCTCCTGACTGTTTTATGCCGCCAACCGAAAGAAAGTGATTTGCATATGTGTCGATTGCTGGTTATTCATCAGGATTTTTATTTGCTTCCTTGGGATTTCTGCTGATTGCTAAATTTAAAAGTTCTTGCGAACAAGTTCCTAATCTTTTGGTACGTAAGTTCTTACCGAGCTGGGCCCATGATTAAGCAATATTTCGCAACATTTTTACATCTCACCAAACTATTTATTGGCGTCGATGAAATTTTCACCCAGAAATAGACAAGACGATAGACTATAAATAAATGAATGCAGCCAACTATTCTAATTTGTCGAGAAGGTAGTTTACTCGATATTGTGCAATAATTGGCATAAGCGCACAAATACAGATCGAGGATACTGCTGAAAAATGAAAGGCATAAAATTCTGTAGAGTATGAAAATGCAAACGAACAATGGCAAAGAAGCAAGAAAACTTGAACCGGAAATGATCCAGAAGAGAGAACTTTCAAATAATTGATATCGTCGTGCCAATAGCTGACATAGTGAAGTTGAAGGAGACCGAAAAGTTAAATGCATAAATGGAGTTTGGAAAAATAAAAACGACAGTAATACTAATAATTATAAAAGCACTAGAGACAGTCTCGGAATCGTGAAATTGGAATCAAAGGGAAGATTGAAACTATACAAATGACTACATATATAAAAAAAAAACGACATATCTAGAAAAAATTGATACTGCATAACCAACTAGCATAGGTGATACGAATTAGCCGTACGTACATTGAAATGGAAAAGTAATCCATAAACGCATAGCAGTTATTAAGACAAACTCAAGGTTATTTTAGGAAGAAGAGCATTGGCACTTTGAAAACACCGTCTCGTATTCGAATTCTAGAAATTTGAAAAGCAAAATTGCGATGTAGATTCTTTGGTTTTATTTTTTCTCCAAAATAAATGGTTTATCTATAATATAATCCTCATCTGTCTATTTAAATGTGTGTATGTATTTATGTACGAATGATGTATGTCTGCCTAAAACTTATGACAGAGGCGACGGGTTTTCGCGCAATCGGTATCGTTTTAAAGCCGATCCTACGGACGACAAATATCGAAAAATTGGCTAAAAATATTAATTCTTTCACCCTCAACAGGACACTTTTCTATAGGGAGGGGTCGCTTTTTTGCCGATATTTTCGAAAATCATCCTATCTTTTCGATTGACTAGCCTTAATTTAAACCTACGTCACTTCCGGTTTGGCGATGGGTGCAACATCAAAGACGCCAGTTTTTGTTTTCACGTTCTTTTCCTCCTTCGCGGTACGAGTTCGAGCCAGTCTGCCTACTACCACTTTTTTTTGCTCAACACAAACCTCCAAACACCCGGGCACCTAGACTAGTTTATCTTAAAGAATTCAACTTTTAAAGAAGCCTTTATCAGGTTTTGGCATATTTTTATTGTTTTACAGCATATCAATCTTTTTCGGGTTATTTAATGCCAAGTCTGTTTATTTTGATAAGTTTTTATTCTTCAGATTATATATCTTCAAATAACCAAGTGACAGGCTTTCTCCTATATTTTGGGTAATTATTAATAGTTTTTATTGTGGATTAGAATAAACATATTTATTGTTGTGTTTAGGTTAGTGTGGGTTTTATATGGTGTGGGTATGACAGGGCCAGTGGATTAATTGGATCAGGTCTCTCCGAGCGCTTATCTAGCCTAGATAAGGAACAAAATGAAGTGTTGCAGTACGCATATCCACTTACCCGGATTATCAACTGCTCAGCTATCAGGATCCCGTCCGTATACGTTACCAATTGCTAGGCACTATAAACTGTTGATCTGTTAGGGGGGGGGCGAAGAAAATTATAAAAATGAGAGAAATGAAAATTTTATCTTTTTCTTTAGCTTTACAGAACATGATCGAGTTTCGCAAAGGGAAGGAAAAAAAAAAACAAAACCAAGAGCACTAATGTTTGGTTCATTTGAGGTCAGGAAACCGTTGTCTACAAGCAGCCTCTTCCCATAGAAACAAACTAGTAGGGTTGATGTACAATTAAAACAAATAAAACATGCGGTGACATCAATATTGATTCGTACAATAGAAAATGGGAATGAATATTGAAAAGAGAATGGAAAGAAAAGCGACTTCAGGACTCCCACTGGAAGGACACGTAGAGAAAGCCACCATTCATTATCAATATATATATCTATAAAAGTGAAAATGTGTGTGTGTGTGTGTGTGTGTGTGTGTGTGTGTGTGTGTGTGTGTGTGTGTGTGTGTGTGTGTGTGTGCATTTCCCTGGAAAATAACTGTCCATTTTTGGTCTAGAGACACGAGATTTGACATAAGGAGTATTGAAATTTGGCTGTCAACGAGACAAAATTCAACGATTTGACCTTTGAAAACTCTACCAAACTCCTCCACCAATTTTGGGTCTAAACACTTGAAATTTTAAATGTAGGTTACTTGGACATAGATCAAACTTTATAATTTGATTTGAGCCCCAAAAATAAATGTTACGGCGTCAAAAGTTTTTTTTTTTTAAATGACCTTTGCTGTCTCTACTAAATTACTCAGGCAATTTCTGGTCTAAACATTTGAAATTTTACATAAAGTGTATTCAGATATAGGGCAAACTTTTTAATCGGTTTGAGTTGAAAATTTGAACTGCCAAGGGGTGAAAGTTAAAAAGATTTGACCTTTGCGGTGTCTAGCAAACTACTTAGCCATTTTGGGTCTAAACATATGAGATTTATACATAACGTGTATTCAAATATGCGGCAAGCATTTTAATCAGTTTGGGGGAGGGGCGAAAATTTGGCTGCCAAAAGGTCAAAGTTGAAAGAGTTGAGCTTTGCAGATTCTACCAAATTCCTCCGTCAATTTTGGTCTAAAGACTTGAAATTTTAGATGCAGGTAACTTGGACATGGATAAAACTTGTATTTGAATTTGAGACGAAAATAATAAATGTTAAGGGGTCAAAATTGAGGTCAAAGTTTTTCTTTTTTAAATTGATCTCTGCGGTCTCTACGAAATTACTCAAACACATTTTGGTGTAAACATTTGAAATCTTATATAAAGTGTATTCACAGGTAGGGCAAGTTATGGACAGTACATAGGGCCCGAGGAAAGCTGGGCTGAACTGCTAGTATTAATTAAATTTTAAATGTCAGGCGCGAGAATGCAAGCTATTTACACTTGCGATCTTGGGAGACTTGTCACTCAGACTCCACGGAACACTACTGGATTTTGCCAGTGATAATGATAGTCGGTGTTATAAATATACGTAATAGTAGTTGTGGTCGTTATAATAGCTGTATTAGTAGTAGGTTTACCCCAATATAATTCTGTTTTAAATTGAAGCACTCTCTGTATTCACTTTATAGATTAACAAATTTACATCAAGCCATAAGTATTACGACAAAAGAAATAATTTAATATATGTACAATGTTCCATCCTATAATAAAGAGCAATGTGTATCTATATAAATGTCAATTCTATTACGCAAATGTTAGCGATAAAAAAAATTAAATGTTGGTGTTTAGATGGAAAGGAGTAAGCAAATAGACAGTAAGACAATATTCGTCGTCTGAAATGAATCCAAAAATAAAGCTTGCGCTCTATTTCTATAATGAGACATTTTTCTTTCTTTTTTTTTTTTTTCTAACGATTGATAGGTTTTAACTATTTTTTTCTACTTTAAACTTTCCGGTTTGAGACATTTACTTTCTTTACATTTTTTTTTTTAATTTTACCGATTGAGATGTTATTTTACATGACTATTGGCGCAAACATACGCGAAGCATATTTTTTCGTCATTATTTATTTATTTTTGACGATAATCCAGACCATGCAAATATTTTCGAATGAGAAAGATTGTATGTTAAATGATACACGGTTACTTCCCCGTGTAGTCTGCTAACACCCGCCACATCCATTAGTAAAATGAGATCAACCAATCAGCTTCGCCCAGTTAAAAAAAATTGTCACAAAATCGAATAAGACGTTATAAATAGAATCACGTTATAGCCATCAATTTAGCAATGATATTTATTTATTTAAAGAGTAGTTTTCAGAATATTATATTACGACGAGAAAGATTGGCACAATGAAACATATTTTAAAAACTTTAAAATGTTGGTTTTATTTAGCCAAAAAGAATACAAGTCGTAGTTATTTCCATACACGACAGTTTCGTTCTATTTTTATGTCTCTTTATCAAGATCAATTTATTCAATTTTGACAAGAATAATCGGTTAAATAATTTTGATTCTAGAAAAAGCCTAAAATTTTAGTGTTCTGGGGGCCTTAAAAAGAATATTTAATTCAAGGAAATATTGCTTAACTGATGTCAAACAACTATGGATAAAATTCAATGCAGACATGATAATATTTAAATTTTTCACTGAGAGTTTGTGCCTATATCATGCACCCTTACATCCCTTTAAAATACCTCCAAGGAAACTAAAATTTTCGGAATATTTATTAATATATATCTAATACTTATAATTAAAAAATTTTTTATAAAATCTTAGGTGTCCGAATTTTCACGAAGGTCCACCACTCCGTTTGCATAAAACTAAATTAAAATTACATATTACGATTTCTTACGCCTAGCAGACGTGTCCAAAACAATAAATTGTTATTTAGTTTAGCAATGGATCCTGTTTGTGTAAATATATAAATATATGCACATACATGACTTTAGGTGCAACTATAAATATATGCACATACATGGCTTTAGGTGCAACTACATTATAACAGTGAAATTTCGAAAACGAAAAAATCGATTAAAAAAAATAAATAGTATCTACTGACTTTTTGTGTCAATTTTGATTAAAATTAATAATATATACTTAATTGGCATGCCTAAATATTACTGCATTATTAAAAAAAACACGAGTTTTCGATCTTTCATCAATTTTCGTCCAAAAAGTTTTCTGTAATAATTTTTATACCCTATCGTTTTTCGTAATTTTGGGGTATATTCATTACATGACAATTAAGTGGACACCATTAGTTTGCATTGAAATTAAATATTACAATTTTCGAATTTTGCTATTATAGTAAAGCGGCACTTAACTTTATATAAATATACACATTTTCTGACCAATAATGTTACAGTAAGAAAAATAACGAATACGGTATAGGTAGGCAACCGAAGTGATGCTCGGATATTTCCTATATATATATATATATATATATATATATATATATATATATATATATATATATATATATATATATTAGTTATAAAATCAACACAATAATCCAGACCACACAAATATTTCCCAATAAGAAAGAGTGGCCATTTTTTTTATATACATATATAATATTTAATAATATTCAAGCAAAGTTACTAATAATTTGTTTCTTCACGTCTTACATAAAAATGTAAAGGTGGTAAAAGTAAGAATGTAATAATCTTTTAGTTATGCAATAGTTATCTCCCTTTTCTTTCTAACTCCCCCCACCCGTCTTTGTCTCTACACCTACAACCGCCAACACCTTAATGAGTCTACTTCCATCCTCCTGTGTCTTCTCTACTAACCAACTATTCTCTCAATAAACGACAATCTCTCATGTTTACATTTCCGTTAAAAAATACAAAAAAAAAAATTCAATATAGTATTTAAAATTTAGACGAGAAGAAAAGTTTGCAAACTAGCATACAAACTTTAAGTGACTACGTCATTCTTTAATTTTCTTAAATTGCATACCGGATTCTTTAATACAGTAGTTTTTAATATTTACCGTATGCAAATGAGCAAGCCTAACGCTATGAACAACCAAGAGCGCAGTGACTATAAATACATCGCCGCTTGCTACTAGATGTAGGAAGTCCGCCACTGACTGGCTCTGTCATCGTCACAACTTGTGTTTAACTCTATAAGATACTTGTATGAAAATTCCATCAGGCAACTTAGTAGAACAGCACAATGTGTACCATAGTTAGGCCGCCAGCAGTCCCACATTGACTTCTTTTGTTCATAGAAATGAACTCGCAGAAGCTAGTTTATTAATTTAACGGCAAATCAACCATTTTTCGTTATTGGATTTAACTTCTCTCTAAGAGGTTAGACGCAAGGTAAAGTGTGTGTTTTATTAAAGTGTTTCTGTGGAACGAACTCGATTCGAACTTACCTCCATTTCTGGTTATTTAATGATGAAGAATTTGACCCCTTGTAAATAATTCCCTATTTTTTAAAAGTAATGTATATTTTTTATGCACAGGATTTAATCATAAACTAATTAACCGATCATTATGAATTTCGAAACACAGCTGATATGCGTAAGAGATTCATTTGTGAGTAAAAGTTTATTTTTAAATTTAGTTTTATACAAAGAGACGAAAAGGGGTGTTGAAAGCAGTCGTGCAATTCAGACACTTTTTTTTTTTTAATTTTAACAATAGTTTTTAAAACAGTAATTAATATTTTACAGATTTCACCTGCTTTCTTGTGTTTAAAGGGAATAATATTTACATAACCAACGATTTGTTAATTCAGTTGTGGTTATTTTCGCATTTATAGATATAGGTATTAAACATTCATCCCTTGTTAAGATAACAACTTATGTTCAATTAAACGTATATAATTAACCAGAAGAATACTCGTCCTAGGGAGAGTTTTGCACTAATGTTATTTCATTTTACAAAAATTAGCATCAAGAGCAAATAATAATAATATAATAAATAAATACAATAAATAGATAAATAAACCTCATGTTTAGAATGCTTATTCTATATGTAATCAAAAAGTCAGTCATATTGTGATTTTAGAAAATATCTAAAATTAAAGATTTAAGCTCAATGGGTTTTAGGGGGAAATTCAGGGAATTTTGCTGCATTTGTGTTTTATGATATATAGAACAAATTTAATGCAAATCTCATACATTTGAATATCCAAATGGTTGGTTAGACTTAGAGTATTCCTCCTAAACCGCCACAGAAACTGCATTTTGAGGAATGTTTATTTATTGACGTTTTAATAAATATGTTAAAATGTCAGAAAAAGTGAAGGTTTCTGAATTGGCGCGACTGCTTTCAACACCCGTTTTCATTTTTTTGTATAAAACTAAATTTAAAAATAAACTATTAATCACATATGAATCTCTTACGCATATCATATGCGTTTCGAAATTCATAATGATCGGTTAATTAGTTTATGATTAAATCCTGTACATAAAAAAATATATATATTACTTTAAAAAGATGGGGAATTATTTACAAGGGGTCAAATTCTTCAGCATTTAATAACCAGAAATGGACGTAAGTTCGAATCGAGTTCGTTCCACACACTTGACCTTGTGTCTAACCGTTTAGAGAGAAGTTAAATCCAATAACGAAAAATGGTTGATTTGCCGTTAAATTAATAAACCAGCTTCTGCGAGTTCATTTCTATGAACAAAAGAAGTCAATGTGGGACTGCTGGCGGCCTAACTATGGTACACATTGTGCTGTTCTACTAAGTTGCCTGATGGAATTTTCATACAAGTATCTTATAGAGTTAAACACAAGTTGTGACGATGACAGAGCCAGTCAGTGGCGGACTTCCTACATCTAGTAGTAAGCGGCGATGTATTTATAGTCACTGCGCTCTTGGTTGTTCATAGCGTTAGGCTTGCTCATTTGCATACGGTAAATGTTAAAAACTACTGTATTAAAGAATCCGGTATGCAATTTAAGAAAATTAAAGAATGACGTAGTCTTTGAACAAATGTTTTAAGTTTGTATGACTGTTTGTAGACTTTTCTTTTCGTTTATATTTTCAATACTTTATTGAGTTTTTTTTCTATGTATTTTTTTCACGGAATGTAAAAAGAGAGAGATGCTGTCGGGTGTCGATAGAATAAATGGTGAGTAGAGAAGAAAGAACAAAGTAGACATCCGAAGGAGTTGCCGGTTGTAGGTGGTGAGATGGAAGGGTTAGATGATTGCTAACTTAAACGAATACGAAAAGCAACACTGTGACGCAATGAAATAACACAACAGGTAAGCTTTAATGCGTCAATACAATGTGTAAAGGCTAAACTATTAAAATAAGTGTCTTAATACTCGTTTAAAACGTATTAAAAACTAGTATCAATTTATTTTGATTGATTTGTAGTAAAGTATACCGACTTCTTCCATTGTCAAATCGAGATCTGCCCCCGCCGCACCTTTTCATTTCGTCTTACTATTAGTTTGCATATTAATTTCAGTTAACGACTGTCTTCTGGTGAGATATAAATGGAAAGGATTGCGTTATCTTCATCCTTTGAGAATGTTTGAATGGGTACACACATGTTGCATTCCATAACTAATATATATATATACTAGAGGGGCGTATGGAAATTCCACGAGGGCAGCTGCTTCTGTGGACGTTTAGAGTGAATGGAGACCCCGCGATATTATTGTAGCCCTTTTTTAAACTATAAAATTATTTATCTAAGTCATCTGGTTAATGTAGTGTCAGAATATATCTGGTTATCACGGTTTATCGCCAATATCATTATAGGAGTCTGTGACATATTTCCATTGCATGTATCCTACTCAGAAGACCAAGGATATATATTTTTTAATTTTTATTTTAAATGTATATAGCATCACGTAGGGCCCAAAACCAACCTCATTTTTTTTATTATAATTTTATTTTATTTTTTATATAGCGTCTTCGGTGCGGGAGATCTGATTTATAACAAGGATATGTGATAGCATACTACGAATATGAAGTTAGTGCATCTATATATAAATTTAATTTTCGTAGTATGTGATCGCCTTCTATCCTCCTTTTTAATGAATTGGATCTTCCGGTCGAATAATACATAATCTGGAAATCATAACACACGTACGTACATACGATAATGGTTGTATAGATTGGTTTCCTAAAAGTAAATCCAATGAAACCCGTGTGATTATTAATGAGTGCTACATGGAGGAGCGAATGTTTGGATAATAAACAGATTATATACACATATTTATATATACATTATACGTATACACATAGTGTGTGTATGTGTATATATATATATATATATATATATATATATATATATATATATATATATAGGGAAGTGATAAACAGACTGCCATTAGCGTATTAAGCGATGTTCTATCTATGTGTAAACAAATAGGGAATAGGAATTTGTACAATGTTTGAAGATTGATAATTCACATGCCTATCATAGCAGCAGGCGATTAGCGGAACAGTTAGAAGCCCCGACTAGCGTCTAGGCGATCGAGTTTCAATTCTTGCATGAGGTAGTTGCTTTTAATGACGCACACATAAGCTGTGATACCGCGAAACAAAATCTGTATTTGTCCTAATAAAAGTCAACATAGAAATATATAAAACAGCACCATTACAATCACCATTTTTTAAATGAAATTTTCAAGGGAAAATTGTTTCTTTGTTTTTATTTCTGTAAGGCAGGCTATATAATTGCTGACTGGATTGTAGCTCATAAAATATACATGTATATAGTTTAAATAATTAGAATTATATATATATATATATATATATATATATATATATATATAATTCTAATTATTTAAACTATATACATGTTTATTTTATTTCATTGTAGCTCATAAAATATACATGTATATAGTTTAAATAATTAGAATTATATATATATATATATATATATATAATTCTAATTATTTAAACTATATACATGTATATTTTATGAGCTACATATATATATAAGTAAATTATATATATGTGTATATATATTAAATTATATACATATATATATATATATCAAATTTATCTATCTATATATATATATATATATATCAAATGTATATATTAAATCATATATATATATATATATATTAAATCATATATATATATAATTTTAATATCTATATATATATGTATTATATATATATAATTTTGATATATATAAAATATTAATATATATAAATATATATATATAATTTTAATATATATAAATATATATATATAATTTTAATATATATAAATATATATATATATAATTTTAATATATATAAATATATATATATATAATTTTAATATATATAAATATATATATATATAATTTTAATATATATAAATATATATATATATAATTTTAATATATATAAATATATATATATATAATTTTAATATATATAAATATATATATATGATTTTAATATATATAAATATATATATATATATATATATATAATTTTAATATATATATATAATTTTAATATATATATATAATTTTATTATATATATACATATATATAATTTTATTATATACATATATATAATTTTATTATATATATACATATATAATTTTATTATATACATACATATATAATTTTATTATATACATACAGATATAATTTTATTATATACATACATAATTTTAATATATACATATTTATAATTTTAATATACACAGATTTATAATTTTAATATATACATATTTATAATTTTAATATATACATATATATAATTTTAATATATATAATTTTAATATATACATATATATAATTTTAATATATATAATTTTAATATATACATATATATAATTTTAATATATGTATATATATATATATATATATATATATATATAATTTTAATATATATTAGACTACCCGTAATACGTTGAGACAGTATGTTATATTAGCTATGGAAATTATGTATGAGCGTGACACTTGTGACGTAAAAAATAGTTTTTTGTAACATAACAGAAACACTTATATGAAAGTATATAAGTAAATGCGCACTAAAGAAATACCATAATGCTTTAAGTTTAAGTCAAATTTTGATATCTCTTAATTTAAACGCGAAAAAGAAACAATTTGGACACTGAAAACGTACACAGTAAAACAATACGCTGATTTTTAATTTGTAACGGAAATTTAAAAAAAAACATATTTCCGGGGTTATTTATTTATGTTGGTAGTGTAGAAGAAAATGTACGAATTTTTTTTTAAAGAAATGGATAATAAATTTTAAAAAAATGAAGGCGATGGTTAATCGCCGTTGTAAAATTCTCTTATTGTTATCAAAGGGTTAAAGTAGATTTATTTGTAAGAAAATTGCGTTAAAATAACTTAAACGTAATACGGAAATGAACGATGTAAAAAAAATGCAGAAAGTATTAACAATTGCTTATTTGGATAATTTAAACGCAAAAAAAAGAAAAGAAAACAACTGGGCCGCTGAAAACGTACACCGTAAAACAATACGTTTTATTGTCGTGTTGATTATTTTTTATGTACGCATGCGCATCCGGAAGTCGTAAACCGGATGTTGGGTTACAACACCCGTTACAAGGTCATTTAATTCTATAGTTATATATAGAAGATATATATAGTTTGAATAATTATACATATATATATATATATTTTAAATAATTATACATATATATATCGTTTAAATAATTATAATATAGTTTACACACACACACACATATATATTATATATATATATATATATAGCAGGGGGACTCGACGTGGCCCGGGATTGAACGAGAATCAACGAATGTTCAACATTTCCAACATGTTTACTAAAGTAGTTATTGTTACTCAAATCGATTGATTGCCTGCTCTAGTTGGGGACCATCAACGATACACCAGAAGGTAGCTTCACATGCTTCCTCGCAGTGACAGTCCAAATTACATTATACTCTACATTGCACTGTAGAGATCCTACTGTTCATTTTTATCAAACTCTTTGTATATAATGGCTTGAATTATAGTTTAAATTGCAAATGTTTAGTGTCATATTTCAAGTGTGTTCTATGTAGAAACTTTAATTTCAATCGCGCCCCTGTCTTATCAAAGAACATATCGTTGATATTATACGCCGGACCGTTCAGCTTTGTCAGTGATAAAACTTTTGAAATGCACTTGTGATGTTAAGCTATAGAAGGATGTTAACTTTGGTCAAAATCAGACTGTTCCTCTTTAATCGGATTTTTTCGATTATCGATACTTATATGAGACATCCTGACACAAAACTTATCTAAGATCACTCCCAGACACATGAAGTACATTTATGCGAATTTTTTAAAAATCGGCTTAGTCGTTTTGGAGTCTACATAAAAAAAATCTTACACACACATACATACAAAGTGTCCTATTTGAGACCATGTCTGTCTACATATTTGTGTTCAGATCCGTCATAGTTTTTGTTTAAGTTTTCTTGTCTCTAATAACTGGATGATGTATCTGCTATAATAGTTTGTTTTTTTTTTTTTTACCTTAGTTCTCTCTGATTCACTCGGATCAGTCATCAGGGGTGATTATCAGTAAAAGTGTTTGGATATTTATAGAGGTATTATTTCCCCCCTTTTTCCACAGGAAATAACATGTTATTAACTATATTAATAAGTGCTGTCACTGTTAGATGTATTTCAGCATACTATCACTATTATTAAAATTTAGGGGTTTGCGATAGGACCAACCTTGGATATGAATTTAAATGTTCATTGGGAGACTGCCTCTCAGACAGTGACGGTAAAAGCATTTATATAGGCTTTACCACCCAAACTTTTTCAAATAGATTACCTATGCATTGTTCTAACAATTGCACTATTGCTAAACACCTTAGAAACCAACATACTTGTCGCGGATCTGAATTTCGAAAACATTTAGCATATAACAACATTATTCTTGAAAGCAATACAAACAAGCAAAAATTTCATATTCATTTCTATTCTACTCATTAAAGAAAAACACAACTAGCAAATAAATCTCATGCATAACACACTTTGATTATATACTGGGATCCTACGTTAGTAAATAGTGGTTAAGTTAGTGCCAAGATAACCTGACGTCAGACGAAAACATATTCAGCAGCAGGAGGTGTTATTAAAGCGGTGGTCAAATGTCAGACTCTAGAAAAACAGTTGCCGAACGATATGAGATAACGTCACATGTTCAGGGGAGAGGACAGAGAATTTCTATGTTTTTATTTATTTATTTGCGGACATTATCCTCATCCTTTTGTTGTTGTTTCACGACGTTTCGGCCAACTATTCCTCTGGCCTTCATCTGCTTGTTAACCGCGACGGGATAGGAATGCTGAATAAATAAAAAAATATATATACACTGCTCATCAAAAATTTAAGACTACTTAAAAATCTTTAAGAAGAAATCTTTTTTTTTAAGATAGATTTTAAACTTTTTTTTTAAGATAGATTTTTTCTAGGTTGGCAGCATTTTTGCGAACAGTTGGCTGAGATGGCGGAAATTTTCTGTTTCTATGTCTATCCTTGTAGCCATGTCACTAGTAAGGGTGTTGGAGGTAAACGTTTTGTCTGGGCTGACGTTATCCGCCTGATAGTCAGGGACCCGAACCTTGGATTAACCACTAAGGAGGCTGTCCTATCAGCAGGTGCAAAGTACTGGGGCTGCTGTATTGCCATTTGGTGAATGGATTCTGGACCATGCAGTAGCTTCTGGTGGGGCCTCTCGATGCCATACTAGTGGGTAATTGTTACGGCTTTACCTTATCATTAGCTACAAAAAAAAAAAAAAAAATTCTTCGTTTCTTTTTCTCTCTTAATTTCCCCTCTCTGTCCTGCTCTAAGTAAATCTGTCGACCTAGTCCACAAATTCCAAAATTTCATCATGACAAGTTTCAAGAAAAAATACACGATTAAACCCGGTTCTCCAACTTCCAACGTAGACCCCTACTACCATGTCTCCTTCTCCAACATCAGGGGTCTTCGTTCTAACCTTCCAGAGGTTGAAACCCAATTACAGGAGACTAAACCAGACCTTTTATTTTTAAGTGAAACTGGCATTGGACAGGCTATTTCCCTAGATGAGTTTGCAATTTCAGGATACTCTAACTTAACTTCTAAATCTGACCCCCAAGATCGCCATGGGCATGGAATATGTGCCTATATTAAAGATAGCTTTCCATGTGGGAGGGACATCTCCAGGGAAGATCCTAACTTACCCTATATGTGCTTCCGGGTTGCTTTAGCTCACACTACTGCATTTATATTTACTCTCTATCGCCCCCACAACACCGGAGTTACTATCTTTCAAAGCATATCTGAGAAAATTGACCAAGTCCTTTCTACTTATCCTTCAGCTAACATTCACGTATGTGGAGACTTCAATGTTCACAACGTCGAATGGTTGACCCACTCAAACAAGACCGATGATGAGGGGAGGTTCTGTCATGATTTCTCCATTGCCTATGACCTCACTCAGATTGTTCAGGAACCTACACGTGTGCCCGATAATGACGGCCAGTATGCGAGCCTACTAGACCTTTTTCTCACAACTTGCCCTGAACTATGTTCAGTTTCTGTTCTGTCGCCTCTTGGATCTTCCGACCACTTTGTTGTATCAATTAAGATAAAAATTAAATGTAATAAGTCCCCAGACGTACCTCTTCATCGTACAGTATATCGATACACTAAGGCTGACTGGGATAGCTTCTGTACATTTATATCTGATCTACCTCTGCATTCCATGTTTAAAAAGGATGTGTCCTCTATAGTATTAGACCTAACTGAATGGTTAATTGTAGGTATTGACCATTTCATACCCTCTAAAAAGTTTCAGCAAAAACCTAACAGCCAGCCATGGTTCTCTCCAGAATGTGCTGCTGCCATTGCGCACAGAAATCACTTTTTCCACTGCTTCAAACGTAATAGATGTATGGAAACTAAAGCCGTTTTCAGGACTGCCAGCAACCATTGTAAGAAAGTAATAAGGAACGCAAGAGTGTTGTATGCTCAATCTGTTAAGTCCAAAGTAGCTGAGCAGCGGCTTGGTTCCTACCAGTTTTGGCAAATAGCAAACAGAATCCTGAACAGAAGCGTGTGCTCCATCCCAACTATTATCAATGGACCTGAGGTAATCTCGTCAGCATCAGACAAAGCCAAACTCTTTGTCAAGAACTTTGCAGCTAATTCTACCCTTTGCGACCAAGACCGCCAACCCCCAATATTTCCTCCTGTATCAGAAAACACGCTATGTGATATACGTATATCTGTACGTGATGTTGCGAAGCTAATCAAAAACCTTGATTCCAGTAAAGCAACTGGCCCTGATGGTATTCCAATTATAGTACTCAAAAAACTTCAACCTGAATTAGCGCCCATACTTACAAAACTGTTTAAACGTTGTCTTAAGGAGAATAGTTTCCCATCTCCCTGGAAAATCTCATCAGTATGCCCTGTATTTAAGAATTCAGGTGATTGCTCATCCCCCTCTCAGTACAGACCAATAAGTCTCCTGTGCGTCATGAGTAAGTTGCTAGAATCTGTGTTAAATACAGAAGTAATCAACCATCTCAACAAAAATAACCTTCTTAGTGACACTCAATATGGTTTCCGTTCTGCTAGATCTACAGCAGATGTCCTTACAGTTATATCGCATAGGATTAGCAAATCTCTCGACGGTGGCAATCTTTCTAGGGCAATTGCTCTTGACATATCTAAAGCCTTTGATAGGGTATGGCATAAAGGTTTACTTCATAAGATCGCTAGCTATGGTATAGCTGGAAAAGTCTTCTCAATTATTAAATCATTTCTTTCTGATAGGTTCATAAGAGTAGTAGTTGAGGGGCAAAAATCAGAAGCTCACAGTATTAATGCCGGTGTCCCTCAGGGATCCATCCTGGGCCCAACTCTTTTCCTGATCTACATTAATGATCTTCCAAATCATATCCTTACATCATTTGTAGACATTTATGCTGACGACACTACCATTTATGGTACCACATCTAAGACAGTAAACGACCAAGTTCTCTCAAATTCTCTCTCCTCTGATCTTGAGCACGTAGTACAATGGGGAAAGAAGTGGCTGGTTACTTTTAATGCATCTAAAACCAAGCTTCTCTCTTTACATCATCAACATTCTAATCCACATTTGTCATCAATTGAAATGAATGGCTCTCGTCTTCAGGAGGCCTCAAATTTTGACAAGCTTCTGGGCTTGACCATTACTCCTGATCTTAAATGGAACACGTATATCAAATCTGTTGCCAAGGCCGCTGGAAAAATGGTGGGATCTTTCTATCGATCCAGTAGATATCTCACTGCTGATGCTATTCTCTACCTATATAAGAGCCAGGTACGTCCAAGGATGGAATACTGTTGCCACATCTGGGCAGGAGCTGCTAGAAAGGACTTGTCCTGCCTTGATAGAGTTCAAAATAGACTTCGTAGCCTCGTAGGAGATGTCCTTTTCTCCTCCTTGCAACCTCTATCTCACAGAAGAGATGTTGCGAGTTTGCCTCTGATGTATCGTTATTTTCATGGAAAGTGTTCAACTGAGCTTCAATCTATGGTCCCCCCTCGCCAAACTTTCACAAGAAACACTCGTCTAGCTGTAAACACTATCAATAATTTCCCCCACTCTTTATCTGTGCCTAAACCTAAACGTAGATTCCATGAACAAAGCTTCTTTCTTAGAACTGCACGCCTGTGGAATTGTCTTCCGTTTTCCTGCTTTCCGGCTGACTACAATATGGTTGTGTTCAAGTCTAAAGTAAATAAGTTCTTGATGAGCCGTTCCATATAAGTTATTAAATTTACCAAATTTTCATTACTAATGATTACTATATTGACCAATTTCTACTGTACACTCTTTAACCCTTATCCTTGAGTGGCCTCTGGGCCTTGATAATGTGGTGATGCCTTTGTAAAAAAAAAAAAAAAAAAAAAAAAAAAAAACTCTTCCGACTTAAGGTTACTAATAATACAATCTAAAATTTTATGGAAAAAAAAAGGTACATTCCAAAAAATTTTAAAATTTGTATTTTTATTAAATTAGGCTTTTTACACATGATCAAAATTATAAGATGAAGGGTATAAATTGTTAGATTTATGGTAATTATAATGTTTTTAGTTCAGTTAGAGATTAGCAATCACTGTATAAATGTGTTACCATGCCTAAAGAAAGAGAACTAACCGAAGTTGAGCGCTCTTGAATTCTAGGATTCCATAAGCAAGATTTGTCACAGCGAGCAATAGCAGCTACGGTAAATCGCAGTAAAACTGTTATTTGCAATTTTCTAAAGAACACTGAGAATTATGGAAAAGCAAAATCCTTTGGTAGGCCCCCCACCAAAAACATTTCTCCTGCATTAAGTAGGAAAATCAGACAGGTTGTTATGAATGATAGAGGACTTTCTTCTAGTCAAATTAAGACGGTTACAGATGCTGATCGAAGTCCAATAACCATCAGACGACACTTACAATAAAAAAGCATGATAAATAAAAAGCATGAACAAATTCCTCGATTGCTTCCACGTCACAAAGTGGACTGCTTAAGATTTGGTCGTGAATACCAAATCTGGGACGTTGAGAAGTGGAAGTCCTGTTTTCTGATGAGAAAAAAATCAATTTAGATGGTCCTGATGGTTTCCAGCGATATTGGCATGACAAAAACATGCCCCTTGAAATTTTTTCCACACGTCATAGTGGTGGAGGGTCCGTAATGGTATGGGGTGCATTTTCTTACAGAGGTTACAGCTGGTTATGTTAGCATGCTAGAAAAAGCATCTTTGGTGATGCAGGGTCATCGTTTGTGTGGGGATAAATGGTTATTCCAACAGGATAATGCTGCAATCCACACTGTACTTGAACCCAACTAAAAATGTTCGGGGATGGATGACAAGAGAGGTTTATCGAAATGGCAAACAATATTCAACAAAAAATGAATTTTGTGAAGCCATCTTCAGAAACTGGAGCAGGATCACCCGCACCTTAATGGGAACCCTTATTTCTAGCATGCCCCCCAAAAATTTTGAAGCCATCAAAAGCAGTGGAGATAGGATTCATTATTAAGTTTGATTGTTGAATGTTTTCATACACCTTTTGTACAATTTAATAGAATGTTTGTCTCTGGTCTTATAATTTTGATCATGTGTAAAAAATCTAATTTAATAAAAATGTAAATTTTAAAAATTAATTTTTGGAATGTAGTTTTTTGTTTCCATAACCTTTTAGATTGTAGTATTGGTAACCTTAAGTCGACAGAAAAAAAAAGGTTTCTTTTTAAAGATTTTTAAGTGGTCTTAAAATTTTTGATCAGCAGTGTATACAAATTATTCATCTCAAAAGAATTCCAATTTTCAAACTCGAGATTTGTATATAAGGGGTATTGAGATTTGGGAAAAACTTTTTAATCTGTTTTCGATCCAAAATTTGGCTGTCAAGAGGTCAAAGTTCAACGATTTGATCTTTGAAAATTCTATCAAACTCCTCCGCTAATGTTGGGTTTGAATACTTGAAATTTTAGATGTAGGTTACTTGGACATGGATCAAACTTTTTGATTTGATTTGAACCCAAAACGATAAAGGTTAAGGTCAAAATTGGGGTCAAAGTTTAAAAAATTTGACCTCTGCCGTCTCTACCAAATTACTCAGCCAATTTCTGGTCTAAACATTGGAAATCTTACATAAAGTGTATTCAGACTTAGGAAAAGCTTTTTAATCGGTTTTTAGCCGAAAATTTGTCTGTCAAAGGGTTAGAGTTCCAAAAAGTTGATCTTTGCGGTCTCTAGCAAACTATTCAGTCAATTTGGAGCCTAAACACTTGAAATTTAAGATGCAGGTTGCCTGGACAGGAGTCAAACTTTTTATGCACAGAATGTTATGTAAAGTACATAGGACCCGAGCAAAGCCAGGTTGAACTGCTAGTAATTAAATAATGTAGAGAATTTCTAGTCAGTCTCCCTCGGAAAGCGATACATGTGAAACGCGTCGGATAATGTAGAGATCATCTAAGTGTATGTTCCCTTGAGATTATGCCAGTCGTCGCCAATTCTTTATAGCAGTAAGTAAATTATTGATTAGTTACGTAGTATCTCTCTCTCTCTCTCTCTCTCTCTCTCTCTCTCTCTCTCTCTCTCTCTCTCTCTCTCTCTCTCTCAGTAAAATACTTGAACACTCGACAAAGTCTTCTTTTCTGTTTGACGCACGAGTAGTTTTGTTTATCTACCTAAACAGACGAGGTAATCAACAAGCACGAGAGGATCACGGCTCACACCTGCAGACGGACGATGCAACGACAAAAGATACAAAAACATTAATGGGTAATAAAAAAGAATCATTTAATTAAGACATGAAATCTCATATTAATCCATTCAGTAATAGAAATTATTATATCGAACTTTCATTTCGATTCAGAAATGTTTCATTTCTTTTTTTCTTCTGTTACTTTCATACTTTAACAGATTATCTTCTGTTTTTAATTTTGCTTGTCTTTATTATTTATTTATTTATTTATTTATTTGCTTTTTTAGTCTCATCTTCTTGCTTCATAGCTGGGGAGTGACGGCAAGCAAGTTACCTGTACATTTCTTGAATTACATTCGGTTATTATACATAAAGACATCTATTAGATTGTTTTCTTGGTCACTCACAAACGAAAACTAGACACGGGCGATTTCTTGTGAGCGAAAACGAACATGTGCGATTTGATCGCTTACTAGTGAAAACACAAATGTTCAAGCTATGTGTTTGATGAGAACGCACCACGTGCGATCAAGCGTTTAATGTAGAATGTATCATCTTCTGTACTGACGCGACCATTATTTTTTTAGTTGGGAAGAAAAATATGTGTTTCTTTTTATTTATTTTTTTTTTTCCAATTTCCTCATTTGTCCAGTACGGCACAATCACGTTGACACACTGGTTCTCGCCAGATCACCGAAGTTAAGCAACGTTGAGCCTGGCCAGTACCAGATGGGTGACCATTTGGGAAGGCGAGGCGCTGTATGTAAGGATGGAAGGTTGGGCGTGGACCAGCACCCTCACCCTGTAAAAAGAATTCCTCGCTACAAAAGCATTTACAAAAGTTGTAGATGGCCTATGCCCCTCCAGGGACTGAACTTCATTTGTCCTAAGTTTTTATTTCAAGCAGTTGGAAAAAAAACATTGACTTACCGAGACAGAGTGGCGTATTGACCGTCCACAAGCCAATACTTGAATCGCATGCACCAACCACATCACCAACGAGTGTAAATCCATCATTGCAGCCGAATTCAACGAGCAAGCCTTCACCCCAGATTGAGTAATAGCCATTTACTGGTTCCCAAGGAGGATAGCATTGCCGTTCTGCGAAAACAAAAAAGTAAACATGTAAAAAAACAATGGGTATAAGAGTATATGCATTATATACAAAATATACCAATGTATGCAAGCATATATAACCAATATATAATCAATATATAACCAATATATAATCAATATATAATCAATATATAACCAATATATAACCAATATATAATCAATATATAATCAATATATAACCAATATATAACCAATATATAATCAATATATAATCAATATATACATTCTCAACAAACACTCGTCTTATTACAATCAGTGTCAACAAGCTCCTTTAGTCTATATTTGTACCTAAAACTAAAAAAATCCATAAGCAAAGTTTCTTTCCTAGAACAGTCACTGTGAAACATTACCGCGGCACTGCTTTCCGACTGACTAAAACGGGATTCTTTTAAAGTCCAATATAAACAAGTTTTTATTGAATCATCATCTTTTATTCTTCTAATTTTTATCATTGTTGATCATCACGGCGTTGTTTTACCGACCACGTGATACGCATGAACCTTTATCCTCGAGTGGTCTTTGGGCGTTGATCCCGTTGTAAAAAACATGCAAGTGGAGGAGGATAGTTTTACGCCAGTACCAAAATGTACACAATAGAAGTAAATCCAAAATGTACATTAGGATCGTGTACAAGTTTAGACGACACATTTAAATGATAAAAGAAAAAATAACTTCTAGCAAATATAGATCACATATAAATAACTTCTAGCAAATATAGATCAAAGTTCGCCCAGTTTCAAATGTTTTGAAGAAGTAACAGTTTCAACAGAAACGGATGGATAGTGGATGAGGTTTAATACCTTTCCTTTGATCAATTTAGCTAAACTTTCAAAGATGGCTGGAATTGGGTGGAAAATCTTACCCGGTCTTACACACTACAAAACGTTAAGCTGCGGCGACTCGTTGCCTAGGAATATTTCTGCGCCTGATGCAATCGGTTCTCTGGCAAGGATATTAATACGAGAAAAATTTAAAGAAGATAAAAACTTTAAAAATAATAAGTCATCTTTGAAAAGAGTGTATTTCACTGAAAGTCTCAGAAAAAAAATGATTTAATCATTTAAAAAAAATTTATAACACCATTTGTTTTTCTAATATTTTCAAATTAACCTTATTAACAATTTTCAAATATGTAACAAACTCAGATTTAAATTTCGCGTTAAACCACGTAAATATGCATAGACTTCAGACCGTCAAAAAACACAGGATGTATCCTTTTCTCTCTTGGTGAGGAGACTGGCTGCTCAGAGTTAAAAGAAAAATGACAAGAAAAAAAATGAAAAAAAAAGCAGTTTTTTTTTTTAAAATGTGCATTACAGCGAAAGTCTTTTTAACAAGACTTTTTTTGTTTTTGTTTTGTTTGTTTGTTTTTGTTAGATTAACAAAAAAGATTGCTAAACGAAAATGAAAAGGATTTCGCTCAAAGTAAGCTGTTTTGAAGAGGAGTCAATTTTCCATTGAAATCGGTGGATGGTAGATTTACATATGTATACTTTATAATAAATCGAAAAACATGTCTATATGTATACGTTTAAATGAGCATACGCTTATTGGCTGAACCAGAAATGGGTTATACCTTATTACCCGACTCATTAACTCTAACTGAATAATGGTCATCTTTTATATAATAAAGTTAAATACATTTTACCCGTGTTCATTACGCCATCATAGCTTTGTAAACATAAGCCGTATATACAAGTCCACTATGCAAACACTTGGGCAGATTTTTTCGGAAAATATACGTTCGTTCCTTACCAGTAATTTATACATTTCCCGACTCGCATTATTCCTTAAAATAGTCATGTATACGGAAATTCGGAGTAACTTTTACTCGCACGCAAAATCTACTACCACAACCACCTTACACTGGAAAATAATCTTCACGGGAGACTTTTCTTAATAACGCTGTCATTATTCCATTTCTTGCTATTATATTTTGCGTATTAAAATTTACTAAAGAAATATGGGCAACTCCCTGCAACCCAAACTTTCTTCTTTTAGGGAGTTTTGATTAGTCAAGAATAACAGAATAGGATTAATGGACAATAAAAGAATAACCATTTAATTAAACCATGAAATTTGATATTAATCCATTCAGTAATAGAAATTATTATAACGAACTTTCATTTCGATTCAGAAATATTTTTTTTCTTTTGTTACTTTCATCCTTTAACAGATTATCTTCTGTCTTTCATTTTGCTTGCACCATTTTTATTATTGCATTTTTAGTCTCATCTTCCTAGTTAGGGGCGGCGGCAAGCTAGTTAACTGTACATTTCTTGAGTAACATTCTGTTATTCCCGATTATGAAATTAACAAAACATTATAATGCATACATGGCGACGAAGACTTTTTTTTTTTCTAGTTTTCGTAGGAATGGGGGGGGGGGTATATTCACAAGTATTATTATTATTATTATTATTATCATCATTATTATTATTATTATTAAAATGAACTTTAGTTATTTGTTTATATTTCAGACTACGTGCAGATGCCCCGTCGTATAAAATACAAATGCAATATCCTTTGAAATCTTTTATATTCATTAGTACATTATTACGATTTTAGTATGGTTATTTACTCCTTCTGCAGATGGTATGTTAAAAGATCAAGTCCGCATTTCCCGGAAACAGCGCCTCATGCTTGAGAGAGTGAACTCTCTCGGACTGAACAGAACAATAGCCCAGGTCGACAAAACAAAGCCGCTGTCGAAATGTTCTTTAAACGTACCAGTACGCCTAAGTCCGTGTGACAACAAAACAACCTCTGTTAAAAATGAGAACAAAAATTCGAAAATAAAAATAATTTTCTAAATACTCTGCATTCATACAATTTCATTGATAAATTTTATAAAACAAGTTCGTACAGCCGACATATTATTGTAGAACTTTCGCATTTGGGATATCTAAACAATTTTATGATTTATTTATTTATATATGTGATCTATATTTGCTAGAAGTTATTAGTCTTTTAGAAGTATTGTCTGCTTCGTTTTATTTGCTTCTTACTTCGCAGCTAATCAAAAGACAACTTAGTAGATAAATAAAGTGCATTGATATTTTTTTTGTAGAGTCATCGCTTATCAAGGCCTATATGCCACTCAGGGATAAGCGTTGATGAATGCCAGGTGAGACGACATTGTGATGATCGATAATGGTGGAAACTGTGTAGAAATTGATTATTTAAGAGGACAACTCAACAAGAATTTATTTACGTTAGATTTGAAAACGACCATGTTATAGTCAGCTGAGAAGTAACACAGCAGTATTACGTCACACAGACGAGTAGTTATGTGACAAAAAGCCTTGCTCAAAGAATGTTCGTTTTTATAGAAAAGATAGAAAGTAAAATTGCTGATAGTGGTTGTAGCTTAGCAAGTGAAGGTTTTACGGGGGCATAGAATGAAGCTCAGTCGAGCACCTTCCATGAAAATAACGATAGAGCAGAGATAGGTTCGCAATGCCTCTTCTGTGAGAAATGGGTATCAGAAACGAGAAAAAGACATCGCCGCCAGATTTCAAAGTCGGTTTTGTACCTATTCACCTAGGAAAAGATGTTATGAGAAGCTCCTTCCCAGAAGCGGTAACAATACTCCATCTTAGGAAGTAGTTGGCTCATACAGGTTGTACTCATACAGGTTGGATTTTGGAAGTGAGATATCTTTTAGAACTATAGAATGATCCAACCATTTTTTCTGGCCATCTTGGCAACAGACTTGATGCAAGTGTTCCATTTCAGATACGGAAAAAGTTTGTCAAATAAAAATGCAATTTCGCTTGGGGCCAAGTAGATATCAGAGCATTGCTGAAAAGATTGTTCACACATTTCATAAAACACATTAACATAACCGATAGAAATTGTTTGAATGCAGATACACTCTTGGCTTTAAATAATAATTTATACCAGTGGGACCTGTGGAAATTCCACAGGGGACTCATTCACATGTAATATACTGATTTCAGTGTAAATGGAGATGCTCTGGTATTATTGTAGCTTTTTTGTTAAAACTGCAAACGTATTTATCCAAGCTAGCACGAACGCCCGGCAAAGTCCGGTCGTAAAGTACGCTTTAATATGATATTTTAATTCTTGCAGATTTCGTATATATTATTATAGAGTTAATGTTCTATTATTTTTTATATATTATAAAGTTGCGATTTCAAAAATAAAAAAAAAATATCTATATGACTTGTGTGTATTACCTTGATGGAAACAGAAATAAAAAACTAATGAATAATATATATATATATATATATATATATATATATATATATATATATATATATAACTTGAGTTCCTTCAGCCATAATCGAAACCTAAACTTATGAAGAATTCTTGATAAAATTATTTATAAAAAAAATATATAGATTACTTCAGTGCCATCAGCTATAATCGGAACGGAAACCAAAACTTATGAAGAATTCTTGGTAAAATTATTTATGACAAGAAATGGAAGCACATAACAATTAAACGACCCGGATGTAATCGTGACACAGAAAATAACACAAACGCTATCATATTAATATATAGATAAATAATGAAAATAAATAATAAAAGTCATGAGCTTGTTAAGTTCGCGTGAACGCAAACAAAACTTTATTTTCTCATGAAAGTAACAATTTTTGTTCGTGTTTCTAAATAATTACATGAAGATGACTACATTGCCAAGAATTGATATTTACGTGAACCCAAACGGTTCATAACTTTTATTAAATAGCAATGCTTAATGCAAATATGTACGGGCTTTCTTCCTCACTGTCCGAAGTTTCACAGAGATTTTTTTTTTACATGGAAGTCACCACTTATCAAGGCCTTGAAGCCACTCGGGGATAAGGGTTATTGCGTGTACAGTAATCAATCGGATAGTAACGTAGTAATCGTTAGTATTGGAGATTTGATAAAGTGTCTTACTTAAGGGGGCGGTTTGTCAGGAATTTGTTTATGTTGAACTTGAAGACATCCAAGTTATAGTTCGGTGGGAAACAGGCAAACGGAAGAGAGTTCCACAGTCGTGCACTTCTAAGAAAGAAGCTCTGCTCATGGAATCTATGCTTGGATTTAGGCACAGATAAAGAGTGGAGAAAATTAATGACAGTAGTTTCAGCCAGACGGGTATTTTTTGTGAAAGATTGGCGAGGGGGACCAGAGATTGGAGCTCAGACGAGCACTTGCCATGAAAATAACGATAAAACAAAGACAGACTCGCAACGTCTCTTCTATGGGAGAGAGACTGCAGGGAACAGAAAAGGGCATCCTCAACTAAGCCACGAAGTCTATTTTGTACTCTGTCAAGGCAGAATAGGTTGTTTTTAGCAGCTTCTGTCCAGATGTGGCTACAGTACTCCATCCTTGGACGTACTTGGCTTTTATATAGATAGAGAATTGCATCAGTAGTGAGATATCTTCTGGAGCGGTAGAAGGATCCCATCCTCCTCCCAGCGACATTGGCAACAGACCTGGTGTACGTGTTCCATTTCAGATCAGGAGTAAAGGTCAAACTCAGAAGCTTGTCAAAACATGGAGCCTCCCAAAGACGAGAGCCATCCATTTCAATTGATGCCAGATGGGGGTCAGAGCGTTGATGATGTGAGGATAAGAGCTTGGTTTTAGATGCATTAAAAGTAACCAGCCACCTCTTCCCCCACTGTACCATGCGCTCAAGATCAGAGAAGAGAGAATCAGAGAGAACTTGGTCGTTTACGGCCTTTGAAGTGTTGCCATAGATGGTCGTGTCATCAGCATAGATGTCGACGAATGATTTAAGTATGTGTTTAGGGAGATCATTAATGTAGATCAGGAAGAGAGTTGGCCCCAGGATGGACCCCTGAGGGACTCCAGCATTGATACTGTGGGCCTCTGATTTCTGCCCATCAACCACTACTCTAATGGGCCTATCAGAGAGAAATGATTTAATTATTGAGAAATATTTCATTATACCATAGCTGGAAATCTTGTGAAGTAGGCACTTATGCCATACCTTATCGAATGCCTTTGATATGTCAAGAGCAATTGCCCAAGAAAGAAAACCTTTGTCGAGATATTCACTAATCCTATGAGATATAACCGTTGGCACATCTGCTGTAGATCTAGCAGAACGGAAACCATAGTGCATGTCACTAAGAAGCTTATTTCTGCTGAGGTGGTTGACTATTTCTCTATTTAATATGGATTCCAGCAGCTTTCTCATTACACACAGGAGACTTGTTGGTCTGTACTGAGAGGGGATGACTTGTCACCTGAATACTTAAATACAGGGCATACTGATGAGGTTTTCCAGGGTGTTGGAAAGCACTTCTCTTTAAGGCAACGCTTAAACAGTTTTGTAAGTATGGAGGCAAGTTCTGGTTGGAGCTTTTTCAGCACTATAATTGGAATGTCGTCAGGGCCAGTTGCTTTACTGGAATCAAGGTTCATGATTAGCTTAGCGACTTCACGCACAGATATTTGTATGTTGCATAGTGTGTTGTCTGTTATAGGAGATGTGGGAACACAAAATATTTAAAGCCCCACAAGTGAAACCTATATGTGAAAATAGTAAGCCGATATAAAGTTAGAGACTCGTATAAAACAAACAATCAAAACCTAGAGACACAGAAAAACTTCACCTGCACCGAATAATCCAAGGACGTCGCTCAACAGTTGAAAAGGGTCTCAATCATTCATGTACAAGCCTTGTTCGTCTCGCTCATGCATCCTTATACACAAGATTCGGGCGAACAGAAACGAACTGCTACCTACAGCTATACACGCACTAACAAGAATGCTATAAGCCAACGTACACACATATGCAATGCCACGCTACCAAATACTCACACACGCATACACAAACTACGAACATATTGGCCAAGAAATAAAAAGCTTTGTGACGAACTTAAACTTTTACACCAAATACATGTTTGTACTATGGACATATTAATATCATGAAGAACAAGGCCGATAGCCATTCGTCACATGCTCTCGTGTAATGAATGAATGCGTGAATGTAGAGTTGATATGAAAGATAAACTAAAATGACCGAAAAATGGGCTGAAATGACTTAAATAAATAAAAAGTAAATGACTTCAATAAACTTAAGGATGAATTGTATGACCTTAAGAATGACTTGAATACTTAAAAAATAACTGGAATCCTTCAAAAACAACTTGAATGATCTGGAGAATGACTTGAATGGCATTGAAACTGACTGGTTGTAAAGTGGGTGATCATTTTACATTAAATTAATACCGAAAAGTGATCACCCACTTTATATCACAATAAGTACAGCATATAGTAAGAACAGATACTACACTTTGATCTTGGCCAGAAGGCCAAAAAAGGGTGTATTTATTTGCTCCCCCTCCGAGCATATTAGGTACAAGGCCGATTTTTAAGGTGAGTAGTGAAGAGGAAATGGGGACCAACTCCCCGGGGAGTAGGGGAGCTGGATAATGACAATTGGTATGAAGGGTTGTCTCTACATTGACCAAGGTCCTATATGTGTGAGGCTGCCCCCACATATGGTCTTTGCTTGCAGTGTCTGCCGGAACAGATGGTATTTATTTGCTCCCCCACCGAGCAAATTAGGCACAAGGCCAATTTTTAATGTGAGGAGTGAAGGGAGGGGGAAGGGAAAAAGGGGACCAGCTCCCGAGAGGTGGGAAATGGGAGCTGGTTAATGGTCAGGCATGTGGGGTTGCCCCCACATCTGGTCTTTGCTAGTCATAGCTAGTCCTAGCTAGTCATAGCTTGCAGTATCTGCCGGAACAGATACTACACCTTGATCTTGGCCAAAATGCCAAGAAAAGGGGATTTATTTGCTCCCCCACCGAGCAAATTAGGCACAAGGCCGATTTTTAATGTGAGTAGTGAAGGGGAAATGGAGACCAACTCCCCGGGGAGTAGGGGAGCTGGATAGTGACAATTGGTATAAAGGGTTGCCCCTACATTGACCAAGGTCTTATCTGTGGGGTCGCCCCCACATATGGTCTTTGCTTGCAGTATCTGCCGGAACAGATGGTATTTATTTGCTCCCCCACCAAGCAAATTAGGCACAAGGCCGATTTTTAATGTGAGGAGTGAAGGGGAAATGGGGACCAACTCCCCGGGGAGTAGGGGAGTTGGATAGTGACAATTGGTATGAAGGGTTGCCCCTACATTGACCAAGGTCTTATATGTGAGGTTGCCCACACATATGGTCTTTGCTTGCAGTATCTGCCGGAACAGATACTACACCTTGATCTTGGCCAAAAGGCCAAGAAAAGCTAAAAACAGCATCTATTAACAACAGACCTTTGATCTTAACCAAAAAGGCCAAGCACAAAAGTGTTACGGACAGACCGACCGACCGATCGACGGAGTGACTTTTAGAGTTCCTTGCACGCGACTAAAAATATCTTGTTATAAATGTTAATTTTTCTCAATTCTTTATTTACAAAATTCCTGTTGTTGAGTTAGCTTTTGCTAACTGGTGACCCATTTAAGTTTTTATTCATCTTTTTCATTCGCCAATTTAACTATACGTATATTAATTAGTAACGATGTTCTTAGCACTTTTCAATAACAGTGCTATCACCAAAAATACACTATCCGAAATCAGGGCAGTCTATTCTACAAAGAAATTTGATGTTTGTACGTTGTGGTTTTCGTACTAAAATAATACTTCGTATTGAAATTGTTCTCTTATCCGAACACGTATTAAATGTGTTCGTTAAATGAATTTCTCTATGCAATAAGCGTGATTATATCTTTAATATAATTGACTTCAAAGTTATAATAGCTGAAAATAAAATCATCATTCCTTGAAATCTCTTCATTTCATTTGGTAAGGAGGTCACATTATATACGAGTAAAAAAACAAAGATCAAAGCGAAATTGATTTTAAGGGTCCGTGCATCACAAATACTATTTCCGCCCAGATGGCAAAGGGATCAACATATTTTGTAAAAACCTTCACCTCAATGGAAGCACTCGAATGTTCTATATAAACACCAGATTTAAAGATTTTCATGTATTGAGTATCAGGAAGACAGTCCTCCCACCCCCATATATCTCTAGAGGAAAACAGCCCAAGGACGGCGTTACAATGCCCGTGAGAGGATAATAATGAATCTAATATTAAGAAAATAGGTCAGCCCCCTCGGCTTTCCCCTTTGGGGTAGGATATATTGACCTTCACACTGTGCATTTAGTACACTTTGGAGATCGGATTTTCTAATTTTGACATCTGTTAATTATCTGATTGAAACTAAAACCAACTCTCTCCCCCCCCCCCCCACACACACACAAAATTAGTTGTACTTAAGCAGCGTTATCCGGGAATCTTTATACTATTCTGGTTTCGTTTATTGCCCTCACACTCGCTCCCTTTTCTTTTAATTTGTTTTAAGAAAAAATTTAGTTTTGGGGGAAGGTAATTCAATTAAGCAATATAATCGACCGGACGTCTTGCAGAATGTTGAAATTTATATCCCATAAATGTTTTCGAGATTACTCTTCTTAAATTGATATATAACTAGAATACCCATCACAGGGAAAGTATAAGCAATAATACAGCATTAGTTTTAATTTTTAATATTTGTTTTTTGCGAGGGTTCTATTCCAATCTCGGTGGCATTCTCCTGTAAATGGTTTAAAATATAAGGGAACCTAGGGCAAAACGAGATACTTAAGGGAAAAAGAACTGTTGAGTCAAAGGTAGCATTGACATATAAACAATATTCTGTGTACGGAACATTCAAAGTATTGGAAAACAATGCTACAAAAAAAAAAAAAAGATGAGAAATTATTTTCAAAAGAAATACAGATGATTTATTCATCTAACTGTATTGTTCTGTTTTGCCCCATGCTTGAGGCAAAACGAGACGGATCTTGGTCTGAATGAGTCAGTCTTCACAGAGCTCACAAATTAAGAGTGGGGTCTTGTTGCGTTCGTCTAGACCTGCACATCCGTAGTGTGCCCATTTCCTACAGTCCCCTTGACAGGCTACCCAGCTTTCTGCATTCTCAGAGTACAGTTTGTCACAGATCAAAATAGATAAATTTTGAATACTTACCCCTTTTTGATGTGCGGAGCTGAATAAAACAATGGTAGCCGTTGGCGGCAAGGCGTTACCACGTGATCTCTTAATCAGACTTCTCACGAAAGAGCTCTCTCTCTCTCTCTCTCTCTCTCTCTCTCTCTCTCTCTCTCTCTCTCTCTCAGTTATCTATGGTGTCTCGTTTTACTCCGCTATCTCATTTTGCCCCAGGTTCCCCTACAGTGTGTTACAATAACTTTGGCAGATCTTAAATTTGAATTAACTGATTTCTTTTCATTCTTTCAGATTCAACAATTTCATTCTTTGGCAATTTTAATCATGATCGTGACAAATTAACAATCGAACAGCGTGTTAAAATTGTTGAAGCTTATTACGAAAATGGGCGATTAAAGAAGAATGGATTTCACGCATTATTTTGATCAATATAATCGACCAACCGAAAGTTCAATTGGGAAAATTATTCGTAAATTTCAACAAACTGGGTCAGTGGCAGATGTGAGTCCACCATTGAGTGATCGCTTATGTCGTTTAGACGAAACATTGCTGCAGTACGCGAAAGTGTGGCCGAGAATCCAAACACCTCCATCCATCATCGTGCGCACGAATTGAACATCTACACAACAACGTTGCATCGAATTTTGACAAAAGACCTGTCTATACACGGTTACAAAATTTAATTGACACAAGAGCCAAAGCCTAGTGGCCATTTAAAGTGCCGTACATTTGTTAATTAGCTGCAAGAACAAAAACAAGCCGATGATGATTTTTTGCAAAAAATCATCTTTAGTGACGAATTCGTTAACACGCAGAATTGTCGCATTTAGGCTGCTGAAAATCCAAGGGCGATTGTTGAAAAGCCACTACACCACAGTCATCGTTTTGGTGAGCATTTTTTGTTATGAATCATTGGACTGTATTTTTTCGAAAATGATGCCGGTAATTCTGTTATTGTGATACGCGATGCCGTGTAATGATAGTTTATGCCATAAAAAGTGGACTGAATGCTATGAATGTTTAAGATTTGTGATTCCAATAGGACGGCACTACTTGCCACACAACTAATGCGACAATGGTTTTACTGAATGCGAAGTTCCTAGCTCGCATCATCTCTCGAAACAGCGAAATCAATTGGCCATCACGATCTTGCGACTTAACGCCTTTCGATTATTTCCTTTGAGGTTATCTTTAGATTAAAGCCTATGCCAACAAAACAAAAATTCAAGAGCTGAAGAATTAAATAACGCATATTGGTGTGATCGGGAACCAGCTATGCAGAGACGTCATCAAAAATTGTGACCATCGAATGGAGATGTGTCAACAAAGCCTTGGCGAACATTTGGGCGATATCATGAAAATAACGATAAAACAAAGACAGGCTCGCGACGTCTCTTCTGTGGGAGAGAGGCTGCAGGGAAGAGAAAAGAGCATTCCCCCACAAAGCTTTTTAAATGTATTAGTAAATATAACTCAAATTCTGATGTTGAGCCATCTTTTTCAATATTATTTTGGTATCTAATATATTCTAAAAAGTGGACAGGATAGTTTTGGTGAGTCCACTCTCTCAATGGTAAAGTTTACAAAAATATAGTATGTGTCTATTACCTACCAAGTTGCCGAGAATATATATTCCAAAATTTATAATACTTCTCATATGAGCTCTGGTAATGTTAACAGAAACAAGATGTTAATGTTTATATATATATATATATATACATGTATATATATATATATATATATATATATATATATATATATATATATATATATGAGCAAACAGTTAATAAAACATGTTAAAAACACTTTGAAAAAGAGTTAAAAACATATTTAGTCTGAAAAGGAAACACTTGATAAGTGAATAGTCTTTAATATTTATAAGATACTTTAGTTTTACCATCCTGGATCATTTTGGTAAATTTAATTGTAATATATATATATATATATATATATATATATATATATATATATATATATATATATATATATATATATATATATCATAAACAGACTTTAACAGTACCCATAATACAAACGTATGTCCCTAAGAAAACCTAGGCTTAGTAAAAATTATATAAACAACGATAATGCGTGAGCTACATCTTAAAATATTGAATAACATGAATAATTTAAATACTTATAATAAAAACATACCTTATTGAACACTACCTTTTAAAATTTTACTGCATATCCTAATTTCCCTTTCTAACAACGAAATCTCTGTAAACTTAACATAAGAAACGAGTATTTGGTTCCCGCCCTCCTTATAGTCATAACGCAAAATCTAATATATCCAGAGAATTCTTTAACCCAATTGCAAATTTTTTAAACAAGCACACAAATATGCCTTCCTTGATATCAAATTAAAATACAGTAAAACTATTTTATTCCAACATACTTATCTCAAACAATAATTATCTTTTTATTCCACCATTTTATCTCAAACAATAATTAGTTCCGACAACATAAGTATTAAAGAGGCACCACTTCCATCTCCTATGAATCGTCAACCGGACAACTGCTAAGATAATGACCGCAGTCCGCCACAGAACTACTGCATTCATTAAGATGTACTGTCATAAAACAGTGTACTGTCTGATTCCTAATATCAGCCTTTGTACAGAGGATTTACATCGCCGGATACATCTTCAATTTACACTCCTCTAAATAACATTTATCATAACGTTGTCTCCTATTGTAACCCTTTTCAATAACCACGATCAGGACACATATGAACCAAATATTGATTTTCCTCATCAACCTCTTCATCTGAGACAACTTCTTCCATTTCTACTATCAAGTGTTTGGCGCATCATGACCTATTACCTGCACTTTATAGTTCCTATCAAAATAGTTTGCAAATGATTAATGCATGCAACAATAACAATACTTTTAATAACAAATATATATCTATGGTTAAAAACAGTGTCATTGCTATCGGTGTCACTATAAGTTTAATACCTATATAAAAAAATCGCTATTTTCATGAAAAGTGCTCGCCTGAGCTCCAATCTATGGCCCCCTTCTCGCCAAACTTTCACGAAAAACACCCGTCTAGCCAAAACCACTATTATTAATTTTCCACACTCTTTATCTGTGCTTAAACCCAAATCCATGAACCACGTTTCTTCCGATTGCCTGTTCTCTAGCCGACTACAATCTAATTGTCTTCAAGTCCAACGTAAACAAGTTCTTAATGAATCGTCCCCCTAAGTAATCCAATTTACGAAATTTCCATTACTTATGTGTACCACGCTATAATCGCATTGCCTAATGTATACCCATTAACTCTTATTCTCGAGTGGCCTTATGGCCTTGATAAGTGGTGATTCCTGTGTAAAAAAATCTACATCGATCTTCCTAAAAAAACTGTCTTCAGCCATGTAAATTCAGTTAATAACAAAAGAAACAAGGATCTTGCATCTCTCACAATTCATGAAATAAGTCGAGAAACATCTATGCTTTCAACGTGTCTATCTTGAGACAATCAGCTTCTTATAACCTTGATCAAGAGGCTGTCTCTAATGCTCCTCTGAGGCTGTTAAGATAATGGCACAAATCACCGTCCTGGTTAATATTAACAATGAACTTATAACCACCTGTAGACACAGAAGTATAAATACAACCAATTTGTAATAACAGGGCTTCTTTCCCTTTACGCTCTTCTTTATTATAACTATATAATTGCTCACTAAATTCCCACTCCATAAGCTCATCTCTATATTAATATGCTTTATTTGAATGTTATTCTTTGATATAGCGCTAATCCTACACCATTTTAATAGTCAGCTTTCCTGACAAAAAGGCTATTTACCGTCCTTACTGTCATCCTGCTTCAAAGTAGATTCCATTATAAGCTCAACTATAGACACCACTATAGAAAAACATCGCTTTTTTTTTTAATAAAAAATAAATTGTTTAAAAAAATTAAAATCAACTTTTATAATTATTGGTTTGCAATTGAATATCTTATTAAATCTAATCATTTTCTATAATACTTTATTATCAGTAACTAAAAGTTTCAGAAATTTCTGTTCATTTTAGTATGATATGTCAACACTCTCGTATCTGGAATCATCTATATAAATTAAATCTCTGTTGTAAATCTACATACAACACTTATTAAATGGATTCTGTTACTTTTACCCTTTTTTCCGATTCTAATAGTAAGAATACTCGTAGGTCAATATTCTGATTAAGTTAGAAAATAATCTTTCTTCCGTAATAACGACAAATTCTTTGCAGAAGATTTAAGGAATGCAATTATTTTAAGAATAGAAATTATCTTTGAGAATTTTTAACATTTAAATCTAAAGTTATTTCCCTTAGATCATCTATTTGATTTGTTTTTTTCAAATTGATTCCTGTTAGCCTAATTTCGTTATTTTAATCTCCGTTCGGTTTTTAGGCTGCTGTCATTGTTCCGGTTTGTGAGTGTTGATTTCCGTTTGTAAATTCCTTATACTAGTCGCTTTTTTTTTCATTTTTTTTCATTTTTTGCCATAGATATATTTTACTTTTGTTTTTGTCCAGAACATAGGAAACGGAAAGGCGTTTATGAAAATATACAATATCTTCATCTATACATTTTTCGGCGCTTACCGCAACTGGCAATCTAGAGGGAGCACTAGCATTAGCTAAACGAAACTGAGCATATTTTGTAAGAGATAATTTATACCAGCATGTATTTTCGGAAGAAAAGCACAGAAATAATTGAGGGTAGAATTGTCAGTAAAAAAAACGCGCAATGATTTAAGTCTTATAATAGAAGATACCATGACTTAGAATCGAAGATATAATGACTTATAATAGAAGACATCCTGACTCGCTGATCGTGAAAAGAGCGGAAACAATAGACTTGTCATTATTAGTAAACCAATTATAGATTTTCCGAAAATCATGAGAGTCAACCTTTTGGGATATAGTATCCATGCCTGTGAAATATAGTTAAAATAGTTGCGGCAGGATGAATTCTATCTGCTACTAATTAGCTTATAATCAAGCTTACTTTGAATTTTTCTTGTTAAGAGTTTTATATGAGATACATATATAATGAACACACCCAGATAAGTAAGGTTAAATTTAAGCAATGAAACAATTGTGCGTAGAATCTAGTTTTCGCAAGCATAATATAAGGCTAATTCCGAAAATTTCCAAAACAGTACACGATCGTTTCCACAATCAGCGAATGTAGTCCCTGAAATTGTGGAAGCAATTTACGAAAGATTTTTTTTCGCAATATCAGCAAATTCATTCATATTTCATTTCGAAATTAGTCGATCTAAGTACCTTCCCCTCAACAATAAATTCGTCTGAAAATGTAGATCTCCTCTTAAATATGACAATTAAAAATATATATTATTAATATTTAATGCATGGTGAAAATTAAACGTAAACGTTTATCTAAATCGAAATTTAAAAAATCTACTAGTAATTGCGAAATAAAATACAAATGCGCCATTAAGCAATTTATGTTTCTTCATTGCCACAAAATTCGAAAGGCCAAACATATAAAATCAACAGTAGGTTCTGCGGAAATTGAAACTCCCAGGCTAACTCGATTGTCTCCCTTTAACTCTGGTAACCGGAGAGTGACACATTCACGTCACTTCCTGTTTCTTATTTCTCTCCCTCTTTTTCGCTGAACTCTCGACCAGTCAACATGTAATGAAGAACCGCTCCGGTTGGAATGGCCACCCAACCAGCGCTCCTGACTAACCCGTCAGCCTCTCATCAATCGCAAGTAACGTTACTCCTTTCTCAACTAACTCATATTATTACTATCCATACCTTTATTATTTCCCATGTATATTTATGTAAATAAATCTACATTCTTTCACTAATATATTCTGGTATGTTTTCGTCATCATTATTTGACCCTTTGCTTCTCAATCACTACCATTCATTAACAACATGGAAGATAGAAACCCAATTACATAAGCAGGTCATACTGCCTCTCTACAGTTCTTTGATATGACAGTGGCGCGTTCAGACTGAATGTTTTTATTCAAAGCACAATTGCACAAGATACTAATAAAAATATAAATAAAATGCCCCAGTACTAACTTTATTATGTAGTTGCTTGTGAAGACGAGCGTGTACTGCTTCGGTATATTCCGAGACTAAATTTTATTCGAGGCTTGTGGGGACTAGGCCTTATTTATAATTGTTTTATTGTTTGATTATTTAGCATCCTAAATTGTCTCTTGCAAAATATACTTATTTTTACTGAGTCAGTACTAATTATCCCTCTTATATTAATGACCCCGTTACCATAAGCGCCTTTTTTCTAGTAGATGTACCATAACTATATTATTTTTCTTAGACTAATATTTTTATATGGGGACTGAATATTCTTTTAAAATAATCTAAAATTTTTATTTAAACATTTCTTCAATTTTAAATGCATTTAAATCATCTTACTATATAACATTTAGTATTTCTCCCTCGGACGAGAAACATATTGCTTTCGAAATGTCTGGATGTAATAGTCTCGTCAAAATACAAACTGATATAAAAAAAAATTGCAATATTTTATTTATTTATTTATTTTTCGGTTTTATGTCATGTTGGGACTACTATACATCATACTAAAAGTTAGACAAGATTCGAGCACGGGAAAGTTTCAAATTTCGTAGTTGAACATTTTCGACTTTCGAGTCATTTTCCATTACGTTTTAAATCTGTCAGTTTTCATGATAAATCAATAAATCTTGAATTTTTACCTATGTTTCCAGAGTCAATCTTTTACATGAAATAGTTGCTAATGATTTTGAATACCTCCTTACACCGTATCTATGGTTACTCCTACCTCTCCTCGACTTAGATAAGTCATAATGTTTTTCCAAAGTTGTTCACACTTCTTCCTCCTCATCTTCATCATCTATGACTGGAGCACTTTTCACATTGTCACAGTTGCCATCTTGGCAATGTCCACATGCACTGGTACATTCTAGTTCGTGCTTTCTGCAGGTACACCTTAAGGTAATGCATCCTTCCAAACAGTTGCAATGAATCAACTGAATCAGTTCATCTGGAGCGTGAATTTTGTCTGGAATCACTGGAACAAGTTTCTGCCCTTCTACTTTCCATCCTGGTACAGATGGTGCCATTACATCACTACATCCCATCTACTTCTTAACCTGGGAGCAAGTCCGCAGAGAATGACATCTACAGGCAGAGGCGGTTGGAGGGAGTCGTTCTAGCGTAAAGAATATCTTTACCCTAGCAAATTTTTTGCAGAACATATTGTACCTAATCGATGCCAGTAAGTCTTTCTGACCTCCATTGAACAGTGTTATCATTGCCTTAGAAACATTGGTTTCCACAACATCCTGCGTTCGCTTTGGTCGATAGAATGCTTTTGAACAGTCTTTCATTCTTTTATGTCATATCAACCCTTTTTCGGATTATTAAATGCCAAATTCGGTCATTTTAGAAAAAAGTCATTACTCTTCAAGTATTTTATAATTTTTTAAATATTTATTCATGGAGTTTCGTTATTATTTTCGTGTTACTTAATGCCGAAGCTAACCATTTTGGAAAAAACGTTTTTATGTTTGAAGTTCTTTATATCTTCAAATATTGATTCTTTTTTTGTTTGTCTAGTATGTAGAAGAAAATTGTTGTTTTTGTTTTTGACTTTACACAACATGATTGAGTTTTTGCAAAGAGAAAGGAAATAATAACATAAATGTTTGGTGCATTTTAGTCAGGAAGTGGATATCCTCGAACAGCATGATCTGGTAGCATTAGGTCACTTTGTGAATAATTTACAAATTGAGTCGAATTAAAACGACTAAATATAGAAGTAGAAGTTAAGTAAAACGTAATGCAATCTTAAAACCGAGGAATATTTTAGCATATATTTTGTCCGACTAAAATATATAACAAAAAATCCTAAGGGAAACAAACGTTAACTCGGCTTCAGCATAATGATAGATACGAATGAATTAAAAACAAGGTAATTGCTTTTCGGGTACATGCACAAAAACGAATCATTTTTCTCTATGATAAAAAAACAGATTGCACATCGGAAATGCGCATTTTGTCGGTTTCATCTTAGTTCGTATAATTCAATGAAAAGAGTGGACCTAAAAGACAAACTAATAATATTTCCGTTTATTTTCGAAATACACGCGCGAAAGTGCCAGTACACAAAATGCGTTTTATTACATCTGTCTATCTAACTTATAGGCGCTTTCGCTTCAAAGGATATATTCTGTCTTTTAAATTTCTCTTGTTTTTGGATGTTTTAAATTTTTATTTTTATTTTTATCGTTATCTACTGGATATTTGTTCCTCATTTGATTCTAAACACTTTACTTTTTAAAGTTGAAGGAAGTTAATCAAAATATTTTGTTTTGAAAATTTAAAATAGTTTTAAGGCATCATATAGAATGAAATAGTTACATAGTGGCTGTAGGAGGAGAAATTCACACAAAGACAGAGAATAAGAGACGCGTATATACGAACAGAGAGTGAAAAACAATGTATATCAATACTACAACTTTGTGTTTGCTTGTTACGATGTTTGTTTGTTAGATTATTTGAAGACATATTTTAATACTAATAAAACACATAGGTTAGAAACTGGTTTTATTTACGTGTCAAAGGCAAGATAATTTACTTTTTTATTTACATGGATCAGTTTTTGTTTTTATTTATTTTAAAATGCTTTTCCTACATATGAAAGTAGTGTACAACACATTGTTACTAAAGGCAAGATAATTTGCTCTCAAATAAGAAAATTAGGTGCTTGTAAAGAATTATACCCATATGAAATATACTTACCCGTAACGGAAAGAAAAGTTTGTACAACAAAAGTTTTATATAAAACTATTAAATAGTTTTATTTTTAAATAAAAAATGAGGTATTTTTACAGAATTTTACCCATACGAAAAAGAATCTTATCTATAACAAAAATAAAAGTTCGTAAAACAAAATATTACATAAAATCACCTTGTAGTTTTAATTTAATAAGAAACAAAGTACTTGAAAATAATTTTATTGATGTGCTGGGCGCTTCATCAATTTAATTAGTGCTTTTAATAGCGTTCTAGATGCCTCCTGAGTTTTATTTGTTCATTAATCACTTAAAAAGTAATTTCCTTTCGGAGGGGAAACAAAAACTTAGATTTACTAGTGATTTGGGGGCCCCCTTACTTTTATTTATGCTTTCAGTATCGCTTTGGAGGCCACCTAACTTTTGTCTCAGTGCATACTTTAAAAAATAAGTTCTCTTCAGGGGGAGGGAGAGTAAAAACATAATGATACACACACACACACACACACACATATATATATATATATATATATATATATATATATATATATATATATAATTTTCATCTCATTTTTTAAGTGCAATAAACTGTACATAGCATAAAAATAAATCCTAGGTATTTTTAGATCAAATTTAAATTAAATTTTCAAACATTACTTTGCAAGGTTTTTGAAAGTGTACGTTGAACATTGATAAATTTAAAAATAAATCTTGTACCTTAATTTTTAAAGTATGAACTTAAAAAATTAAGGTACACGATTTAATTTTGTTTAACCATTTTCATGCATTGCAAGAAGTGCTTTTCTAACTTGAATAGGAGTATACGAGTTCGACTAATTATTTTACTCGGCTAAGAAAGTATGTATTAGTTTGGTGCAAAAATAATATCGTTCGTGACGTATATATATCTAATAAAAAACGACATTATTTTTAACCTACCTAATATTTAATTTCTACTTCCTTCGTCAAAGAATATACTGTATTGCGATATTTGTCTTGGTTAGCAATGTTGTCTCAGGGTTTGGGAAATCTTCAAAGAGCATTTCTACATGAAAAAAAAACTGCCTTACTGAAATAAAGCCGCTGAATCGTTTTGCATATATAAATGACATGTTCGTTTTTTTTCCTTGAAACCGCGAATTTTCTTGAAATACGTTCATTAGTTCGAACGATTTTGTTGTTTAATGAGATGAGGCTAATCGTTGTGAGTCCAGTATTCAATGTATACCTTATCGTCGTTCCCCATATATATATATACTTGCCCAAATGTTGGTGAACATCTGCTTAGTAGTGGCAACCCACGAGAGTGTTTGGGCATGTCTAAGATCTGGATTTGGTTAGAAAGCGATTACATATGTGCCAATTTCCGTGACCAGGTTTTCCTTTATGTCCGTGAATATGCCCCTTATTTGTTTCATTGTGATGGTGGTCGATAAGAGAGTATGAAGCAGCGTGGTACGTACTACTTTGGAATCTGTTATTGTTGAAAGTCATTCATTCATTTCGAATGAATCAGACGACTATTTTTGGCATCATCTCCCCGATATCCTTCTAGTTAGAATTATTTTCAAAAAGACATCGAGTACTTAACGGACCACGTGAAGATTATCAACATTCCAAAATGAAAGCGTTTCTTGGATACAGCATAATTAGGTTAGCACACCGGTTCTCGTTAGATTACCAAAGTTAAGCAACGTGCAGCCTGGTTAGTACCAGATGAGGGACTATTCGAGAAAACTTGACGTCGTCATTTCCGTTAACCGCGTTATATATGCAACTGGGAACCGCTTGTGAACTTAATATTCCCATGAAACTTCCTCCAACGGAGGAATATGATCCAACCCGCCTAGGGTGACTGCTGCTGGTAAATACATTTGGAACGAAGTGGGTTCGAATTTGGCATAGCCACGTTGTCAGTCCGTGTCGTTAACCACTTAGCAACTGTCACCTCCCTGATTCTGTTGTTGGCATTGTTTTCACTCGATTCTTTATAAAGTCGATATTTACAGGATGAACGACTTGAAGATGAGCAATGTTCATAGTAAAAGTGGGACTATGGAGAAGAGGATTTGGATGTGGTACGCCTAGGTTGTCAGTGTATTCTAGCACTCTCTTCACCTTTGTCATCTATTTAATTCTAAAAGCTATAAGACCTGTTCAAAAGAAGAAGTAACGTGCTAAAAGTACGGTGTTATTATCGTTAATTATGTAAAATACCACGGCGATTAGTGAAACTCTATACCAGCAGTGTGTCTAGGTTACTCACACTTATGCAAACTCTGGCAAATAATCTCTTAATTTATGGGCGCGTCAATGTGAAAGGGACACAAATGGCATGGCTAAATACGATATGTTTAATTAACGATATCAAACAATTATCCGTCTGGTTCGTGAAAAGTCTGAAATACAAACAAAAATATCCATGTGTTTGAATATAAATTGAGTGGTTGTCCTTCAGTATAAAAGATTTAACAATATTATCGTTATAAAATTGTTGGAAGAAATTGCTTTTGAGTGATGGTTCCGTGTTGGTTGCTTGTTGTAAGTATTGTTACATATTATCTCTCTCTCTCTCTCTCTCTCTCTCTCTCTCTCTCTCTCTCTCTCTCTACGTGTGTGTGTTACATAAAGTGCTGTAAAGAGTATATTAAAACAAAGAAGGTACATACATAGCACTAATTTTTTCTGTAGATATTGTTGAGTTTTTAGCACAACGCATACGGATACACTCGTTACATTTAGCCTAATGCCTCGTCATATATGACTAAACAATGACTAAATTAGAGGTTCGTGTTACAAAATGTAATGATAGCTATGTACAGTCAGAGTTTATTAATCATGATGAATTAAAAAATTTAAAAAAAGTGAAAAGTTAGCTGACCGGTTTCGAACTTCGCTCGCTCAATGAAGGATATTTTTTATCGTGATGCCATTACTAGATGGGGTGCCCACCACGGCTTAAGAGAGACCCGTCTACCTTCGAGAGAAAGATAGACCACGCCAGCTTCCGAAACCTGGTATTTTACCTCGCGGTACATACAGCACCTAGCCTTCCCAAATGGTCCTCCATCTGGTACTGGCCAGGCTCGATTTTGCTTAACTTTAGTGAACTACTGGGTAGCAAAAATACTCCAATCTTTTCGTTAGATTTGCGAACAGTTTTGATGCAACTTTTTTATTTCTTGTCGTCAGAAATGAAGGTCAGTTCCAGAAATTTATTAAAGTAGGATGATTTCTCAAGACGCGACCTGTTCATTTCGGTTAAGGATAAGTCGAGATCAGAGCGCAGATGGTGAAAACAGACGTTTGGTTTGAGTGTATCAAAGATAATTAGCCATCTTTTACCCTACTGCAGCACGCGGACAAGATCGAGATTTAGAAAGATCTTGGTTTTATGCAATTTAGAATGCAGCATAACTGTATCTTACTACTATGTTAAATATACTCATTCAAACTAAGAAATTAGATAACTTGTCCGACAAATTTACTCAAATAACTATTTTCTTGTTACCTTCACAAAGGATGATCAGCGATTACACCGCTGATGAATTTGATGAATTGATATTGAACGAAATTTAAAAGAGAAAATATCTTATGAAATTTTATCGAAAGTTGTTTTTTAATGCGCATCTTTAAAAACAATCATCTTTTAAAGGGAATGTAAGGAAAGAAATGCGCGATTGTCAATAACGTATAGTCATTGGAATATAGTTGTGTAGAAATAATATGTATTTAAAAGGTTTGTTTTGTTTTGGGAGAAAAAATAAGTTGAAAAACAGATTGCTGTTAATTCGAGGTTGAGGGACTATTTTTTTGCGTTTGTGTTAAAGACGACGCTGATTTGGAGATAGTGTCTTCTTAATGGGTTTTACCGATTTCTCCGTGACTTATCTTTAGATATAATTTTCACTTAAGACTTAAACAACCTGCCATAGATCTTTTCACAATGATGTCCTAAGGAGGAACACAACAAAGTCAATAAATTGTACGATCGTTTCGGAAATGATGTTTTTATTGAGATAGACATTAAGTCATGGACAATAATTTTAACATATAGTTTTTTTTTAAACAAAGTCTCCTCATCAGCAAAAATATTGGGTGGGTTTTTTTAAGACATCAAAAATAAACCTAGCATTTTTAAGTGATGCAGATGTATCTGGAAAATATTTAAATATAAAGGAAAATATTTACTTATTTGATGTTGATAAACAAAGTAAGATAAATTGAGAATAAAAATTAGAATAAAATCATAAAGTTAAATTGGGTTTAAATGTAAGGTTAAAATAAGATGTTTTTAAGAAAATTTAAGATATATATATATATATATATATATATATATATATATATATATATATATATATATATATATATGATTGTTGAGTTGGATTAAATCCGACGATATGAAATAAAATGGAGGTGGAAGGACCTGGATACTCAACCTTTCGCCCGATTTATGCGGGCTTCTTCAAAAGGGATGGTCATTCAATGACCATCCCTCTTGAAGAAGCCCGCATAAATCGGGCGAAACGTTGAGTATCCAGGTCCTTCCACCTCCATTTTATTTCATATATATATATATATATATATACACACCTTATACTGGTTCGCCTTTTAAAATTCGTAAGTATCATTGTCAAAGCATTCATTTGGATGGTAAATGTAGCTTATGAATGCTTGAAGATTTCAAAGGGAACGTTAATGAAATAATCCTATCGGTTTGAATTCCTTAGTAACGCCGAATTTTAAATTTAATAAGATATTTCAAAAATAAAGAGAGATAATCATATTATGCTAGGAAAATGAATAATTTAACTGATCAAAAGGGAGATAACCACTAATTATTTTTTTTAATAAAAGAATATTATTGGTAGTAATTAAATAAAAATAATAATTTTAATAGCAATTATAATATTTATTTATGGAACTGAATAAAAATAGTCACATATAAAAGGTAAATAGATATTTAAATAAAATAGAAAATAATTGTAAAAATATCAGATAAACTAATACTAGTAATTATCCAAACTATATTAATAGAGTTAGTAATTTATAAATTATAAATTTTAAGATAGATTATTAGCAATAAAATTTTAATGACTTATGGTGGTTTATATTTGTCAAACCAACGTTTATGAATGCATCTAGAGAAAATTTCATCTTTTAGATTTAGGAGAATGGTTTGATTTCTATTATCATTATTATATTTTAAAATGTTAAGAGCTTCATATCTACAAAGTTCACAGAATCTGTTCCCCGGCATATATGCTTTATATGATCCTATTATTTGCCATTTCAAATTGAAGGGAATATTTTTATCATTGAGTCGCCAAATATGTTTAGATAGAGTAGTTTGGTTTACCAGGGAGGGATTTTTAAAGGAGTGTTTGTGCGTTGAAATCCTATGTTTTATAAGTCCAGATGTGGAACCGAAGTAAATTACGTTTTGTCTAATATATTTGTTGTCAGGTAGATTAGGAGTGGCATTGGTATGTAATAGGTTTGTTTGTATTTGATTGGTAGATTGGTTAAAGGGGGTGCAGTTATTGAATGACTGTGTGACCGAATTATGGTTGCCATTAACATAATTTATATTTGGGGTTTGTGATACTGTGCAGCTATAAATCACATTTTTTATCTTGCAGGTTATTAGGTTATTTTGTTTTATGTCATATCAACGATCCAGTAATTTTAGAAAAAGATTTTATGCTTTAAATTCTTTACATTTTCACGTATTAATTCCTGGAGGTTTGCTTTGGTTATTTTGTTTTCATGACATATTAACCCGTCTCAAGTTATTTAATTCCGACCCCCGTGATTTTGAAAAAAGTTCTTATACTTCAAGTTCTTTATATCTTAAAATATTTAGTCAAGGTGTTATTTTGACTTTGCAGAACATGATTAAGTTTTGCAAAAAAAAAAAGGAAGAAACAATAACATTAATTTTTGGTGCAATTTAGGTCAGAAAGTTAATGCCTTCATACAGTCTGATCTGGTAGCACCAGATGACAAAGAAGAATGACATATACTTATGGAAATATTCAGTACTGGTAACTGAAGAGACAAAAAGATTGGGAGAGCGGGAATATTGTTACTGGAAAGCAGGTAAGGTTGAATGACGTCACATGTGGTCTGATGTGATAATGAAGTGTCTCAGTAACGTCCCGGTTGTGGTATGATACAGTTGACGCTCCCCTTCAAAAAAGATTTAGAAAAATCAAAAAAAGTTTGGGATATTATAATAAAAAAGGAAATAAGTTTATCAGTGGGACAAAGGTATGGTAAGTTGGGTTGATGGAAAAACTATGGAAAGGAAGTTGTTCAGGAAGATATGCAAAGGCAGCTGAAACAGTATTGTTTATAAAGTTGTGGCAGTAATGAAAACTAAAGATTGAACAATAGATGCAAATATAGTTAGGTTACAGATATTTTTAAGTTTGCGATAGTAGGGGAGAATTTTCAGGTGAAGAAGTTGAACTATGTGTGGTTCGGGCTGGATCGAGATTAGCTAACGTTAACTGACGAACACCGTCTCGAGATAAAACGTAGATGTAGATGTTGGCATTTAGAGGGTTGTTTCTCACGAACGTGTCATACACGCACCCAGAGCACAACCGAATATATTGGATTCTTTGTTTTACTCGAGTTTGCGTTGTTTTATGTACAGCCACCAATGTGAGAGACAATTACACCGCAGAATAGAAAACGGAAGAGAAGAAAACCACGACACCAAGCGCTGAGGTCGGTAATTGATGTCGTTTATGTGATTGCATACAAGATCAGCAAGAGGGAGTTGTCATATGCAGAAAAAGAAGTGTGCGCGTGCTACGAGGATATATTGTCAGTGGGAACGGCAGCAAAAGGAGGAGGAACACGTTGGCTGATCACAGATGGAGTAGATAAATGTAACTATGTGTAAGAGAACGTCAGTTAGTGCAGGTGCAGAAAGATCTAAGCTAGAGGACGTCGCCAGGTGTGCCAAAATTGTATATCATTTGTGTGTTTTATGGTTTCTGCTTTTAAGGTGTCAACGTGGTTATTATTGGAAATCATTTGTGTAACAGAGAGTTTAGAATGTTTGCCAATTTAACCAAATTAATATAGCCGAAAGAAGCAACTGAAATATCTTGGTTGCAGTTTAATGAATGTTTATGTACTTATTTCTACTTGTATGTTAACGTAGTTATCCACTATTCCATTAATTAATTTTCCATTTTTTCCACAATTTTTATTTTATATTTACTTCGTCTCTTTCTCTCTCTTTCACACACACACACACACACATATATATATTAATATAAAAATATATTTATGCCAAGTAAGCTTCACAGAAATGTTTGTCATTTCCAGGAAAAATCATCCGGCTAAATGCTGTATTATGTTCTGTTCACGTACTGAGTACTGTTGAAATGAATATTGAAATATCGAAAAAATTACACTTCGTAAGTGTTCGCATTAATGTTTAGATAAAGTACTTCGCCAGCCGAAATGAACATACATGCACAAATACACGCTAATATAAACACATTTTTATGCTATTCATTTACACTTGAAAACACACGGCACAAATATAAGAAAAATAAAACGGTTACACCTATTTTCTCTGTACACTTAAAACTACATTTCACGAAATCCTTTTCAGAATTCCTAACGAACTTATACTTTGTATGGTCTGTTTTTATTAAAAATACGTTCATATGGATAGATTTTGTCATTGTTTCATTCAATAATCTTTCCTCACTAAATTAATAAAGCATTAAGTGAAACAAACTTACAACCCTCAATACCCTCTAACTACTTTAACATGACAGGATACCTCCCTCTCTGCCGTAACGACTCGTACAGATATATGCACGAGCTTGGAGCCTATATTCGTAGCACCCTTAACGTATTGAATCGAATTACTAGACTTTCACGTCCTTCGACTAGCCTTTCATAATTGCGTTACATACTTATATTTTCTCTCCAGTTCTCCCTTAAGCCTGGATTGTATCCTAATCGATCATGTATTTGGTAGTATAGATGCAGCACTCTCCTTAGATAGTAACGGCCAAATACATGTGTTTGGTGACTTTAATGTCCACCATAAAAATTGGCTTGGTTTCTCAGGTTACACAAATGCAGCTGGACGCACTACTTATAGTTTGTCTTTAGCCATTCCCTCACGCAAACAGTAATGTTTCCGATCCGCAACAGGCTTCACTTCTAGCCCTATTCTTCACCACAGTATCCGAGGATTGTGTGACTAATGCCCACAATCCACTTGCAAACCACCAAGTGGTATCAGTTGAAATCACACTTAAATTTCAACTTCAAGACGAGGAGCCATTTCTCAAAGCAACAAGGTACTACAGAAGATTGACTTGGAAGCCATTAAAAACACATCAGAGATGCCACATGGACCTAGTTCTTCTCTCTTTCTGCTGAACAGTATGCCAATGAGACAACTGAATGGTGCAAAACGGACATTGAAGCATATGTCTCTACACGGAAGTATTATAGGAAGGCCCACTCTTATAGTTCACTACAGATTGTACAGCTGCCATTGCACAAAGACAGCATGTATTTCGCCGGTTTGTGCGTCATAAGTCAAATACAAATACGCAAAAATTCGTAGAACCTAGAAATTATTATAAGAGAGAAATAGCGACAGCCAAAAGAAAGCAAAATCGCAAAATCTAGGAACTCATGATTTCTGGAAAATATATAATAGTGTAGTGTATAAAGGACAATCAGTAATTCCTCCACTATCCAACAACCAGAAGGTTGCATGCACGGTAACCGAGAAGGCGGAACTACTTGCCCGGCGATTTGCCTCCTCCAAGCTCTACAATAAATGCCTTGCTGAATCTTGCTTCCATAATAGCTGAAAGATAGCCCCTGTGGTACCAGTGTACACGAATTCTGATGAAAGGTCTGACCCTCTCAATTATCACCCTAGCCGCCCCACCCACCTCACTAAAAGCTTTGAGACTTTAATTAAGCAAGCACTAGTCAACCACCTCGCAAAAATAAATCTTCTCTCTGAGCCCTAGATATATCCAAGGCCTTTGACAAAGTCTGTCACGAGGGACTGCTAATGAAAATAAAATGCTATGGTATAACTGGACGTATACTAAATATAATTAGATCCTTCTTAGACAATAGGACCCTCAAGGTTGTCATTGATGAACGTACAGCCATGCAGGATAATATCAATGCAGGATTGCCTCAGTTGTGGATCCTTGGGCCACTATTATTCCTGATGTTCATAAATGACCTCCCTGATGATATTGTGTTCGAGATGGGTACATTTGCTTATGCTAGAACGTTCTATAACATGCATGAGATAAGAACGGATGCATATAAATCTAAGTTGCATGTCTGTGCCTGTTTTACTAATATTGTAATGGAATGTGCTCTGATGAACTCGTTGCACTTGTGCCCCCTCGACGTACATATCCCCGACAAACCCGCTTAGCAATAAGATCTCACTCCTTTACTGTTGAGGTCACTAAATGCCAGAAAGCTTTCTATTCTAATAGTTTCTTCATTCTAACAGCTAGACATTAGAATTCTCTTCCTGCAACCTGTTTCTGACTGTACCGATATGCAGAAGTTTAAATGTAACGTAAACCAACATTTTGTTAATGTTTCCTAGGCCTTGTGCCAAATAGTAGCCCTTTATATCCAAGTGGTGATATGCCATGTTAGGAATAAATGGGAGTAAAAAACAATTGTTGAATTTATCTTGCCTGTCATATTCACGCCACTTCAGTTGCTCGGCGATCTTTAGGTGCCATTAACGCGAACTACTGCGAGCGAAGACTATTCTTATTCAACTTTGGAATTTTATTTATGTCAGTTGAATCGCTTTCATGAAACAGAGATTAAGGATTGAACAAGAAAAAACGGCCGTTGAAGAAGTCCGATAAGTTCACCCGCCAAATATGACAATTACGAACTGAGGAGAGTAGTCGCAAACGTATAATCCTTGCAAATAGTAGAAACTCCTAAACTTATGAATATGCATTCTTTTAGTTTCTACCAGTTCATTTGACATAATGATGAGAGTATTCGTTTATTGACTGGGAGACCGGGGTTTAATCCTCCTTCAAGTCATACCAAAGACGTAAAAATGATACTTGATGTCTCCTTGCTAAACACTCAACATTTTAAGAGGAGAATCAAGGTCAAGTAGAATAAATTCTATGAATGCAGTACCGCTCTCCCTTACATCTCAGTGTAACATCTAATGAAAAGGGGGCCTTTGTGTCGACTATAGAATCAGTTGAACGTTTAGACACGCCTATAACACAGCCATATACAAAAGTAAGTAAATATAGCATTTAGAAAAGAAAACGCTAATAAAAGATATTGGTTTTAAAACAAAAACAACGTAAAAAAAAAAAGATCTTTTATACATCAGGTTAATAATTAATATGGCACATTAAAAATACTGGTTATAAAATAATTTATAAACAAATAGTGATTTGTAAACAGCATTAATTTTTTTTTAAATAGCACTAATTAAATATATATATATATATATATATATATATATATATATATACATAATGCATTAAAAATATGAGCGCTACGCCTCTCTACTTCCTATTTCTAACAGAAGTGATGTTGCGAGTCTATATTTGCTCTATCGTCACTTTACAGTAGGTGCTCGACTGAGCTTCAATCTATGGTCCCTCCAGTAAAACTTTCGCAACAAATAGTAAAAAATTTCCGTTACTGTATCTGTACTAAAAGTAAACGAAAATTCCATGAACAGAGCTTTCCTAAACCTGTCCGTTTATGAGAGAATGCTTCCCAGTTGGTTATAACATGATCATTTTCGAATCTAATGTAAATAAGTTCTTGTTGAACCGTCCTTCCATCCATTACTGATCATCACGATGATGTTTCACCATCGACCTAACGTTCATTAATCCTTCTCATAGAGTGCCCTCTTAGTCTCGATAAGCGATGACCCGCAAGTATAAAAAAGAAGAAGCACTAATAAAAATAACAGCGCTAATAAAGAAACAAAAAAAAACAAAAAATGCAACATTCCATTAAAATTTTTACATAGAAACTTAATAAAAAAAACAAAAATCTTTTCACCACTGAAATATTATCTTCGTTGGTAAGCATATAGGTTGGAGTTTAGTCAATACTATTCTACTCCCAAAAACTTCGCCAACAGGGTCTTACAGAAAAGATGTTCCGGCAGCGCACTGAAGACTAGTTTGTTTGTTTTTATGATTTTTTTTTTTTTTAGTTCTCTCCCGCTGCAAGAACTTAGACACCAGAGTAGGACAGTGGGATTGAGAAGTCAGCACACCCGAAGAGAGGCACTCTGAGCTGCAAAAAGTGACTAGCCAATTTCATCGGCATTCCTGGTAAGGGCGCCTCGGGCGATTAGCAATAAATTAACCACTTTTCTAAGAGAGAAGGCAAGGCTTGGGAGGGTGAACTTCCTAGAACTGCACAGAACTAAACTCCCAACGCAAAATCAACTGGGATTAAATTATTACAAGAATGGTCTTATCTCTGTTGATTTTGGGAGCAGAGTAAAAAAAATCTCTAGCCCAGGTGTTGTCGGAAAAATTATGTAGACTCACTTTTATATGGAGTCGTTTTTAACAAATGAGTTAAAACTCCCACGTTTTTGAAACTCGCTAGCGTATTAAACTTTTAAACTTGGATCCGTTATAAATGTCATTAAAATTGGAGAATTCAGATTTCTAGTGATGAAAAGAATTTAAATCATTTGTTTATTTAAAACGTGTTCTCTCTTAGTTGGAGCCAAGTATCCTAGATTGTGGGCGTGGCCTAATGCCGGCACTTGACAAGATATGTCGATAAGTAGTCCCTACACAGAGATAGATGAATAGGGACTACCAACTTTCACTAAATAAAAGGGATCCGTTTCAAATTCATTGTTTCTATTTACTTGTGTTTTCTAACAAGTCTGTATGCAAAGCCCGGGAGGACGGCAAACAAAAGTCGGTTACAAGTTTGGATGTAAGGCCCAGGAGATTACGTCAAAGGAGGGTCAAATTCTAGGACTAAAGCTCCCTGGTCAGCGAGTGACCACATTTTTGAAACAATAAATGTTGGAATCTTGACGTCATCTGGGCCAAATAAAAAGAGATACAGAGAGAGGCAGAGGAGATTCAAGAGAGACACACAAGAGGCGTGCTAGACAAAACATTCTTCACCCACACCATCAACCCCGTCATGCACGCCATCGTATTTTTCAAACTGTCATTTGAAAACAGAAAGGTTATATTTACAAATAAAAAATATTTTATAACCAGTATTTTTAATATGCGTGTCTTTATTATCGCCAACGTGTGTATAAAGCGAGAAATGACAAATATTGATGTTTTAGAAATTAAATAGACTTCAAACACATTTGATGACCGGCCAAGAGCGAAATATAACAGCACCAGAACATATACTGCACTGTGATCTTGCCTCACATTTTCCAAATTCATTGTTAATTGCAAATTAAAATGCGAAATGACAGATGGGTGTAAAAAATAAGATAAAATTTACATAAATAGACTATCTGTTTGTCACATTTTTTCGGCGTAATATTGCAGAATTTGTCTGATTTCTAAATATCAGAGACCTTAACTAGTTTCAGGAATGGAGACTATTGCATTCATAGTAAATAACAAATTTCCGACAAACAAATTAAATGTTATAACCAGAAATCGAAACCGAAAACATTACCTTTACAAATTAATTATAGGTTTACCGTGACGTCATACATGTATGATTTGCGTCATGTTTTAAAGCATAAATTCAAACATAAGCGATAATAAACAATAAATCAATGAGGAAACATTATCAATGGCGTCGAAAATTATTTTAATAACCTAAAACTATTTAGTTTGCCTCAACTATGTATTGTATGTAGTTTTTTCACAATTATATAATTCTCTCAGTCTAAGAAAATATGCGACCGGAAGTAGGGCGGACATATTTTTATTAGAGAATAAATAAATAAAAAAGACACATGGTTACTATAACTATTAAATTGAAAATAGTAGCACGTTTGTCAAGGATAAAAATTACGAGTGGAACCCATGTCCAGGCATTGCTTGCGAAATTTTCAGAGATAAAAAGAATCCCTGCTATCATCTCCGGATCTTATTTTATATATAAAAAAAAATCTTTTACATAAGTAATAGAATTATGTTAAAATCAAGACAATCATTGAATTTGAAAACAATGACACGATTAAATAATGAAATGTTTTTTTGCAAAGGAATATGCAAATTAATGAACCTCATGATCGATATATTTGAAAGCTTTTTTTTTTCATTCAGTGACTAGGAATTTGTGCGTTTTGAATTCACAGTTACAGCGATACAGAAAATGTCTTATTACAAAAATTTTCAAAGAAATTGTCCATACTTTTTATTATTATTATTATTATTATTATTATTATTATTTATTTTTTATTTTATTTTATTTTTTATTTATTTTTTTGCTACGAAAATTTATGTCGTACAGTAAATCAGAAGCACAGGCGATTCTTAGTTCGCAGCAAATAGTGTCACATAAAATTGTTTTTTTTAAGAAGAAAGAATGCAATAAATATCTCATAAAGTAATATATTTTTATAATATTAATAGCAACTTCAAAGCATTTTATTTATTATTTTATGCAAAAAATAATTAAGTATTGTACGATTTTTTTTATCAGACATTGTTTGCTATGGCCTTAGAGTCGTCTATCCTTCTGATTCGCCAATGTTTTCAAATGATCACACAACCTGTTCTACTGTTGAATCAATAGATTCACAGAAAACAACATGGTTGTAGGTTCTGTGGTTGTGGAAATTATCATTTTGTGATAAATATGTCATTTTGCGTAAAATAAACGTTAAACAAAACAGAATCAAAATGTCCATGTGTTGTATCACAAAAAATAATTAATCTGGCATATATTTAATGTTTCAGTTGACATGTTTGTGTCTTTTTTATATTCAATTGTATTACACACATTATTGTTTCTCTCCCTAAACAAAAAAAAATCAACCGTTAAATATAATGGTCTAATATGTATTATTTAAACTGTTCAGACTATTATTCTAATCTCACAACGTTTCAACCTATGTAGTCTCTTTCTTCACTTGTATCTTAACAAGTGCTCTTATAGGGGAATGGTGAAAAGAATATTAAACTTCCAAATATGTGTTGTGTTCATGAACCGGAAAGATCATCGAATCGTTTATATTTTCGTATCTATTCTGGTTTGTACTGATTTAATATAAGGTTTCTATAACCGATTTGTTTGTAAAAAGAAACAAATTATTCTTTCTGTCATTCACTATTGTCATAATACACTTAAAGAAAGTCGAAAGTTACATCGGCCGAAACGTTGTGAGAATACTAACCAAGATGAGAACAGTAATCCGAACAATCCAACTAAAACATTATCAATCGTTATCTCAAAAATTCATAAACAACAGTTTCATAAGTTTAGTAAGAAGCGTTTTGAACATTTTTAGGATTCCTTTAAAGTTAATAATATTAACCTTAAGATTTGAAGTCAACGTAAATTAATATTTTAAATTACTAGTTAGTCTTAAAGATTCCTATACTTCTAGAATTTTTTTTTTCAAAGAGTGACGAACTAGAAACATGTTTTGTAATTGATAAGCACACGGACTTTGATAAATAAATTTATATTTGTAATTCGAAACACTCAAAAAATTAAATTAAAAAAAAAGATGAATTTTGAATATTGTTTAACGCATCGTCGTAATTAAGAATAATTTCATTCAAGCGACATCTAGATATAATTTTTGGATAAATTTTGATATTTATTTAGAATTAAACCTATTTTCCAAAACAAAAATATGGGAAAATCCATATTCCAAAAATCTCGTAAATTTATCATGTAGGTTTTTTTCTTTAAGAAAATCAAATTTTATGCATAAACGATAGTGTTTTCATCCGCCATGTTTTATAAATAATAATGAGACAACTCAATTCTAACTATCGAGATTAAAATCAGCCTTGTAATTGATACGATATGAAAATCGCTAAGAATCATAAAAAATGACTTTCACTATAAAAAAAAACTACTTGCTGAATTTACATTAGTTTTCGAATATGATATCTTCATTACGTGAAGGGTACGTACATCATAAAAAATATCTGCAATTTATTTATTTTTAATGGGTAAAATTGTATATACACACCTAACTTTAATCTCCACATCAGTCAAGCAGAGACTAAAATTTATCTAAAATTTATCTCTAAAGAAACATAACCACCAATTGTTTACATTCGGCCCATGTCCCCATTTACTTGCCTCGTCACGTGACCAATCTTAAAAGAAAGATCGATTTTAGAGAGGTGGATACCGGTGCAGTTTTATATTTTCAGACTAAGAATTATTCATTCGCGTGTACATATAAAAAAAGTAAATCTCGATGAAATTTAAATAAACAGTAACATTAAACCATTTAAATAAAAGAAACAAATTCAAAACAGAAACAAATATTGAATCAATAAACTTTACAAAATATTTGAATTAATAAATGTTGAAGCTATTAAATTTACAAATTTCAACACGAATTACATTATTCCATACTTGTAATGAATAAGTATCCATAGAATCCAGAGTCAATCCTAGAAATGACCGAAGCCGTTAATGATTTGAAAGTCGAAAATAAATAAATAAATGATACTTGTACACTTTAGTCAAGACATTAAAAAATGAAAATATCGAAAAAAGTTTAAATTGTATGTATCCGTTATGGAATGAAGTTCTCCGAAAAAAAAAATTCACTTAATTTCATCAAGTAGTTTTATTTTTACAGCGAAAAAACAATTCGTTATGATACCGAGCAAAATGTTCGATTTTTAGGAAAAAAAGCTAGTATTAAAGATGGGAAGGAGTGACAGCGCTTTAACTGGAGTTATTTCCCTTTGTCATTTCTAAAATTCAAACAAATTTTTTTTTTTAATCCAAGATGACCGCCTTCAACGCGCTCTCATAAAAACGTGTTTTTCCGCTGTAACAAAAAAAAAAAAAAAAAAAAAAAACTACTTGATGAAATTAAGTGAATTTTTTTTTTTCGGAGAACTTCGTTCTATAACGAATACATACAATTTAAACTTTTTTTGATATTTTCATTTTTTTAATGTCTTGACTAAACTGTACAAAGTACCAAATAAATAAATAAATAATGTAAAAAGGAAGAAGATACTGTTAAAGTAAATACGAAATATCTATTATACGAGTATACACACATCACACGTGATTATTTAAAACATATGCTGTTCGGTTTTAAACATTCAGCTTTAATATGTTTCATTTTCGTTATGTTTTCATTTAATCTAAGGATTTAAACACATGAATATTACTGCAAACACTAGCGAAGCATAATTTATTCATGTTAATTTTATTATTTATTTATTGGTTTTAGCTGACGATTTATTTATGTATTTATTTTTAGCGGATGATGAACACGCATATTCATACGTGGTTCTTAATCGATAGAGTTCCTATTTATTTGCCGCCCCTCCAGGGTAGACTTATACACAGGGTCTGTTTTTAATGTGGGGAAAATCCACCTCCCCAAAAGGGGGCACTCTAGATAGGAATAAAAATAAAAATTGCCTTAGTCTAGAAAGATTTTTCCTTTACTGATCGAGGTCAGAAAGGTGAAGTAAGTGTAGTATCAGAACAGATACTACACTTACTTCCTAGTCAAAAGGCCAAGAATATAGAGTTCCTATTTACTTGCCTTTTCTTGAGGGCAAGTTAAACACAGTGTCGGTTTTTAATGTGGAAAAAATCCAGCTCCCCAAAATGGAGCACTCTAGATAGGAACAAAAAAAAAAAATGTCTCAGCCATGAAGGATTTCTTCTTCTGAGGACAGAAAAGGGGACATGTAGCATCAGAACAGATATTACACTTTGTTCCTAGTCAGAACGCGAAGAACCTAGAGTTATCCAAAGATATTTTTCCTAGAGTAAAAAAAAAAAAAAAATTATCTCTGGGGATGCAGTAAGTTATTTTACGTGAATACTGCACGTAAAAATCAAAGTTGAAAATCTATATATCTATAAAAGTGAGAATGTGTGTGTGCGCACGTGCGTGTGTGACGACAACTCTCAACCTAAATACTTAATCTTTTTTATCTACAAACTTGAAATTTTGGTATATCGGGTATTCAGACATGTGGAAAACTTTTTAATCGGTTTTCATCCGGAACAAAAGGGATGCTAAACTTTGGTACTTGGAAGTCATCGAATTTTTATTTATTTGTTTATTTATTTTTCAACTGTTTCACGAGGTTTGAAAATTTTATCAAAAGATCATGGCTAGCTGGTCTAGTGGTTATCGTACTCACTGTGTTTAGGTTTCGATCTCAGCTAGAGTATTTTTTTTTTTTTTTTTTACTTAAAAGAAGTGAACTGTTTAGAAAATATATAATCCTCGCATCCTCATGTCTTAGTTTTGTTCCATTTTTTTTATTTTTTTATAGGTTACGTTTAATACCGGGCAACGCTGGGTAATCTTTTCGTAATATATATTTTAAAATAAGCAGAGTAGTTGTCTAAAGAAAAAAAAATTCAGAGGAAGAAGAGCGTTGTATAGATCCGTCTTACTTCCTTGCTTTTATTTATTTAGGTTATTGTTTTTGTTTTCTTTATTTTTCTTATAAGCTGTGTGACTTACCTCCGTATTCTTTCTCCGGCCAGCCGAGCGACGAGGGCAGAAACAACAAGCCCCAAATAAAAATAAAGCGAACGATTGTCCGGTACATATTTCCCCGACGGCGGACCCACAATCGTAAATTGATAAAAAATTAAAATTGCTAAAACTTTTAAACTGTATTTTCTGACTAAGTAATATTATTATTGCGATTATTTCAGCTTTTATTTGTTAAATTATTAAAATAGATTCGCTTCACTGGTATACACGAACTTCATTTCATAAGCCACGCTTGTATGTAAGCCATCGTGAACATTACTGTGTATTTTGTGTGTATATATAAGCTGTAATTATAAGCATTGCCAAAGTTGGGAAGTGGGGGTGGGGGTGTCTGTTGTGCCTAATAGACAAAAAATACAGGGGAAAGGCGTTGAAGGCTTAATTATTACACCAGTGGCTGCAGAGTTGATACACTTTCAGAAAAGAAAAAAAAAATGAACGGGAGGGCGGAGTATGAAATTCGACCAAAGTTTGGGTCATTATACGATGATGAAATTGGAGAAGCTTCCTCGAGTTTATATCTAAGAATTGTTTTGTTTATTTTAGATATTAGCAAGAAGGCTCGGCGTCGTCCGGGATTGAATGAGAAACATGATCCATAAAAATACTATATTGCTTTTTTTTTTTTTTTTTTTTTTTTAATTCTTATTCTTACGAAGCTATGTTGATCATTCATTTTGGTGAAAAATGGGTGTAAATATAGAGTCATTAATTTATAACAAATTCAGTAAATTTAGTCTTTAACTCTCTCGAGACGCACTCGACGTTTCTAGAGAAAGAATGTGCATCATTTGCACATCTGTTTCCAAGCACTAAACCCCTTATTAAGATATCTATTCTTAAGTCAGTGAATTCTTTTTTAAGAGATAAAAAAAAATTAAATATGTAATTCAAGCGAAATGACGTCACCGTTAAAGAAAAAGACTATGAAAAGGAGAAATAGCACGTGAGAGAAAATCACGTTAGAGACGTGGATGACGTTCGAGAGCACGTTAGAAACGTGGGTGACATCACAACCGTAACGAAAATCACGCATTGCATGAGAATGAGAAAATCTATGTCGTTTAAAGCGAGTTAAAGTTCTTTTTTTTTATTATTCTTTGTCTACTTTGCGACTGAGACTACAACGTGCTGGATAACGTTACAAATGTAAAACATCGTTTTCTTTTACGGATAGCAAGCAGTTGACGCACCTTCCCCACACACAATGTTGATCAAAAGCATTATATATTTTTTTTTCCTGTTGAAATATGATGTTTTTTTTTTCAATTATATTTCACCTTTTTATGATCATTAATTTGTGAAGCTCAATGTAATTACAGAGCATATAACAAACAGATGAAAAAAGTCTATATTCCAAATTTTATGAAGTTGGCCATCTTACAATTTATTCCCTTAATTAAGTTGATATTGTAAAAATTGTATAAAGAATTGTAAATGTCAACGTAATTAAAGGAATATATTGTAAGATGGTCAACATCATGAAAGTGTGTGTGTGTGTGTGTGTGTGTGTGTGTGTGTGTGTGTGTGTGTGTGTGTGTGTGTGTGTGTGTGATAGGATTATAGCGGTCTATCTAGCAAATCCTCCAAGTTTATGAACAGACAGAAGCTACAATCTTTAAAGGTGGATACTGTTTCAATATAAAAAAAAAAGAAAGAAAATTTAAATTTACGCAAGATGATTTCATTCGGGAATGAAATACAAGCCATTCTGTGTATCGCATTTGCCATAAATATATTTTGATACTATTACTAAACTCTACTTATGTATTGGGCACTGTTATTTCATAATGTAAGTATATGTATGTAACAGTCATACTTATAATACTAGCAGGACCTGTGTCCTAGTGTTGCCCGTAAAATTGAGAAACTTTTGTTCCCATCTCCGAAGCCAATATAAATACTATTAATATTACGAACAAGTTTGCTTGTTATATTTATCTCCATATATAATAAAATAACTGCATAAATTCCCTTTTGAAACAAAGTATCATAGGTTTGCAACAACAGATGCCACATACAAATTTAATACATCTACGCTAATAGCCACTATCTTATGTAGTGGCTTTCGAACACCATTTAAGACATTCAGTCGTAATATTAAAATGATGTATTGCATCCTACGAGCAACACCATCACAATCACAACATCTTCAGAGGAAGGAGACATTTTTCTCTAAATATCTAGTTCCAACACTACTACTAGTTGTCACCGGAACAAATTCTACACGTTCCACAGATTCTGTTATTACACCGACCGTAACTGGCTATTACATAAACCTACCATAATCTTTCCATTTTTCGATTCATAAACAATAAAGGCTCCCCCTCTTAAGTCCGTACATTCTGATTGGCTGATCTCCGAAAATTCTCATAATCTCGAATCAAATTATTCGCTTATTAAACGAAGATGCAGAAGGGGTTAAAGTGTCATGTTGTGACATGTATCAAACTGGGTGGCCGATGAATTGTATCGGATCTATTCAAGCAGAGACCAGACGTGACATGTCAGATACTCCGGTTTGAGCAAGTTTAGTTTAGGGAGTTGGATTTCAGACACCGAACAAGCAAGATAGGTTAAGATATAGATAACACCCAAGCCAAAGATCGTCGGTCATTCCATTTCTGTTGACGATATGCCTGGGAGTGAATAACACATCGTATCGGATCCCCGTTACAGCAGGTTCCAGCCAGGACGATTGGCGAATCCCCCAGAAGCGTTCAGCAGCAGACATCTATGTCGTCATGTTTATGCGTAATATATGTTGGCACGTACGCACCTATAACACTAGTCGAGTCACGGGCCGTTAAGACATTTAGGACACGAGGCCAATAGTCTGTTAAATAGTCCGTTATACTAAGAACAACGTACATAGAACGTATATATGGCCCGTTGAAGAATATAATAATATGATTTAGTAATACATTAAATCGATTTACTGACAGTACAACACATGTCGTTAGATAAGAACAAAACAATACATCGATTAGGTTACAACACAACAAATATATCTGGAATGTGTCGTTTTAAAACATCACACATCTACACAAGCACATAAAATATAATTATAATGACGTGTAATTATCTCTGGACTAAGTTGAAGGGTTGGATTCTTTGATCTTATAAATCCACGTTTATTTATTAGCTGATCTTCCATAGTCGGGTCCGTACCGATTGGTATATATATTATTCCTTAATTGGAATTCATAATAAAGATGAGACTAGTAGTCCGAAATAAAAATAAATTAATATGTATAATTCTCATCTCAAAAATGAATTCCAATTAAGGAATAATATATATACCAATCGGTACGGACCCGACTATGGAAGATCAGATAATAAATAAACGTGGATTTATAAGATCAAAGAATCCAACCTTGATCGCCCTTCGGGGCCCGTGGCGCAGTTAATAGAGACGTTGAATCTCTAAGTTGAAGGGGTTCGCTACCAATTATTTGCGGGTTTTTTTTCTTTTTTTAATATTATGCCGAAACAAAAAATGCGGAAGCTTATTGAACGAAATAAAACGAAGTTATTTTTCCCAATATTTTTACATCCGCAACATATTTATTTTAAGAAAATTTCATTTTTTTTTTTTTGAACAAATCGTAATAAAAAAAACGCGCGACAATTTTGGAAGCGAGACTCTCCAATATACAAATATATTGAAAATGTGTCGGTTTAAAACATCGCCAATCTACACAAGCACGCAAAATATAAATATAATGACGTGTAAAATGCATAAATGTTTATATATTTACGCACACACTATTTGTTTTTCCAATTTGGCTTTTTTGTTTGTGATAGTAACCAATTTAGCTCTTTTTTGACATTTTTAGCAATCAATGTGGCATTTTTAGCATTTTTTCTGAAAAGTTTACTTTTATATATTTAGTAGAATATAGTTATTTACCATCTTAAAAGCTATGGGAATCACTGCTCAGGTTCGTAGCAGTGTTTTTTTTTGTTTTTTTTCCAGGTGACACAATATTGACACGTTAAGTCAAAGCACAGAATAATCACCGCACATAATCAAATACCCATATTAAGAATGGGTTTATAGATACTAACGTTCTTACTTAGGCACGATACATTCATTTTGCCCACGAGGCATAATTCCACTGGGCAACGCCAGTACGCGGGTCCTGCTAGTTAATAATAATAGGTTATATGACTGAGTTCTGTCTAAGTAACTATGTAATAAAATGGGAACTTTTACTATTATCAACATTAGCATTAGTTGTATCAGTAGTAGTAGTAGTAGTAGTAGTAGTAATAGTAGTTTTATCATGACGATAAATGTATGCGTGAAACTAAAATAAAGTAATTTATCCTTATCCTTGAATTGCTTTTGTCCTTGATAAGTGCTGGCCTATCTATAATATAAATCTCATCTGTCTGTTTAAATGTATGTATGTATGCATGTATGTAATCTCGCAAAATCTTTCGACATAGGCGACGGATTTTCACGAGATTGGTATAATTTTGAAGCCGACCCTTCGGACGGTAAATATTGAAAAATTGGATAACATTAACTCTTTCATCCTCAACTGGGCACTTTTCGGCAGGGAGGGGTCGCTGTTTTTCGCCGATATTTTCGAAAGTGATTCCCTCTTTTCGATTATCTTGCCTTGCTTTAAACCTACGTCACTTCTGGTTTGGCGATGGGCGCAACAGTAAACACGTAACTTTTTTCACGTTCCTTACCTCCTCCGGGGTACGGGTTCGAGCTTGTCTACTACCACTTTTTTTTTTTGCTCAACACACACCTTCAAACACCCGGGTCATGCCAGGAACCCAGGCTAGTTAGTAACTAAGAACGTAAGTCAGTCATGAAAATGCATGCCTGCGCTTGACAACGTCTCGTCTGGGCAATACCTTACGATATCCTATGAAGCATACTCGAAGTTGGGTCATGAAAACATTGATAACTCAAAAATTGTTAATATGATTCAGCTGTTGCATTGTTGCTATTGTTTGTAAAGAAAAGCAAGTCAATGCATTAAATTTAAAAATACCAAAAATTTCATTTCCGTTTTCCAGGTAAAGATTAAAACCAAATGCTAAGGTCAGTGTATATAAGATGCAGGGCATTACTGGCTGCAATATAGGTCGAGTAGCGAGTCTTGAACCGAAGTTATCGCTAAAAGTGTCTTTGATCTTTGACCTAAATATTCCAAATTTTAATTACATTCACCATGGCCGATATCTTGAGCAAGTTTGGTGATGTTTGTCAAGCGATGTGGGCGTTTGACAGTGTACAAACCAGCAATGAGAACCTCGACGGAAACATAACTTCCGTCTTGATGGAGTGAAAAATTTGTTTTAATAATTTCATTTCGGATAAACATCGGGAAATTAATGCTAAAAATGCTAAATTAAAACCAAGCAACTCCGATTTCTACACATGTACACAACGGCACATTATCCTCGTGATTCATAATAAAATCTGCTTTGCATGTGGGAAAGATTATCAACTGATTCAAGTTGTAGTAAGAGGTTCCATTTCAGTAATTGTTTCATTCATGATGATCGAGACTCCCTGTCAAACGGGGGAGTCTGAGGGAGTTGAAAATTTTTTCTTCTGCTCTGAATGTGTCATAGCATTGGGAACCACACCCTAAACCTTATCTTTAAAGGACGCGTGTACGTAAAAACAGACTAAAATAGATATATTTCAGTTCGTTGCAGTTATTATCATCCAAATTATTAGTTATGGAAGCACCTAATAATATTATCATCCAAATTATTAGTTATGGAAGCGCCTAATAACCTATGATCTTTTGAATTTCTCAAGCTCGTCTAAATAGTGGTAGAGTCTCGAAATACAATTGTATATGCGCATACTCTCAATGCTCGTTCCTAGTCTCTTTGCATAAGTTAATTTTCGCACTTTCTCTATAGCTTATTTAAAGACGGCTGCCCCAGAGCAACGTATCCATATCATTATTTTGTATTATTAGTTGCACTGTTACTGATGTTGATACTGCTATTGTTGAGCATCATTCATGATGATTTTGTTGCCATTCGTTTCCTCGACATCTTTCTATTAAGAATTTTTTCTAGACGGAGAAATCACGTGAAGGTTTTCAATGGCACTACGTGAAAATATTCCTGTGGAACTAACTGGGGTCGAACTTGGCAACTCAGATTGACAGTTCGTGTTGTTAATCACTGAGCCATCGTTACCTCACAGTCACTGCTTCTGTTTGGCATGATTCAATCATTTCGTACGAATCAAATCCTTAATTACTGGTATTCGTTTCCTCGATAGCTTTCTACAAGGTGGAACGATAAAATTGTCGCCCTAAGGAAAACAACACTACAGCTTTATTTTAAAACTTTTATTGAAAAAATCGATTCAAGTAACTTGATTATGTAGTAGAGCTGACATCTATTCCGTGTAGCCGCCTTCAGTCTCAATCACCGCTTCGATACTACGAGTCCGGAACTGGGAGCATGCTTTTTCCACAAGCGCCGATGAGAGCTCGGCAAATACTCGGCGGATGGCGACGATCAGGCTGGCTTTGGTATTGTGGGAGGTCATGATAGTGATGTTCTCGACGTATGACCAAACCAAGTAGTCCAGCGGGTTATGGTTGGCGGAGGAGGGGGCTAGTGAGAGAAGGATATAAAGTCGTAGCACTCCTTCTGAAGCCAAGCCTGCGTCTCTTTGGACTTGTGGGCCAACACCGCTGCCACACCCAGCGTCTGCCAGCGGCCACCTGATTGCACCAGGTATCATCACACTCTTCAGCACATCCAGATACACTTTGCTGTTGACTTTCAAGCCTACTTCGAAGATGTGAGGTGGCATGATGTGGCCCTCAATTGAAACCACACCAAAGACCATAACCGTAGCTGGAAAATTTGTTGAGGTGTGCCCTTAAGCGTTGAACCGGCCGGATTTGCCTTTTGAGGATGCTGGCAATGGTCCTGTTGTCATAACTGGGATCGGTGGAGAGGAGGAGTTCTATAGCGGCACATTTCCGATCTCGCTCGTTGAACATTTTATCACTTTCAGACATGATAGAGAGCTCCTATCGCACTTAGAATTTGTACACAGCTGATCAACTAGTAGATGGTCTACAAAAAAAAAAAAAAAAAAAGAAAATCGGTTTTCATCAAATGGAAATGGAAGCATGTCTTTTCTATGGTGACAGTTTTATTGTTTCACACTGTAGTTAGAATTCTCAATTGTCTCATAATGACATCACCTTAAAGTTTCCTTGAGCTTGGGGAATAACCAAAAATCACAGGGAACAAGATCGGGGCTATAGGGAGAGTGAGTCAATGTCTTATTTTCTGAGGGTTTTTGAGCACCCTTGGGACAAACTTTGCGTAAATCTACATCTACAGTAACTCGCGAATAATTATATTTACAGTTCCCACACTGACATCAAACTGTGCACTTGTCTCTATAGACACGCGACGGACCTAATCTATGAAATTATTTATTTAGCCAATCAACTCTATTGTTCTGACTTCCCTACTCCTCCCACACCTCTCATCATTCCTCACTGCCTTCCTTGAATCTCTTATGCCACATAAAAACCGATGCTAGATTCAAGCAAGATTGTTCAAAAGCAGTCTGAAGCATTCCATACGTTTTTCTGGCCTTTTTCCAAGTTGAAAAACAGACTTTTATTGCATATCGTTCTTCTAACGTGTTCTCTTGTCCAGATTGCATTTTAGAAATTCACTAGCTGTGACAATGAGGCTTTAGTAGGGTGTATTCCAGTGTATGTTGTAGCTGTTCATTTGAACCTGAAATCATATATATATTGGTCAGCGACTTCAAGATAGATAGCAATAACTGAATTTTTAAGAGTTTACGACAATTTTAAATGCATTTACAAAAAAATTTGGAAACTTATTAAGGCACTTCGTAGTTTCATGTAGAATTATCGATAAATTGTTGATATTTTAGGTAAATTTCCCCAAGTTATTATTTCTTTTAATTAAAAAATATGCCTTTCAATATACAGATTAATTTTAATTTAATTGATTTTAAATCATCTTCATATAACTAACTCACACTTTGCAGTAGTACATTAAAAAAAAAAATTATATAGAAAAAGAAATAGCAAAAAAATGGAACAGATTTTGTCTTTAATCAGGAATTGAATTTTTTTAATCTCATCGATTTTTTTTTTTTTTTTTTTTTTTTTTTTTTAATTCATTTAATCCTGGTTCCAACTTTTATAAGTTATTTGGCTAAATCAGCTCCATTAGGAGAAAATGTATTTTTTAACTATGGGGATGGAGACTAATGCGTGAAACAAAAACTAAAATGTTCATCTCACCTTTGAAATTCACAATAAACATTTAAATAAAATGCATCTTTCATTACTTCATATAGTGAAGATTTCATTAACATCAGACTAGTAGTTTTCACCGCAAACACACGAGTAAAATAAACTTTCCTAAATGAACATTTCGGACTAAAATATTATTTTCATCTTCTTGCAGACTCAGTCTTATGTTGTGTTATTTGATTGTTTTCCTCGATTTTTCATTTACAAAACTTTTGTTAAATTTTGCTTTGTGGTGACTCAATTGCAACATTCATGTTTTATCAATTCTTTCTTTTTCCAATTTAGCTATATCTTTATTAGTTGTTAGTGCTGTTCTTAGCACTTTTCAAAGACGCCACAGTTTATTTTAGCTGATCTTTTAAGTGCCTGCCATCCCCCATATTTTTTCTTGGTATAGACAATAACTGAGAATACCTAATTCACACGATTGCCGCAGAATGCGTCAATTTCCTTTTGGAATATTTGCTGAATCAATTTTTTTTTTTCTTGCAGGAGTTCTTTTTTTTCTTCTACGTGTGTGAAAGGCATTTTTGAAAGAAACACTAACAGAATTGTTTATGTTAGCATCATATTAATTTTTTAGTCTAAAAAGAACTAATTGAAATATTTGTATTAATTTTACTGGCGTTACAAAGTTTTCAGAAAAAAATAACTAGACGATGTATTTATTTTGTTAGCATTTCGCAAGGAAAACAATTAAATAATCACATTTATTTTCTTAGTGTAACATTAATTTTATTTATTTTATTGTTATTTACTTTTATTTTTTTATTTGTTTTATTTTTTGAACGAGACAGATTAGAATGTTAATTTGGAAATATCCCGAGAACCGATTGTTCCCCCCACAACGTCCAAATAAAATTGGTTTTAAAATTCCTCGTACGTAGGTGGCCCGCGCAACATTTCTGCCGGGATCATAAATGTTTATATCTTAACCCAATTACAAGGACTTCCGCTTAAATACAAAGTAGTCTATATTGTTAACACAGGAGTGATTTTGCTGATATAGTAAAAGGCAACAAAATTCAGATATTAAGCAAAGAATTTATTATTTTCTCAGGAGTTTTAGCGAAATAAATATATTTTTAAAAAGTGTGATTGAGTTTGTGTTTATATACTAGCCTGGGTGCCTGGCGTTGCAAGTGTGTTTGGGGGGGGGGGGGTGAGCAAAAAAAAGTGGTAGTAGGCAGGAAGGCTCGAACTCGTACCGCGAAGTATGAAAAGAACGTGAAAAAAACGTGACGTCTTTGCCGTTGCGTCCATCGCCAAACCGGAAGTGGCGAAGGTTTAAATTAAGGCTAGTCAATCGAAAAGGGGGGATGACTTTCGAAAATATCGGCGAAAAAGGTGACCCCTCTCTGCAGAAAAGTGTCCAGTTGAGAGTGAAGGAATTAATATTTTTAGCCAATTTTTCGATATTTGTCGTCCGAAAGGTTGGGTTTCAAAATGATATCGATCTCATGAAAATCTGTCGCCTCTGTCGAAAGTTTTAGGCAGACATCCATACATACATTTAAACAGACAGGTGAGATTTCTATTATAGATTTGTGCATTTGTTGCATTTAATAATTTAGTTTAGTTACGTTATTTTATCAATTTATTGTGTATTTTAGTTATTCTTTTTTTACTAAACATGTTTAACACAACAAAACTTCAAAGAAAATAACACACAAGCTCGAAGAAAAAATAAATACATCGAAACTGCTTGAGAGATGGTCGAAAAAAAAAAAAAAGAACCCTCGGAGGCATAATATACCAACTATCACCAGGGAAACGATAACTTGCTGCCCATGTCGAGAAATTAAATTAAAAAACGTAAATTTGCCGTGGTTCTCAGCCAGACATGCATGAATAATAAATTGTTGCATATAAGAATTGTGTGACTTTAGTTTTGTATATGTAAACTTCAGTGTTTATCAAAAGAATGCTTAATGACAAGCAGAACGTAATTGTAGTATATTATTCATACAAGCATTATTAGCTACACATGTGCGTAGATGATTCTGTGGCAAATAGTTAAGAAAAGCAGGGTCATCGAACCGAATTGTTACAATGAAAACAGATTTTAAATAGTCATTCTTTTATATAATACTAGCAGGGGTGCCCGGCGTTGCTCGGGTGTTTGGAGGTGTATGCTGTGCAAAAAAAGCAAAAAAACAAAAAAAAAGGTTAATTTTTTAAAACTTTGACCCCTATTATGACCCCTTAAAATTTATTGTTTCGGGCTCAAATCACTTTATTAAGTTAGATCCAGGTTCAAGGAACCTATATCTAAACTTTCAAGTGTCTAGACCGAAAATTGTCGGAGGAGTTTGGTAGAGTTCTTAAAGGTCAAATCGTTGAAATTTTACCCCTTAACAGCCAAATTTCTGGCTGACACCCGTCACATCGATTTTCCCAAATCTCAGTACCCGGTATTTCAAATTTCGAGTCTATAGACTAAAAATTGAGAGAGTTATTGCGTAGGGAAATGTACACAGACAGACAGACACACAGACAGACACGTTCACTTTTATAGATATATAGATTCTTTAAAAATGAAATGGAAAAGCGTTCTAAAGAAAAGAAAGAATAAGAGAGAAGGTAGAGAAAAGAGATTGAATGGTTCAGGAGAATGATGTAAGATGTGGATTTGTTGAAAAAGATTCGACCCGATGACGCTGCTTTTCGAAACGAATTGCAACAGAAAGATGCACGTACATATGTAGCTAATATGTTTGTATAAATAAACGTGTGTATATATATATATATATATATATATATATATATATATATATATACACACGTTATAACTACATTTACTCACATAAAATTAATATACGAAAGTATAGATTTATGAGTAAACTTTAAGTATTTACTTCAAAAGTGCTCAATACTTAGGTAGAGCTAGTTAGTAATTTATGAAATATATATGGCGATTAAGCTACACTGAATATTCCGCGTTTCACCCACTCTAGGATTTTTCAGGCTTATGCGCATAAGCCTGAGGAATCCTAGAGTGGATGAAACGCCGAATATTCAGTATAGCTTAATCGCCATATATATTTTATAAATTACTATATACTAGCAGGTCAGTCCGGCTTTGCTCGGGCCCTATGTACTGTTCAAAACTTGCGCTACGTGTGAGTACATTTTATGTGAGATTTCAAATATTTAGACTAAAAATTGTCTGAGTAATTTCGTAGAGATCGAAGAGATAATTTTTGTTAACTTTGACCCAATTTTGACCCCTTAACATTTATTATTTTGGTCTCAAATAAAGATAAAATGTTTTACCCATGTCCAAGTTACCTACATCTAAAATTTCAAGTCTTTAGACCCAAAATTAGGGGAGAAATTGGGTAAAAAGGTCAACACCTTCAACTTTTACCTTTTGGCAGCCAAATTTTTGCACAAAGCTGATTAAAATGCTTGCTGCATGTCTGAATAACCGTTATGTATAAATTTCAAATGTTTCGACCCAAAATTGGTTGAATAGTATGCTAGACACCGCAAAGGTCAAATCGTTTGAACTTTGATCCCTTGGCAGCTCAAATTTTCGACCCAAACTGATTAAAATGCTTGCCCAATCTCTGAATGCTCTTTATAGCACATTTCAAATGTTTAGACCAGAAATTTGCTGAATGATTTGGTGGAGATCGCAAGGGTCAAATCCTTTTAAACTTTTACTCCAATTTTGATCCCCCTTAACATTTATTATTTGGGCTCAAATCAAAAAGTTTGATCCATGTCCAAGTAAACTACATTTTAAATTTCAAGTATTTAGGCCCAAAATTGGCGGAGGAGTTTGGTAGTTTTCAAAGGTCAAATCCTTGAACTTGAAGTTCTTGACAGTCAAATTTCTGGCTGAAAACCGATTAAGATTTTCCAAAATTTCATTACCCCTAATGTAAAATCTCCAGTCTATAGACTGAAAATTGACAAACTTGTTTGAAAATGTACATACAGACACAAATTGACATTTTCACTTTTATAGGTATACTAACAGTTCAGCACGGCTTTGCTCGTTCCCTATGCACTGTTCATAACTTGCCCTACGTGTGAATACACTCTATGTAAGACTTTAAATGTTTAGACCAAAATTTGTCCGAGTAATTTCGTAGAGACAACAGAGGTCAATTTTTTTAACTTTGACCCCAATTTTGACCCCCTTAACATTTGATATTTTGGTCTCAAACAAAAATACAAAGTTTTACTCATGTCCAAGTTACCTACATCTAAAATTTCAAGCCTTTAGACCCAAAATTGGCGGAGAAATTTGTATAGAATCTGCAATGGTCAACGCTTTCAACTTTGACCTTTTGGCAGTACAAATTTTCGCACCGAAACTGATTAAAATGCTTGCCGCATGTCTGAATAACCGTTATGTATAAATTCGAATGTTTAGACCCAAATTTGGAAAGTTTGACTCCTTAACAGTTATAGGTTTGGACTCAAATCAAATTAAAAAGTTTGATCCATGTCCAAATAACCTACATCTAAAATTTCAAGTGTTTAGACCCAAAATTGGCGGAGGAGTTTGGTTAGAGCTTTCAAAGGTCGAATCGTTGAACTTTGACCCCTTGACAGCCAAATTTCTGGCCGAAACCCGATTCAAAACATTTTACCAAATCTCAATACTCCTTATATCAAATCTTAAGTCTATTGACCGAAAATTGAAAGAATTCTTTGGTTTGAGAAATGTATACAAACAGACACACAGACATTTTCACTTATATATATTACAAAGGAATCACCACTTATCAAGGCGCACAGGCCACTCGAGAATAGGGGTTAAAGAGCGTACAGTAGTCAAAAGGACAATATAGTAATCATTAAAACTGTAAATTTGGTAAATTGGATTATTGAAGGGGAACGGCTGATCAAGAACTTTTTTACGTTGGACTTGCGGATGACCATGTTGTAGTCAACTGGAAAGCAGGTAAACGGAAGTTAGTTCCATGGGTGGGCAGTTCTAAGAAAGAAGTTTTGTTCATGAAATCTACGTTTTGGTTTAGGCACAGATAAAGAGTGAGGGAAATTATTGATAGTGTTTTCAGCTAGACGAGTGTTTTTCGTGAATGTTTGGCGAGGGGGGGATCACATATTGAAGCACAGACGAGCACTTGCCATGAAAATAACGATAAAGAAGAGACAGGCTGGCAACGTCTCTTATATGAGGAAGAGGTGACAGGGAAGAGAAAAGAGCATCCCATACAAGTCTATTTTTGACTGTTAAGACAGGATGAGGTCTTTTAATTCTGCTATTTAAAACAATTACTTGAATTTAAATCCAACTGTCACAATGAGCATATTCGATATTTAAATCTGAAAAATATCCTGCTATTTTAGAATAATAGTCTGAATTTAATTCTAACGATAACAGTCGAAAAGACGAGATGACAACTGAAATGGTCTAGTGTTTACATAGCGAACGTGCTTTGGCCACTATTTACAGTTTTCGAATTGATAATGAATACAGCAATTTTATCGGTCAATGAATATAGGTCAATAACCAATTAAAAAGTAACGGTATACATCATAAATTGTATCTTATTAAAATTCCCGAACGGATATGATATGTAATCGATGAAGTCGATTCGAATTTCAATCTTTATTTTTAAGATTAAAAGCTGACAATTGAAATAAGTGGCAAACATTAGAACATTGTATTAATTCTGTAAGAGAGAACATATTAATTAAAAATATCGAGAATCCGACCGACTTTACTAGATTATATAGATATCTAATTTTCGTATTATCTTTTGTATTGTACATTCGATTGAGAGTGTACAATTTTCAAAGTTAGCAGACTTTAAGTAACTGCTTTATTTTTCAGTCAGTTCAGGATATCATAATGTTATGGCTCATTTGCCGCTTATTTTTCTTATTTTTTGTAAATGAAACACAAAGGAAAATCGTAGCTTATAAAAACATCATATGCGATTAATTAGCCATTTTATTAACGTTTTCTTTTTAAAGGATACAACTCGGTCAAATAAAGACAACTCTGTAGTTTTAGCGGTTAAGTGAAGTAGCCGGTGTAAAAATAGAAAAGTGTGATATCAAGGTTAAGTGAAGTAGCCGGTGTAAAAATAGAAAAGTGTGATATTAAGGCGACAACAAAGTAAAACTGCATATGGTTATCATGTGGAAAAAAAATTGTTTAAATACGTACACCACTTCACTAAAATTAGCTTTGTCGTTTGGGTTGATTCTACCAAATTTTGCTCTTTCTTAGTTTTAATCTTTAAAGTCGATTGGTTAAACTGTTGCTATGTTTTTAAGAGCTGTGTGAAGAGCTCACAACTATCGTGCCTCAAGATTGTCTGGATGAAATCTTCCTCGTTAACCCGAATGATTGCAGACTAAATCCTGCAACCGGGAGTTGCAAAGCTCAGCGGTTGCGTGCAAAGTCGGGAATGCTTGGCTAATGATGAATAAGAAACGTTGTAACTTTCACTTGGTTATCTGTCTCTCTGTAGTCGAAACTATACTATTACTTCTGTTACTAATGACTATGGCAAGAGAATATTCTTTTCATTATTTTGACTCTTGAGTATATATCAGTTAATCTATATATCTATAAAAGTGAAATTGTCTATGTGTGTGTGTGTGTGCGTGTGTGTGTGAGTGTGTGTGTACATTTCCCTAGAAAACTAGTCCATCAATTTTCAGTCTACAGACTCGAGATTTGACATAAGGGGTATTGCGATTTTGGAAAATCTTTTTAATTGGTTTTCGCCCAGGGGTCAAAGGTTAACGATTTGACCTTTGAAAACTTTACTAAACTCCTCTGCCAATTTTGGGTCTAAACACTTGAAATTTTAGATGTAGGTTACTTGGACATGGATCAAACATTTTAATTTCATTTGAGCCTATAACAATAAATGTTAAGGAGTCAAAATTGGGGCCAAAGTAAAAAAAATATTTAACCTCTGCGGTCTCTACCAAATTACTCAGCCATTTTTGGTCTGAACATTTGAAATTTGACAAAGTGTATTCAGACAAAACAACCTTTTTAATCGTTTTTTGGGGGGCTGAAAATTTGGCTTCAAAGGGGTAAAAGTTCAAAAGATTTTACCTTTGCAGTCTTTAGCCAACTATTCAGCCAATTGTTAGTCTAAATATTTAGAATTTTACATAAAGCGTATTCAGACATTCAGCAAGTTTTTAAATCAGTTTTTGGGTGAGAATTTGGCTGCCAAGAGGTCAAAATTTAAAGAGTTGACCTTTGCAGACTCTACCAAACTCCTCCGCCAATTTTGGATCGAAAATGTTGGGTCTTTTAGATATAGGTTTCCTGGACATGAATGAAACTTTTTGATATATATATATATATATATATATATATATATATATATCAAAAAGTTTCATTCATGTCCAGGAAACCTATATCTAAAAGACCCAACATTTTAGATCCGAAATTGGCGGAGTAGTTTGGTAGAGTCTGCAAAAGTCAACTCTTTCAAGAAAAAAAAAACAAAGATCAATAAGGGAAATGTTGAAAATAATCAAAAGAATAGGAACGGTGGGGGAAATAACAGCAGAACAGGTAAAAAAAAAATGCCGGTGGCATCATTAATAAGAGAAATAGACGCAAGAGACAGGTTTGGTCCAATCCACCATTCAGCAATCATATCAAAAATAATATACCTAAGAAATTCTGTAGAATAATAGAAAAAAACTTCCCCCCCGGATAATAAATTAAGCAAAATAATAAATAGAAACTCTGTAAAATTATCTTTCTCAACGTCCTGAAACTTTACTAACACTATAATCCGCTCCAACAATAGAAAAATCAGCAAAATAAGGAACAATAACGAACTAGCATCAAACGAAAGTATCCTAAGCAGAAAATGTAATTGCAGAATACCTGGAAATTGTCTGTTGGATGGGAAATGTCTAACCTCGGAAATAGTGTATAAATGCGAGATAAAAACCGACATTACTAAGATATATCTGGGAGCAACGGGAACAGTGTTTAAGGACAGATATAGAAACCACGTAGTATCCTTTAAAAAGGAACCTGAGATAAAAACTAATAGGGATGGCGATAACGATAGCAGAGGGGGGGGTACAAGAATCAGCATAAAAAATAAAAACAAAAAGAGGAATACAATTGCATTAGGTGATTGGATTAGGGAACTTAACAGAAATAATGAAGACTTTGAATTAAAATGGTCAGTAGTAGACAGGGGAAGGAAGTACAGCCCCGGGAAATCAAAAAGGTGCAATCTATATTTATTGGAAGCCTTCTACATAGTGAATTCCAAAAAGGAAATTTTGAATAAATAACTTGATGCAATACAGGGATGTTTTCATAGGAATAGATTTCTGCTATCACGCCTTAAATGTAATTGAGGTATAACTTTTTACAACAATAAGGATCATCGGGTGCTAAGATTAAATTTTAATGTAGAGTTAAATAGCTAGAATTTTTATAATCTAAATGAAGGATCCAAATCTAACATGCGAATATGGTTTCTATTATTCTAAACCGGGTAAGAAATATAAATAAAGTATAAAGCTCTTCTAAGATTGGATTTTTTTCCATAACGATGAGCATTTTTGTATTCAGTTGTAGCAGCATTGATGGTGAAATAAGTGATACCTTCTTCACATCAACAAAACAACTTAACAATAAACTAGTTTTTATTAAAAATTAAATTAGCAATTTGGGGGCCGAAAATTAATTTAATTGATTTTGTCATCTGACATCTTATGTTGGTAAAATCCATGCTGATTTACTTATTTTATTACTTTACTCCTTGTTCTAAATGTTTTTACCCATAAATGCAGAAGTAGACATCTTCTCATCGGAGTGAAACGCGTTTGTAGCTATTGGGTGGTTGTGCTGTCAGAATAATAATTAGAGGATATATACTATTTTATTTAGATACCCAAGAACACAACACACGAATTATAAGACATGAGCAGCATAAGTGATTAATAACAGATATGGGTTAAACTCATGGGTAACAACCAATTTTTTAAGATTAAAAACATAATTTATATCCTTAATTTGTTAAACAAGCCATCGTAGCACTTCCTGGATCTGTCTGATTAAATCAATTATTAAATCATAGACGCCTCTAGTAATCAATAGACCGAAAACATCAAACGGCCTGAATTATCTCGCTTTAGCTGTTATAGGAAATAAAATCGACCCAGTTTCCAACGGAATTAACTAGTAGTAATTAACAACATACTTGGATTATCTCCCTTCATAATTGTCTTTAGTAACTATATGAAAACGTATTCAAGTAGAATGACAATGAACTTTAAAACATTAAATAATAATAAATAGATTAGAATACCTTACTCGAAATGTTGTACAAGGATTTATATATATATATATATAATACAGCCTTTTTATTTATTCTCATATTCAATTAAATTTTAAACCTAAAATGGTCTTACATCTAAGTACTAAAATAACGATAATCTATAAACTTTACTTGCCACTAATACGAAACTAAAATTACCCGTAACATTATTGCAAGGTTGTTACGGTCATACTATAAATATAGAATACAAATTAAAAAATTATTTTTATAAAAAATTAGTTATTAGAAAATAAAAGGAACTCAACGAATGGGATATATAAAAAAATTTAAATAGCTTAGGGTTTTCTGTGGAAACTTCTAATTACTATTCTTAAATAAGAATACGAAAATTAGGCGATATATTAATATTTAAATGGGCTTTTCCGTAGCTACCGTAAAGATAAATGTTTTCTCACATGCTTTTCCCGTTAAGATAATTTTTCCTTTTTCTTTCTTTTTTTTTTCCTCTCTTCAAAAATTCTCTATTGTCAAAAGTGTTTTTATTCATAAAGTCTGAAGAAATGCTGGTTTTTGAAAATTTTCAAACGATATATTATTTGAAATTGTCGACTGGACATGGAAACAATTGTAACGTAAAACAAAATGCACTTTTTGTTGCCATCAACACCCTTTTTGAAGTCTTGATTTTGCTTTCACAGTACATTAATGCTCAATTATGAAATATGATAATTTTGTGGCTTACTCCTTAAGTTAACTCTTTTTAGCTTAAAACTCATTGGTATATGAAAATTTACTGAATTACACGAACTCAGTATATTACATACAACTCTCTCTCTCTCATATATATATATATATATATATATATATATATATATATATATATATATGCACATAAAGTTATGAACAGTACATAGAGTCCGAGCATAGCCGGGCTGAACTGCTAGTATCTTATGTTTTTAGATAGAGTGATGTGGTTCTCAATTGATTAACTGTGTCGGATATATACTCGAGAATAAAAACAATGATAAGAATAGTCTCTTTTCATAGCCCTACTAATGACTATTGAGTATCTGCCACTCTGAAACCGACATTTACTATTGCTAAATCGTAATGTTCTATTTAATTTACTAGAATTGTTCATATTCAAGTACTAAATTTCAACGCAAAATTCAGAGTGGAGTATCTGTTCTGTTGTTATTAGATATCCTCCAAGTCATTGCTTCCTCCTTTTGGGAATTATATAGCATCTGTTCTATGCTCATAAGATGATTCTCTCAGAGATAACTTCCTCCTTTGGGAGAGAGGCATTTTTTATTGTTTCGTAACCATAAACATACTCATCGGTTTCCTGTTGCAATATTTTTTGTATAACTATTGGGGTATGGTTACAAAAAAAAGTGGAAGTTTATAAGAACTAACCAATCAGATAAAACCATGCTATTCTATCAACCAATCAGAAACCGGAATCATTCCATAAAATATACCGAATCTTAGAATACCTGCATTTCATTTTTTGTCTTCATAAGGGAAGTAATTCAGCTCTTCGTCTTCGAGCTTTTAAAATTACAAGGTTTTTCGGATTGCCTAATTACCGGAAACTGTCTTTCGTCTTTATCTGCTAGCTTTTTAGATTCATAGCTTCTCTGGATCGATACTGCCATTTTGTTTTGAACAACTGTTCTCTTCTTAAACTAAAATGACTTACAACTCCAAATCTTTTTGCATATATTTTATGATAAACGCATTTCAAATACGGCTTTAAGGAAATATTCTTGAAATGCATTTATAAAATGATTTCACGTGCGTGTTCGGAAAACGCGTATATGATTTAGTATTTGCCAAAAATCTTCCAGGACAATACACGCTTTACAATTTATTTGCAGTTTCATTCGTCTGTAAATCCAGCATATTATTTCATTTAATAATAAGTTGCTGTTTTTCAACCCCCTACCCCCCCCCAAAAAAAAACACTTACGATAAAAATTAATTCGATGGATAGAGTGTCAATTGAATGATGAACAATATTATGGAAATGATGAATGGGATAAACAAAATGGGACTACTTATGAGGGCGGTTTATGACAATCATGTTATCTGCATAGAAGCAGTACCGTGGTAATGGGTTTTACAGATGGGACGTTTGAGGAAAAGAAACTGTTCATGAAAATTCAGTTTTATTTTAAGAACATGAAGGTAGAAAATTTCTTAAAGTTATAATAGGAAGGTGAGTTCTTGTAAATGTCTTACAAAAAGGGGGTAGGTAAATCTTACTCAGCGTTTCTTGGGAGTTTATTTATTTCAACTTTTTAACTACGCCGTTTGCTTTTAAGCTTTAAATTGTTATTTTCTTAAGATGGGTGATTTTCAAATCTATTTCAAAGTTAATTATTTTATTACAATCAACCAATCAATCATCAATTAATAAATATAATAATATGCAAGTCATTAAGAGGTAAAAAATAAAAACATGCATCCACAAGAGAAATTGTTACATCATTTTACTAATACAAACATTTAAAATTGCACAACATTCAACTTGAATATAAAAGTAAAAAATAAATAAATAAAGGAACTGTGAATAAGTAAATCAACCAAAAAAATAAGCTAAATAAACTAATATTTTTCTCAGCAGAAAATAAATAATTTGTTGGGTGGGTGAAGCGTGGTGTAAGGGTTAAAAGCTAAGTAAATGAAACAATAAATAACAACAAAAATAAAAATGTACATTCTAATCTGTGCGTGGGTGGATGGTGGTGTAGGGTTAGTAAACCATATGTCCGATGGGAGTGCCGACCCGGCGCTTAGCCTGCTGTCGGCGAGTTAAAGTCTGAATTGCACTGAGATTACAACGACTTTATGAGAACAGAATTAAGCGTTATTTTATTAAGAGTCTTAAACTCAAACATATGTGAAATGCTACCAAACTGATTATGGATTTGATCTTTGACAGATTTTAGCGATTTTGAAAAAAATTCATTCATTTTACCCAGCGTGTTCAATCGAAGGTGAACACTATTTAAAATTAGTGCATTAAAGTTCATTAAGTGCGACATTTTTGGTAAAGAAAAATCGTGGTCTATGACTTTGCTAGTGTAATAACGATGGAAAGCTGACAAGAAAAAACGTTGACGATCAATATTGTGGCCATAAAATGGCGAAGAAAGAATAAAGTTGATAACATATCAAATGCAAAATATGAAAATGGAGGATTGGTTCAAAATAAAAGGGTCACCATTTAGAAAGTGCTAAATACATCAGCATTGTGTTATGATCGAGAAAAACAGAATTCAAAACAAAGCATTTATATATGATTTTATAAAAAAATGTGATTAATTGTTCGTCTTAGAAAAGTTTATATTCTTATGTTTGGTAGAGAATGCTTCGCGTGTTCAACCCATAGATCATTAAATATAAAACGAAAGAAAAGGGAGACAAATAAAGGAAATATGCATGATTAAAACAATAAAAAATAAGCTAAGAAAATTATATAGATATTTAGTAACCTTAACCATCAAGCATCTTAGTCGAATTGAACTAACAATGGAAACAGCTGGAATTTACCGAAGTTATCGTAATTTCCTAATTTATATTTTGATATATTTGTATTAATGTCGCATTATTCGTTATCAATGTTTTTTTTTTAATTTTTATACCGTAAAATAGATTTTATCTGTAAATCTAACATATAAAGTTATAATGTCGGATTTCCAACGTCATATCCAAATAGAATTTAACTTAAAAATCAAGCTCTGCTTTTACCTAGCAAATTTTAATTTGGTATTATTGTACCGTGTTATTGTCAACATAATGACGTATTAGCTACAATTTATTTTTCATAAATACTTTGTGCGGATCAGACGATTGCTAATACGAAATATATTTAAATAATTACCTGAAAATAAATCAAGAAATAATTTATTTGAAGTAAATATTGTTATGACATGGTCTGAACACGTCAGGGCGGTTCACGTTTTTTTTAAGGAATTGAAGATGAGAGTTAAAAATGGGGACCCATAGCAAAGCCTTAGCAGTTTATTTATCAACTCAGATACCAACCGTTTCTACCCGACACGGGTGTTCATTATTGTAACTATCGGAATAAATTTACTCTATATTATTATATGTGTGTATTTTTCTACTCGATGATACAACATTAGAGTTGTCTATTTTAGTTTTTAAATGCAGAAATAAAAATTATAAATTAAAATACCGCCATTGCATCGTGCGCAACGCTAGGTTTAAAGCTACTCATAAAATAAATGATTTCATAAACTTTACAATAGTGAGCAGATGATTTTTCTTTTACTGGATTTATATAAAAGGAGAATTATTTTGTTCTGAGATGTTCGATATGAGCTTACGTTTTTAAGCAAAAAGAAAATAAATAAATAAAAAACTGAATGACATTTACGATTCTACTTCCATTTCTTATCGATATTTTCTGTTTCATTGCACCGTTTTCACGCCCATCGATTCTTTCAGTCTTCTATTCACCGTTCTACTTAACAAGGCGTAAAAGATTTATACATCTCAAATAAACTTTGTTTTTCTCAATAAATTAAAGATCACAAATAAAACAAAATTGTATTAAATTACGATAAGTTTCCTTTTACTCTAACTAAATATCGCTGTAAATTACATGTTTATTAAATCAAAATGTTGCTTTAAATTCCATGTTTATTAAATCATAATATCGCTTCAAATTCCATATTTATTAAATAAAAATGTCGCTTCAAATTCCTTATCCATTACATAATAATATCGCTTCTAATTCCATATTCAGGAAATCATAATATCGCTTCGAATTCCATATTCAGGAAATCATAATGTCCCTTCAAGTTCCATATTCATTAAATCATAATGACCCTTCAAATTCCATATTCATTAAATCATAATGTCGCTTCAAATTCCATATTCAGAAAATCAGAATGTCGCTTCAAATTTCATAATCGTTAAATCAAAGTGTCGCTTTAAATTTCATAATCATTAAATTAAACTGTCGCTTTAAATTTCATAATCATTAAATCAAAATGTTGCTTTAACTTTCATATCCATTAAATCGAAATATCGCTTTAAATTCCATATCCATTAAATCATAATATCGCTTTAAATTCCATATCCATTTAATTGAAATATCGCTTTAAATTTCATATTCTTGAAATCGACATGTCGCTTTAAATTTCATATTCTTGAAATCGAAAAGTCGCTTTAAATTTCATATTCTTGAAATCGAAATGTCGCTTTGAATTTCATATTCTTGAAATCGAAATGTCGCTTTAAATTTCATATTCTTGAAATCGAAATGTCGCTTTAAATTTCATACTCATTAAATCAAAATGTTGCTTTAAATTTCATATTCATTAAATCAAAATGTTGCTTTAAATTTCATATTCATTAAATCAAAATGTCGCTTGAAATTCCATAAAAATGAAAATATATATATATAAAATCGAAATGTCGCTCTGAATTCCATATCTGTTTAATCAAAATGTCGCTTTAAATTCCATATTCCTTATCCAGCCGCCGGTTGATTGCTAATATCAAATGATCAAAGATAAATCGTACTGCAACAAAAAACGGGGAGTGGGCATCGAGTTGTTCGTGGCGTGTTAGAATCAGTATATCCATTGGGAAGGAGACTTTTTTGACGAATAAAATCAAATTTTACCTGGGAGTTGTTTTATTAGTTCGGTCCAAAACTTTCTAAAAAATTTTTTTTTCTCCAAACAAGACATAGTGCCATTTGAATTAGGGGATGGGTACTATCGGGGACATAATTTGAAGGGATATTATGAAGAGAGATGAGCAGATGTCTGTTCACATTACACTTGGACTTCTGCATGTCAGTACAATTAGGAAAGTAGAATCCCGGAAGGGAGTTCCAACGTCTATCAGTTCTGTAGTAGAAGGCTTCCTTACACCTAGGAATCTCTACTGTGTAAGGGTGGGATTTAGCTTCTTGTCGGAGGTATTTACGCCGAGGGGGTATAAGTGCTTGTAGTTCGTCAGTGCATTCACCATTAAAATATTTGTAGAACAGGCAGAGGGATGCAACATTTCGTCGATGAGACAGAGGCTGAACCCTAGATGACAGTTCAGGACTGTATCAGGTTGGCAACTCTTTTGACTCCTTTCCAGGAATGGAGGACTAGTAGCATATGATCCAGACCAAATATGACAACAGTACATGGGCGAATGGTGGCCTTATAGAGGTGCAGAATACTTTCAGGCGTAAGTAGCTTTCTAGCGCGGAAGAGAGAGCTCACCTTCATCGCAGCAGCCTTGGCAATGCTCTCAATGTATCTGTTCATAATTTGAAAAGCATATTCCTATGCAAACCATACAGATTTATAATAAAACAAGGCGACCTTAGAGAGAATGAGAAACAGTTTCTTATTTTTTATGACACATTATTAATGAGATAACTGCAATTGCCTTGGCTTATTTGCTCCTAATTTGATTTGTGATCAAGTGTGCATTGCCAATGGCAAAGAAAGTGTTTTGGGCTATCAATATGTCTGGTTAGAGTGATATTCGTTAAATAGTTAATGTGTTTATAACGAACTAATCAGGCCGACAAATACGCATATAGTAAAGCTGAGTTAATCAACGTTTGTGATTTTTAAAATAGATTTTAATCACAGACAAGATATGCAAATATATTGCTAAGTCTTGGGATTGAGTTTTGTTTCGAAAAAACTTCATATCAATCAGGTTTCTGAATTTTTTAAATGAGGATTGATTATTCGTATTTGGACATTTCAGACTACTGCTCTCGTCTAGAGTTATTTTCACAACGTTTCAGTCAATGTAAAATTGAAGGCTGAAGGTTCAATCCTTAGTGTAGACGACACTCAATATTCAATTACAAATGACTTAGGACTTCTAGACTTTGCATCTTTTACTAAACACTTATCTATATCGTTGTCGGTTATTGACTATCTCTCTCTCTCTCTCTCTCTCTCTCTCTCTCTCTCTCTCTCAGAAGTCGAATGCAATTATGAAAGGAAATCTATAATATAAATCTCACCTGTCTGTTTAAATGCATGCATGTATGTATGTATGCCTAAAACTTTCGACAGAGGCGACGAATTTTCACGAAGTCGATATCGTTTTGAAGCATGACCCGTCAGACAACAAATATGAAAAGTTGGCTGAAAATATTAATTCTTTCACCTTCAACTGGGCACTTTTCTACAGGGAGGGGTCGCTTTTTCCGCCTCTATTTTCGGAAGTCATCCCCTCTTTCCGATTGACTAGCCTTAATTTAAATCTTCGCTACTTCCAATTTGGTGATGGACGCAACGGTAAAAACATCACTTTTTTTTTCACGTTCTTTTCCTCCTTCGCGGTACAGGTTCGAGCCTATCTGCCCGTTACCACGCCGGGCCCACAGGCTAGTAATAAAATAAAATGATACACAAAGGAATATATTTCCAAAAGTAGTAATAGTATTTAAGCTGTAGAAGGAAAAACAAAACGAGAGGAGAAAGAAACAAATTTGTTTTGTTTATTTTATAAATATTAAACTGCTTTGAAACTCGTTTATCTTCCTGGTTTAAACTAACTAACCCGACTGCAATGGGTGAGCGAACGGATAGCATTGTTTCTATTACAATTTATTTTGTTCAAATATTTCAGCAATAATTTAATTTCATGTTTGTATGTTGCTTCTCCAATAACTGTTCTTGATTCTCATCTTGGGTTCTATATGTGAACAGCCCCACTTGTCTCGAAGGTCAGTTGGCTAGACATAATATATTTGCGTTAGTTCAAGGTTTAAGACGCAGGAAGTACTTATATTTTCAAGTGGCAAACATGATTCGGGGACAAAATAATAGTACAACACTTTGTTTTGAACAATATAAATTGAGATGCTGGAAACACGGTCTTTGAACCCAGTTTGTAACATGTTCAACCACGACGCGAGCACCCTCGACAAACCCGACAGGCTACTAGATCCCACCCCCACACTGTAGAGATCCCTAGATGTAAAAGATCTTTTTACTCCAATAGTTTCTTCCCCAGAACCGCAAGACTCTGGAATTCCATTCCAGGTCCCTGCTTCCCCAACAGTACTGACGTGCAGAAGTTCAAGTGTAACGTGAACCGACACCTTGCTGCCCAAATCCCTACATAGTACCCCAGTAGTTGTTTCCCCTGATAGTAGCCCCTACACCAAAGTGGCAATTTGCCTTGTTTGGGGTGAAAATGTAATAAAAAAAAAAAAATTTAATAAGCATCTGAAAATGATAATTCTAATGATATAAATCCATACAACTGAGCATTGTTGGCCGTAAGATTAATATAAAACGAAAAGGAGTTGTTTTTACTTATGAAAAGAAGAACTTTGTTAATAAATGTCATAGTGTACGTGTTTTCAGCTCAACGTAAAGTGAGAAATCTGCACGATATTCTGGACATAATATTTTAGCTAAAGACCCACCGAATAAGAAAAAAAAATCTTGTAATTAACCATTTTACCATCAACTGACATCTGGATCATCCAGTAAGATATTCCTAGCGAGACTTTATTTACCTATCACAAGGAAAAGTCCAGCGTCAAGCGGAATTTTCACGACAGAACATATTACCGCAAGACTGGCTCTTTATAAATGACAACTCCAATCTCAACAAATATCCAATCTAATCCCAACAAATAGTCAACCCAATCCCAACAAATAGTCAGCCCAATCCCAACAAATAGTCAGCCCAATCCCAACAAATAGTCAGCCCAATCCCAACAAATAATCAACCCAATCCCAACAAATAGTCTTCATAAATGACTATCAATAATCGAATTTAGTTTATACCACTGACTATTTCTAATCTCTTGGCTAAAAATCTTCCCATCTCATTAATCTTTATATTCGAGTTGCTTTTGGCTTTGATAAAAACCCGAACCATTTTTTTTAGTTTTACATGTAAATGATTTATTTATTTTATAGTCTGAAAATATGATAATTAATCCATTATATTCAGATTAAAAATAAGATAGTTTAACAAAAACAATGGTGTGTCGTATTAGATCGCTTAAAAAATATTGCTTTAAAAAAATAAATAAATAAATAAATAAAAATTTTAAAAAATAATATAAAAATTTTAAAAGTTATAGAATATCATACTTTGTTCTAGTAGTTACAGTTAAAAATCTGCCCGATTAACTGTCTAGAACAACCTATCCTAATTCTCTATCCACCACCAAGAAAAATTGCAGGTATTAAGAAATTTAAAACCAGACATGAAAGAAAAAAACTGGAAATATATTATCAGGCGGATGTTACGTTACATGGCTCATAGTGAGAGACAGATAGTTCAGGGAGTCACGCAGCGCGTTCAGATAAGTAATGAAATAAGCTGATAACATATGATTAAATAGTGACTATAGATCTCTCTCGCACGCGCAATCTCCCTCTCTCATTACTGGTTAGTTATGTGGAAGGAAGATCAAGTTAAATAAATATTTTCTGTCTTCTATGAATTTGGACTTAAGTTCGTTCTTTTGAAAATATAAACGTCACATCAGAAGCGCGTACAATATGGAATCTTATTATAAATTGCCTTAATGTCCGTCTGTCTGTGGGAGTGTTTGTGTGTGTGACGCGGTTTATCTCAGCCTACAGGCAATCCACCCAGGCAAGTAAGGTACCGAAATGAAGCTTATGACCCAGCGGATGATTTAGTGATATTTATATCCATGTTTGGTGTATGGAAATGCAAAATAATAATAATAATAATAATAATAATAATAATAATAATAATAATAGTAATGATTTACTGGATATTTTTTTCCGGTACAAGGACTCAAGTTTGCTCAGCTGGGCAAACTTGAGTTCTTGTAAATAAAATTTTAAAAAAAATGTAAAATTTAATATTTTTGTGATGATCATTTTAGCAACAATTTAACAAAATATGAATATTAGATTGAAATTTCAAACATTTATGAAAATCTTTTTCAACAACCAGGTTTTGAAAAGATGGTGTCCAGGAGCAGGTATTTCCTCGAATAATGGCGCTGTAGACACATTTGTAGATCCAAGTCAATTCACGATGGTTCTCAATGTGGCGCGTTATTACTAAATCAAAGCGACACTTAAGACAATAGCTTTTTGTCCTCTTTTCATCTTCTTTAATTCTTTCTCTTTTTCCCATTTGCTTCCTTTTCATCGGCAGTCTAAAATATCACCAGAAAGAGTCTAAAAACGTTCAACGAAACAATTGTTATACACAAAACACCATGATTACATTCCAAACCCTTCATTTAAATTATGTTTGTTTGACCAAATGGAATGTGGATTCTTCTCAATTAACTGATAATAAAATAATTTTATTATATTTTATCTCCGTTTGTTAGAATTAAAAGTGGACAGAAGATCAGACTAAACTAGCAAATTCTGTTTTTTTTTTTTTTGCTTATTTTTCCATTTGCGGAATTTTTTTGGACTACCATACCAAATTTGGTAAGAATCCGACTAGAAATGGCGATGGCGACAATTTTAACACACATATGCAAACATTCGTGCTGAAACTTACACAGAAGTATTTGTGATAAATGTAAATATTTAACTAAATTGACAATTTACACAAATTCACGTTTATTCGTTCCTTCTAACATCAGTTAATTTTATTCGCATCAGTTAAAAATGCATCTTAGACAATCCGTCTGATTAAATCTTGGTCATTTCTGAGTGGGTGACATTGCGTCAGCCAGGCTGAGGTATGGTATTATTCAGTAACAATACAACAACATACAGAGCAGAATGTTGTGTCTTGAAGAAAGTCGAAAAGCGGAAAATTGCTGTTTTTGAATTCTGGTGCTACCGTAGACTTTTTCGTGTAAGCTGGGCGAACAAACCTACAAACGAATGGGTCCTAGAGAAGAGTGAGCCATGTCGAAGATTGTTGGACAAAATCAATGACAGTAAATTGCGATTTTTAGGATATGTGATCAGAACAGACGGCCTAACAAAGCACTACTCTTTGGTACAATCCCTGGCAAAAGAGGATGTGGAAGATCAAAAGCAAGAATGTCAGACAATATGAAAGACATCGCGTACATGGTTGAGTTGTTCAGAATGGCGCAGAACCGGGGTCAATGGCGACGATCCGCGAAGAGTGCCACGACTGGTCAATAATGACCATTTCGTCAAAAAGAAAGAGAGGTCCTCCCTTCCAGACTTCACTTTCTTTGACACGGGGTTAGTTTATTGTTAATCACCTGAATTCACCGAAGAATGCTGACGGGGACGCTCGGGCACTGGGGAGGGAGCAGATTGCACATGCCTATTAGATGTTAGATCTTACATGTCCACTTAATATATTGTCACATTTTCCTACGATGGAAAGGAAACAATAATTCTTCGTGCAATATCAGAAAAAATATTAAGACGAGTATCAGCATAAATACTACACTTCATAATGTTTGTCATCTGCCAGTTTGAGAGAGACATTTTCTTTTGTTTTGTACCAATCCAGAGTGCTCTTGTTTTTGCAGAGCTGGATTTTTCCATGTTAAAAAAGACCCTGATGTCTAAAATTAATATTTATTAGAAAGAAAAAGATATGTTCTTCTCCAGTCCAGACAATTTTCTTTTTGGTTATTTTCATGTAAGAATTTTTTCGCGCGGAGTGTGCTACCATTGCAATTATTCTGTTTCTTTTCATAAGAGATAACTTTTAAAAAGTTGTAAATCCAATTCGTTTGAATCAAAAATTATCAGAGCATTATTAATTACTTAATAATATCATGTGATATATATGTATATAGGTGTGTGTGGGGGATGTGGTGACTATTAACGGAATTATAAAAATCGGAACTTTTGGGAGTATCGGGATCGGAAAAATTCTGCCTATTTTCCGATGCTAAGAATAATTCCTTTATTTATTTTGTTTTATTTGATTTTGTTTAAAACAAAATCTTCCACTGATATTAGTAATGATTACATGGTAAATAATTACAAATATTAAAACTAATAAAACTAAAATCTATAGATCATTCTCCACGGGTGTGTGCGTTTAAGAAAATTTCTGTACATTTAACATGTGTTTTTACGATAACCAGGAAAAACGTGTTTCCTGACTAGGGCAATGAACGCCGTTTTCCCCCACTCCCGACATATCCCATCCCTCTAAACTGGGCACTTTGGAGTGCTTGAATGCCATAATGACAGTACAAGTAGATTGGGTTGACCATCGTCTGATGGGTTGAGGGTACCGGATTGACAGTTCCTGGCTTCTGCTCCCGACTGGTAGTACAGTGCTTTAGACTTAACATGCAACATAACATTAGTTACTCTTATTTTCTCTACCGCTCTCCCTCGACCCAGGACTGTATCCTAATAAACAGTCTTTGACAGCATAGATACAGCACGTCCCCTCGACACTAGCGCACAATTGCATGTATTTCGTGACTTCAATGTCCACCAGAGTAAATGGCTTAGATTTTCTACTCACACAGACGCAGCTGGTAGCGCAACACATAGCTTCTCTATATCCCGTTCCCTATCACAGATGATTACGTTTCCGACCCGTTTCCCTGACCAGCAAGAAGAATACGCATCACTTTAAGATCTGTTTCTGACCACAGTTCCCGATGATTGCGTTACGAATGCCCACAGCCCACTTGGGAATGCTGATCATGTAGTGATAATGGTTGAAATCGCCATAAACTCTAGAGCCAAAACTGAAGAGTCATTGCTCAAAACAACGGGATATTATAAGAAGGCTGACTGGGAAGCCATCAGGGATCTCATCAGAGACGCCCCATGGCGAAATATCTTTTCACTTCCTGCTGAACAGTGCGCAAATGAGACCACTGAATGGTTCAAAACGACAATTGAAGCATATGTTCCGACGTGGAAATTTTATAGCAAGCCCCACTCTCCCCAGTGGTTTACTTCAACGTGTGCAGCTGCCATCACGCAAAGGCAGCATGCTTACCGCAAATTTAACCGACATAAGTCTAGTTCAAACAGACAGAAGTATATAGAAGCCAGAAGTAACTGTAAGAAAGAAATGGCGACAGTTAAGAGAGAATTTACTGAAACCACCAAAAAACGCATCGAAGCACAGAAATTAAGAACCCGTGACTTCTGGAAAATCTACAACAGTGTAGTAAATAGTGGGCAATCAACAATTCCCCCACTATCCAACAATCATGCCTTAATGAATCTTGCTTTCGTGGCTGCTGGAAAAATGCTTCTATGGTACCAGTTTTCAAGAATTCTGGTAAAAGAACTGACCCATTAAATTATCGACCCATTAGCCTCCTCCCACTTTTCGCCAAAATATTCGAGTCCATAATTAACCAAGCTCTAGTCCGTCACCTTTCAGATGCTAAACTTCTGACCGACATACAATATGGATTTAAGCTATCCCGTTCCACAGCAGGCATCCTAACTGTAATCTCTGAGCGTATATACCATTCACTGGACAAAGCAGGGTAGGATAGAGCAGTAGCTCTAGATATATCCAAGACTTTTAACAGGGTATGGCATGAAGGTTTTCTCAGGAAAATCAGATCATACGGTATTACTGGAAGAATACTTAATATAATTAAATCCTTCTTAGATAAGAGAAAAATCCAGGTTGTCCTCGATGGTCGTACATCTAAATAATATGATATAAATGCTGGAGGGCCTCAGGGGTCTATCCTTGGACCTCTATTATTCCTAACATTCATAAATGACCTCCATGACAAAATTGTCTGTGAGATGAGTTCATAATTAATGGATACTCCAATTTAACAGCTAAATCTGACACCCAAGATCGCCATGGGCATGGAATATGTGCCTACATTAAGGACGGCTTCCCGTGTGGCAGGGATATCTCTAGAGAAGATCCTAATTTACCCTATATGTGCTTCAGGGTTGCACTTGCTAACACCACTGCATTTATATTTGCCTATATCGGCCCCACAACAGCGGAGTTACTATCTTTAAGAGCATATCTGAGAAAATAGATCACATACTGTCTGCACATCCCTCGGCTAACATGCACATCTGTGGTGACTTCAACGTCCATAACGTGGAATGGCTGACCCATTCAAATAAGACAGATGATGAGGGGAGATTTTGTCATGATTTTGCCATTGCTTATGACCTCACTCAGATTGTTCGCGAACCCACCCGTGTGCCCGATACACCCGATCAATATGCAAGCCTCTTAGACCTTTTTCTCTCAACTTCCCCTGAGCTATGTTTATGTTCCGTTCACTCTCCTCTAGAATTCTCCGACCACTCTGTTGTAGCAGTTAAGATAAAAACGAAATGTAACAAGCCCCCAGACGTACCCCTCCACCGTACTGTATACCGATACTCTATGGCTGACTGGGATACCTTCCATACATTCATATATGATTTACCTCTGCACTCCATGTTTAAAAAGGAAGTGTCCTCTATAGTATCAGATCTGACCGAATGGTTAATTGTAGGCATAGACCAATTCATACCATCTAAAAAATTCCAACAAAAACCTAACAGCCAGCCATTCTTCTCCCCAGAATGTGCTGCTGCTATCGCGCACAGAAATCACTTTTTCCATAGCTACCAACGTAATAGACGCACTGAGACTAAAGCTGCTTTCAGGTCTGCCAGCAACCACTGTAAAAGAGTAATAAAAAATGCAAGAGAGCTATATGCCCAGTCTGTTAAATCCAAAGTAGCTGATCAGCGGCTTGGATCCCACCAGTTTTGGCAAATAACAAATAGGATCCTGAACAGAAGTGTGCGTTCTATCCCAACCATTATCAATGGACCAGAGGTCATCTCGTCAGCGTCAGACAAGGCCAAACTATTTGCAAAGAACTTTGCAGCTAATTCTACCCTATGCGACGAAGGCCATCAACTCTCCATATTTCCTCCTCTAACACAGAACAAGCTAGGTAGCATACAAATATCCATGCATGAGGTCGCCAAGCTAATAAAAAAACCTAGATTCCAGTAAAGCAACTGGCCCTGATGGCATCCCAATTATAGTGTTAAAAAAGCTTCAAACAGAACTTGCTCCCATACTTACGAAACTATTTAAGCGCTGCCTTAAGGAGAAGTGCTTTCCGACCCCCTGGAAGACCTCATCAGTTTGCCCTGTATTTAAGAATTCAGGTGATAAGTCCTCTCCTTCTCAGTACAGACCAATAAGTCTCCTGTGTGTTATGAGTAAGTTGCTGGAATCCATATTAAATAGAGAAATAGTCAACCACCTCAGCAGGAATAACCTTCTTAGTGACACACAATATGGTTTCCGCTCTGCAAGATCTACCGCAGATGTGCTGACGGTTATATCCCACAGGATTAGTAAATCTCTTGACAAAGGCTTTCTTTCTAGGGCAATTGCTCGACATATCAAAGGCCTTCGACAAGGTATGGCATAAGGGTCTACTTCACAAGATTTCCAGCTACGGTATAACTGGAAATGTTTTCTCAATCATTAAATCATTTCTCTCAGATAGGTTCATAAGAGTAGTGGTAGATGGACAAAAATCGGAGGCCTGCAATATAAATGCTGGAGTCCCTTAGGGGTCAATCCTGGGCCCAATTCTCTTCCTGATCTACATCAATGACCTCCCTAAACACATACTTAAATCATTCGTTGACATCTATGCTGATGACACGACCATCTACATCAACACATCAAAGGCTGTAAATGACAGAGTTCTCTCGGATTCTCTCTCCTCTGATCTCGAGCGTGTGGTTCAGTGGGGGAAGACGTGGCTGGTTAACTTTAATGCATCCAAAACCAAACTCCTATCCTTACATCATCAACGCTCTGATCCCCAGCTGGCATCAATTGTGATGGATGGCTCTCGTCTGGGTGAGGCTCCGTGTTTTGACAAGCTTCTGGGTTTGAGCTTTACTCCTGATCTGAAATGGAACAAGTACATCAAGTCTGTTGCCAAGGTCGCTGGAAAGATGGTGGGATCTTTCTACTGCTCCAGAAGATATCTCACTACTGATACAATTCTCTATCTATATAAAAGCCAAGTACGTCCAAGGATGGAATACTGTTGCCATATCTGGGCAGGAGCTGCTAAAAACAGCCTATCCTGCCTTGACAGAGTACAAAATAGACTTCGTGGTTTAGTGGGGGATGCCCTTTTCTCTACCCTGCAACCTCTCTCCCACAGAAGAGACGTTGCGAGCCAATCCTTGTTTTATCGTTATTTTCATGGCAGGTGCTCGTCTGAACTCCAATCCCTGGTCCCCCCTCGCCAATCTTAATGAAAAACACCCGTCTAGCTGAATCCACTGTGAAAATTTTCCCCCACTCTATATCTGTGCCTTAATCAAAATGCGGATTCCATGAAAAAAGCTTCTTTCTTAGAACTGCACGCCTGTGGAACTCTGTTCCGTCTGCCTGCTTCCCTCCGGACTACAACTTGGATGTCTTCAAGTCCAATGTTAACAAATTCCTAATGAACCGCCCCCCCCCTAATTAAACACTTCATCAAATCTCCACACTAACGGAATGTACTTGCAATAACCCTTATCTCTGAGTGGCTTCCGGGCCTTGATAAGTGGTGATCACTGTGTAAAAAAAAAAAAAAAAAAAATATATATATATATATATATATGCTGATGACACCACGCTCTATAACAGACACGACAGGAAAATAAATGAACACATATCTAAGGAAATGGCAAAAACACTAGAGGATGACCTCCAATCTGTAATGGAATGGAGACAAAAATTGATGGTCACATTCAATGCTGCCAAGACTAAACTGGTTTCCTTCAATAACTACAAGAAACCGTCTCTACCACCAATAACAATGGCCAAAGATTCTTTATCTGAAAGTACATCTTTTAAACTCCTCGGCCTAACGTTCTCAATAAACATGCGTTGGAGCATTTACATTGAGAGCATTGCCAGGACCGCTGCGAAGAGGGTAGTTTTTCTCTACCGCGCTAGAAAGCTACTAACGCCCAAAAGTATCCTGGAGCTCTATAAGGCCAACATTCGCCCATGTATGGAGTATTGTTGTCATATTTGGGCTGGTGCATCTGCTACTGGTCTCTCACTCCTAGACAACGTTCAAAAGAGTGTCGCTAACCTGAACTGTCATCTAAGCTTCAGCCTCTGTCCCTTCGCCGAAATGAAGCATCCCTCTGCCTGTTTCACAAGTACTTTAACGATGAAGGCTCCGACGAACTGCAAGCAACTGTACCCCCTTGACGTACATACCCCCGACAAACAGCGAGATCCCACCGCTTCACAGTAGAAATCCCTAGATGTAAGAGAGCCTTCTACTCCAGTAGTTCCTTCCCCAGAACCGCTAGACTTTAATAAAAATGATAACAATTTTTTAAATAACTTTATAATTAAATATTTAGAGATTTAAAAGAATTGGAATCGGTGATTGTATCGGAATCGGGAATCTAGTCCGAAATCGATAAAAATATTGAAATCGTCCCATCACTATAAATATATATTTAATAAATGTTTCGAGATTAATTAAAAAAAAAAACACTTTTATTCATAAAATTGTTTCTGCCATTTCAATAACCTACATTTTCTTGATAATGGTATGTTTTAACGCTTTCCAGGCGAATTTTATATGCAACAAATAATCTCTACACCCTCAAAACAAAAAAAAAAATTATATATATATATATATATATATATCAATTATCAACAAAAACGTGGATTTCATCATGGTCATAAACAATTGTCTGGGTCATTTTTTTTTTAATGTGAACAGATTAAGTTATATTTTGTGCGCTTTAGTAATACAGGCTAGGCCAGAAATAACAGGGTTTTGAGGTGGGATTGCTATTACTCTCCCCTATATTATTAGAAACATTCTAATATGCCCCTTTTTTGCAAGGACATGCAATTTTATAATTTAATAATGTATTATTTTGTTTGTTTCAAATAAAAGTTCAAAATGTGCGCAATTAACCATAAGGTCCGAGAGCTTCTGGGTTTGACCTTTACTCCTGATCTGAAATGGAACACCTACATCAAGTCTGTTGCCAAGGTCGCTGGAAAGATGGTGGGAACCTTCTACCGCTACAGAAGATATCTCACTACTGATGCAATTCTCTATCTATATAAAAGCCAAGTACGCCCAAGGATGGAATACTGCTGCCATATCTGGGCAGGAGCTGCTAAAAACAGCCTATCCTGCCTTGACAGAGTACAAAATAGACTTCGTGGCTTAGTGGGGGATGCCCTTTTCTCTACCCTGCAACTTCTCTCCCACAGAAGAGACGTTGCGAGCCTATCCTTGTTTTATCGTTATTTCCATGGCAGGTGCTCGTCTGAACTCCAATCCCTGGTCCCCCCTCGCCAATCTTTCATGAAAAACACCCGTCTAGCTGAATCCACTATGAAAAATTTCCCCCACTCTATATCTGTGCTTAAATCAAAACGCGGATTCCATGAACAACGCTTCTTTCTTAGAACTGCACGCCTGTGGAACTCTGTTCCGTCTGCCTGCTTCTCACCTGACTACAACTTGGATGTGTTCAAGTCCAACGTTAACAAATTCCTAATGAACCGCCCCCTTAAGTAAACACTTCATCAAATCTCCACACTAACTTAATGTACTTGCAATAACCCTTATTCCTGAGTGGCTTCCGGGCCTTGATAAGTGGTGACCACTGTAAAAAAAAAACAAAAAACAAAAAAACGAGTCAGTCATAGCTGTTCGGAGAGAATTTCGTCAGCATTTTAACCTTACTAGATATCAGCCAATGCCTAAAAGAGACACAATTTTAAACTTAGCTCATTCTCTTCGCACAGAAGGCACACAACTAAAAACAAAATAAGCTTCCTTAGGTACCTTGCACAATAAGAACGCCACATAATGCGGAGCGCGTTTGAGAAGTTATTCTCAGGAGTCCGAAGCTATCTGCTCGGAAACATTCTGCCGCCATTAGAACTAATGTTCGCTCTACAAGGCGCATCTTACTTTTTTTTGTGGGGATATGCTAAAAAACCTATTTATCAGAAATGACCACGTAATATTGAAGAATTAAAGAACATTCGTCTTGTAATTGCAGAAATAGATAGATTTATTGCAGAGAGTAGATGCAAACTTTCATAAACACATTCATGTCTGTATCACCGAAAAATTGGCACCACCACATTTGACCTTGTAAAATGGCAAACTTTTTCGAATATATTGACGAAAAAAATGATTTCATTTTCAATAAAATCTGTTATTTCTGTCCCACCCTATTTCAAGCCCTTAACCCACATTTGGTGCGAATTTTATATATATAACGATATATGTCACTATCTGTGTAGCATTTTAACTAGAGTGTCTATTTATATATTAGATTACATATATGTAAACATTAAGTGGAGAGAGAAAATACATTTTCAAAGTAAACTTTGTCTTACTATTCTTTTTATCATTTCATGATTCACACAATTACGTTTTCTTTTTCAATGAAGAAGTTACTTTCTTTGCTCTACGTTCTTTTTGGAAAAAATAATTTCGAAAGAATTAACTTTCTAAAATGCATTGCAGATAGTTTAGTCAAATATCATTCTTGCGTAAGTTTTCATTATTTTTTTTTTATTATTTTTTATTTATTTTTTTTTTTTTTGTCTAAGGTTTCTGTCAATGCGTGAAGCTTTGCAGGCGGTCTAGAAGTATTTTATGTCTGTTTTTCTTTTAATAGAGTTATGTCAAATAATTGCCCTGATTCTACAGCTCACATTATAGTCGTAAGCAATTAAATGCAAAAATTACTCCGAAACCAGATGTGAAAAAATAAAGACTAACTGATACTTTTTCAAGTGTCGTAAAAACGCCGAGTGAAAGAATTATTTAATAGATAAGTAAATCTAAATGAATCTATAGGCTCCAAAACTACTAATCTGAACTGCATCGAATTTGGTATAAAGCACCATAGAGATACCGAGTGTGATATAGACGTTAAATAATAAAACTGAAGCTATAAGTAAAAATAATCAACTTATATACTTCAAAATTTGATATAACACTTCACGTGTGGATGTATTATAAGGATCGTAAAAGCTCTAATACCATTTCATTAATACAACTGCTGCCACTCTTAATAGTAAAAAGAATACTTAGAGTCTCCAAAACTATTGAGAACAATTGCACTAAAATGTGGCATGAAGGTATGGCAGGTGTCAGAGAGTGAATACAAATTCTAACAATTCGATCATTCGATAATAATTAGGGTTATGACAACAGTATACTCTTTTTGCTTTTCCTTGTTTTGATTCTCAGGTCTATAGTCATTGATATCATATGTTTTTATGTAGATTCAAGTGGTTCTCGGTTGATTAATTGTGTCTGTGTCGGATATATACTCAAGAGTCAAAACAATGAAAAGAATATGATGTTGTCAATAATAATACTGTCAGATAATAATAATTATTATTATTATAAAGTTATTGGCGCTCGTGTAGAAGAATAATGTTTTAAAACAATATATTTCAGATGAAAGCATTAGGTACTTACTCGGCATGTCGAAATTAATATAAATACCAAAAATTATGAAAAATTATAGAATGATAGAGTTAAAAAATAATTACAAGTAAAAATAAAATTTATCGATTTATAGAGTTTTTTCGTATGTTTTAATGTTGAGGAGTTCGTAAGATTCAGGAAGGGGAGTAACTATAATCGATAATTTTGATTAAATAATTACAATCCTTCATTTTTAAATACAAAATATGACAATGTAATTGTAGCTGATTGTTTTGTTAAAAAATATATCTAGCACATGTCCTACTGGATCATTTTCGTAGTTTTTGGAATTTATACGAATTTTGACAAGAAGCGTTAGTAATGTTATCACCGGAAATGCGTTGCTTTAAAGCATCACCAATTTACACAAGCACCGATAAATCCCCTATAATGTTTCCAACAAAGTAAATACTAAAAATCTATAAATAAAATATATCTCTTCCTGATATTTTATGTGATACTATCGATATCTCCCAAGTATTAGGAGGTAGAGAAGAAAAGATAAAGAAATATGACAAAAGAAGAGGAAATAGGTTTATCAGGAAAACAAGAGATGTTGGAGATGGGGTTGGTGAAAGACAAGGGATTGGAAGGCGTTCCGTGAAGTAGATAAAAAGATCTGAGGTGTGGTTGTAACTAAGGTTTGGCCGTAAACGGGACCAAAAGGACTTTAGATACATTTAAAATTAGTTTTAGGATTGGCAAGGTGTTTTACGACAGCTTGACAATAGGTTTTGTGGCAATGAGTTTTACGATGGTTGGGAGCGTTTGCGATATTTTACGACGGTATAAATGGTTTATGGACAGTTTCCAGTAGGACATAATGAAGGGATTTGCCAATTGGATTCAGGTCATAGCTGGGAGCAGATATGGAAATGAATTAATCAACCGAATGGCAAACACAGCCTCGACAGTAAATGTAGATGTGGGCCTTAGCGATTGGGGGTTGTTTCACACGATTGTGTCATACACGCAATCAGAGCCCAATGTATACGGAATATGTCAAAAATGTGTTGCCCTCGTTTGAGTTTTTTATACTTGTGTAGCGTCTACCCCGGAACTAATTTTGACAGTGACATTGAACATTCACCGTTTCCGGAGAGCTCCAAGAAAAAGACAAAAAAAGCCGTGGCGCCAAATTCGAGGAGTCTCTCGCCCTCTTTTTGCTCGCGCACCCCAGAGGAGTAAGACGCGTTACTGCCACGCTCTGTCGCTCGTGCGCGACACACCCTGTCCCGTTTCCAATGGTGAAACCACACAAAAAAGAAAAGACATTCTTCTGATCTATTCACTCCACTCCTTACCCGAACGAATTTTCTAAAGAAAATCAATTTATCGTTTCATCCAAACTTATCGCCAAAAACATTTGACCAGTCGGGAAGGATTTCTTCTTTATTTTCGGACTAAAAATAACACGAGTGTGATACACCAGGGCAAATAAATTCACACCTATTATAACAAGCTAAGTCTGATTATTTGTTTTTAATTAATTTTTCTAAATATTTATTTTCTTATAAATGTATCAATACAGACCTATAAGTCTCCTGTGTGTTATGAGTAAGTTGCTGGAATCCATATTAAATAGAGAAATAGTCAACCACCTCAGCAGGAATAACCTTCTTAGTGACACACAATATGGTTTCCGCTCTGCAAGATCTACCGCAGATGTGCTGACGGTTATATCCCACAGGATAAGTGAATCTCTTGACAAAGGCTTTCTTTCTAGGGCAATTGCTCTTGACATATCAAAGGCCTTTGACAAGGTATGGCATAAGGGTCTACTTCAAAAGATTTCCAGCTACGGTATAACTGGAAATGTTTTCTCAATCATTAAATCATTTCTCTCCGATAGGCTCATAAGAGTAGTGGTCGATGGACAAAAATCGGAGGCCTGCAATATAAATGCTGGAGTCCCTCAGGGGTCAATCCTGGGTCCAACTCTCTTCCTGATCTACATCAATGACCTCCCTAAACACATACTAAAGTCATTCGTTGACATCTATGCTGATGACACAACCATCTACGGCAACTCATCAAAGGCTGTAAATGACAAAGTTCTCTCTGATTCTCTCTCCTCTGATCTCGAGCGTGTGGTTCAGTGGGGGAAGATGTGGCTGGTCAACTTTAATGCATCCAAAACCAAACTCCTATCCTTACATCATCAACGCTCTGATCCCCAGCTGGCATCAATTGTGATGGATGGCTCTCGTCTGGGTGAGGCTCCGTGTTTTGACAAGCTTCTGGGTTTGACCTTTACTCCTGATCTGAAATGGAACACCTACATCAAGTCTGTTACCAAGGTCGCTGGAAAGATGGTGGGATCCTTCTACCGCTCCAGAAGATATCTCACTACTGATGCAATTCTCTATCTATATAAAAGCCAAGTACGTCCAAGGATGGAATACTGTTGCCATATCTGGGCAGGAGCTGCTAAAAACAGCCTATCCTTCCTTGACAGAGTACAAAATAGACTTCGTGGCTTAGTGGGAGATGCCCTTTTCTCTACCCTGCAACTTCTCTCCCACAGAAGAGACGTTGCGAGCCTGTCCTTGTTTTATCGTTATTTCCATGGCAGGTGCTCGTCTGAACTCCAATCTCTGGTCCCCCCTCGCCAATCTTTCACGAAAAACACCCGTCTAGCTGAATCCACTGTGAAAAATTTCCCCCACTCTATATCTGTGCCTAAATCAAAACGCGGATTCCATGAACAAAGCTTCTTTCTTAGAACTGCACGCCTGTGGAACTGTTCCATCTGCCTGCTTCCCTCCGGACTACAACTTGGATGTCTTCAAGTCCAACGTTAACAAATTCCTAATGAACCGCCCCCTTAAGTAAACACTTCATCAAATCTCCTCACTAACTTAATGTACTTGCAATAACCCTTATCCCTGAGTGGCTTCCGGGCCTTGATAAGTGGTGATCACTGTAAAAAAAAAAAAATGTTTTTTGAAAAATTAATTTTAAGTGAGCTGTTTGTTGTTTTGCCCAGCGAGCACCTCGCTTCACTTGTGAACTCGTGCGCACCTCTCCTCGGTAGCAGCCAGTGTGAAAGATGACGAATAAGCCATAAACAGAGAAGACAAAGGGAAAATTTACAACACATTATGTTCAAGTCGGTGGTGCTGTCGAACGGGGTTCACGTGATCTCAGATTTCTGTCGACATATGAAATAAATAAAACGAATTTTTGTGAAGTTCGATTGAATTACTGATTCTATTGTTTCATCATTACAGCAATTGAATACAGCAGTGTTTAAAATTAGAAAATACTTTTAAAAGTGTTGATCAACTTTGAACGTACTTTTTTACAAAGGGGCGATAGCTTGTCTGAGAATGTTATTATACAGATTATGTCAATATTAGTGAACCTGTGATAAACTGTTTTTTTTTTATCTGTTTTGTACCTCAACTGATTTCAAATCTCTATTCATCTTTGTAAGATATTCGCAGCAAGAACTGTCTTCCTAACAACCACAAGGACTTTTTCTTCCTCTTGTGCTAAACGTAAGGCGGTATTTTTTATAAACAATTTATTATTAATGTAATAAATATACTGCAAAATTTGTCTAATTTCGAAATATCAGATATTTTAAATACTTTTAGAAACTGAAAAAACATTGCATGTAAACAATAAATAATGCAGATGACATGTCCGGAAATCTAAACGTAAGGATTTACATTCAAATGTTTTAACAACTGACCTTTTAAATACTTAATTTCATATTTTAAATAATCGATTCACTTATTGTGTATTTATTTATTACTACAAAAAACGACACATTAACTGCTGCATTTTGTTAGGAAAAAAATTATTCTAATCATCTGTTATTTTCATCTGACGATTCTAATTCGTTTTATTTTTATTAATTCTAATAATTATTATAATTATTTCTTTAAAACAACATACATTGCGAATGATGTTTCAGATAGGTTAAGTACTTTTCTAAGATAGTTAATAGCTAATAATAACAAGCAAAAAAAGACCAAATTATAAGTTTAGAAATGTGATTTTCGTCATTCTTCACTTAACGAAATTTTACTGTTACAGTTGGAAAATAATGTACTTCGCAATGTATCTGCCTTTCTCTTTGTATTTCACATATCTTAGTAGAATATGTTCAGTGTTACGGAAAATAAACTTAAAAAAAGCACGCGATCAACATTATAGCAGATGAAAAAATATTAAGATTGTTTAATCCAAACCATTCAATGTCCTTCAGATTATTATAATTATTATTATTATAATTATTATTATTATTCAGATTATTATCATTATTATTATCATTATTATTATCATTATTATCATTATTATTATTATTATTATTATCATTATTATTATTATTCATGTGCGTTCATGATTTGTTGTGCTTATGCTGATTAGTTTTTGGTGTTTAGAACCCAATAGCATTTTATATAGTTCGCATATATGGCGAATCAACATATATTACACATCTACCGATTAAGGGGGAGAGGTAATGTCTTGTAGAATGGTAGCCTGGAGACACCACAAATACTACACTACTCCCTTAATTGAGCATTAAAAGATTATGCATGTCTGGAACATTGTAGTAAACTGAATTGAGCATCGAAAGAGAAAAGTATAGATCTAGCGTCAGATAGAAAAAAAATAATCTAATTTCGGCGTTAGACAGATACTAAAACTCCATTAGTATCAGATTTCAGATTTCAAATCAATTGTTTATAAACAGCTGCTTGTCCCATTCTATGCATAAGTTATCATTGATAATTAAAAAAAAAAACATTTAATCTGTAAATTCATCAGATTTAAATACAAACTGGCCCGTTCAAATGCCACCCATTCAATCGTTATTAAAATTTGACATCCTTTCTGTAATTCGACCATATTTGATACAAATAAATGTCAGTCTATGCCTGTGCTCGACGTGTTCACCAACTTATCTTTGAATAGTGCTGTATTTATTTTATTGTATTAAGGAACGTACGCAAATATCTGTTCTTTGTTCCTTTTATTGGGGTTTGGTATTTTTCCTGACACTTCTACATCTTTGTGTGTTAGTTTTGCTACGCAAAAAAAAAGAAGAAAAAAAGGTACAACACATTTTCAGTGCGATTCGATTAATTAAATTTTGGCTGCCTCGCAGAACATATATTTAGTCGAATAATTGTCTAGATTTAAATCTTCGAAAAAAATATCCACGGAAAAAAGTCGATATTAAATGAGAAAAGTAGTTTACGACACATTTTTATTCATAACTGGTTAAATAACAAAAGCTTAATCTGGAAAGTTTATAATAAAAAAAATCATTTAGTCGTCAAATTTTACTGGAATGGTCCAAATTAAGATGGGATTAGTTCATTATTACTATTAGGTGTGTACGTGGGTTTTTTACTGTTTAGTCGAGAATTCGTAGAAGACTTCTTTAAATGTTACACATAAAGTGGTTACGTTACGACGATTTACTAAATGTATAAAAAAACTTTTGCGTTATTAAATATTGTCATTTTTTTGTATTTATTGTTGACTTTAATCTGACAAGGTCACTTTATGTATGTGAGTGTGCGTGTGAGAGAGAGAGAGAATGAGAAAGAGAGAGAGAGAGAGGGGGGAGATAGAAAAGATTTCCACACGCTAAAACGTTTTCATCATAAATTTCACATAACTGTGCAGAATGAAGAAACTATAAAGAAATATGATTAAGTGTAATAGCTAAATGAAACCAATCACCCAATAAGAAAACAAAAGATGAATAATAAACTAATGAGCTTCGTTTTTCAAAGGAATATGAAAATTAGTTAGGCTTAATGTAGTTGCTCGCATATCATTGACTGAGTATATTAAGAAATTCGTTTTAATAAGTTTTAAGTAAAAAAAAAAAAAAATAGGCTTTTACGTCAGACCGAGAAAAAAAACTCAACTTTACAGAATCAGATTTCTTTCTTTAATTGGATTTTTTCGATTATCGATATTTATCAGCATTCAGATACAAAATCTACGTTGGAACACTTCCAGACAAATCAAGTACCTTCAGGTGACATTATAAAAATCGTCCCAGCTGTTTCCGAATCCATAGGGAACGAACCTACTTGCACACGAAAAGTTCATTTATATAATAATATAGTATGCATGAAATATTTATAAAAATTACATTATACAATAGGACTAGATGAATATTTAATATGATCAGATCCTTCTCAGCTAAAAGACAGGTCCAGTTTGGCATCAATAGTCACACAACCAAACATAACATTAATGCAAGTTTCCTTCAGGTGTCAATCCTTGGACCATTATTATTCCTTATAAGGGCAATTGCTCCTGACATATCAAAAGCTTTTGATAGGGCATGACATAAAGGTCTACTACATAAGATCTCCAACTACGGGATAGTGTCTTCTCAATTATTAAATCATTCATCTCTGATAGCTTTAGAAGAGTAGTGGTTGATTGGCAGAAATCAGAAGCTCACAGTATTAACGCTGGCGTCCCTCAGGGTTCCATCTTGGACCCAACCCTCTTCCTGATCTTCAGCGATCTCCTAAATCACATTTAGATCATTTGTAGACATTTATGCTGGCGTCACTACAATTCTATAGCAACACTTCAAAGACCGAAAATGACAAAGATTTATATAATTCTCTCTCCTCTGATCTTGAGCACGTAGTGCAATGGGGGAAAAGGTGGCTGGTATATATACGTATACGAAACTAAAACCTTATAATTCAAGTTGTAAGTTGGTGACTATCCATAGACGTTTCAAATATGTCCAGAACAAATATTTAAAAAGATAGCCACTGAAATTAATACGCAATGATCTTATCACAAAGCAATCGCAGGTTGATAAACACCTACACTAAATCAACGTGTTTTCACAAATACGGTTTTAAAAAATATCGTTTCATAAATATGTTTGGGTATCATTTAGATGAGGATTGATAATGTATTTGGACTAGTGTTTTCACCTTACAGCGTTTCGGTTGATGTAATCGTCGACTTTCTTGAAGTGCGCCGTGTCGACCTCAAGAATCTTTAACGTTGCGTGGATAATATCCGAGATGGGAACAGTAGTCCGAATGATATAAATAATACGTGGCGTTAATAATATTTTACTAAACACAAAAAAGTAATTGCATCGTTTTTACGAAAAAAAAGGTACTCATGCACTTATTGATCCGTGCTGAAATAATAACGTTATTATTTAAAAAGCCGGTGCTATTGCAGAGAGTGATCCGCGCTGTTTTTTAAATCGTATTTCCAAGTTTAATTAAAATTTTATATGTTTTTTTTTCAATTGTAAGGGTGAAGTATAGAATAGGTACAAAACACCCTCCCCTCCCCATGTTAAGAATGGCTTTTTAAATAACGTTATTATTTACGTCCGGATCACTATGCACTAGTAACAAAAAGCCATTCTTAACATGGGGACGGAAGGGTGTTTTGTACCTATTCTGTACTTTAACATTACAATTGAATAAAAAAAAAACATAAAACTTTAATTAAACTTGAAAATACAATTTAAAAAATAGCGCGGATCAGTAAATGCATCAGCACCAAAAATATATACGCTGCTAACCAAACGTGGAATAATATATTTTATAGATTAAATAAATTGTGTAAATTATTTTGGTAAATCGCCATGGAAATGGAAACTGCACACACGCATGTTTTGCGTAAAGACGCTTTAATGACGTTTTTCAATTGATTTATTAGGAGACTCGCCACCCATAAAAATATCACGCTCGGATAAAATGCTTGATCTGTTATTTGATTCATATATATATATATATATATATATATAATCTCAGATTTTGAATCTTGTATTATTAGAGTTCTTCACATTGTATTTCTTCACCTAAAATTAAAATGAGATTCTCCTCTTTCGGGCGATTATATATAAAACGTAGGTGGGAAAAAGAAATTTTAAAAGGCACAATATTTTATACCTTAAAGCACACTATTAATTTCGCATATACACTTAGCGTAAAATGATCACCTATTTTTGGACAATATAGCGCTTTTAAAGATCCGTTAGTCATTTTGTTTGTCGATGAATGATGAATTAACAAAAAGTCTACGGCAACAGTTTTACCCTCAAACCAAAATCAATTTTTATGTTTTTTATTTTTTTTAAATTAACGGTTTGTAATGAGAACATTTCTTTTTAAAATTCCTTTTACTTTTACATCAATATTTTTAAGTTAAAAGACTTGGGACAGAATTTTAAAATAAAGTTTTTTGTTTGTGAAAAAAATTGTCGGCCATCTTGAACCTGCAGTAAAATGCTGCCCACAATTTATAACGTTGAAATTGATGTAAGCTAGTCTTCAGTTTACTATCGATTAGGCATTAAAGAAATAACGGTGAACGTGCACTGGGGGACCACCCGAAGACTTACCTTTAAGAAATAGATTACGAGGAGGTTGAAATAAGAAAATATCTTCGGAATTAACACCCCAAACGCCTCATGTTAAGAACGACTTTCGGAATCAACACCTTTTGCAGTTTAGACAACTAGTACACAGTGATCGTCTTCAGGTGGTCCCCCAGAGCATTTTCACCGAAATAACGAAATTAAGAAATGCTGTTACTTTTGCAGAATATGTGCTGAAATAAATGTTATTATTTAGAAAGCAATTCTTAACATGGGGAGAGGGTCTTCTTTAATTATTTTCACCTTACAATAAACAAAGGACACCGTAAAAATCGAATTTAAAATGAATAATCTTGATAAAAATAGCACGGTTCATATTCTGCATAAGTACCATAACTTTGTTTTTACCTTTGAGGAGTTTCGTTTCCATATTGAACTCATTTTAAAATGATCTCTGACCCACAACCTATAACGACGCGTGTAGCCTTTTAAGCTTTCTTCTTATCATTCCAATTGCGAAATTACAAGTGAAATAAAATTGTTTTAAAAAAATGTAAATAAAACGAGAAAAATTCCTATAAAATAATATGCTAAAATAATGTTCGTACAATTGTTATCAGCTGTCACCTCTATTTTTATAGATAAACTCGTCGAAGATTTATTCAATTAAAGGACATATAGCTGACAAGGAAGAGGCTATAAAATTGTAAGAATTAAACTAAATTCAATGATTAACACTTTTTTTTGTAAACGGAATTAATTGGCTGATTTTTTTTTTTTTTTTACGCAAAGACGGAAGAGGATTTTTATCGTCTAAAAACGATATTCAATATCCGATGGCTAAATAATAGCATATTTTATCAATTTATCTAAAGAATATTTAACTGGCAATGGCAATTACTTTTACGGAAGTAGAAACAGACAATTTGTTTATTTAATTTATACTCATCCAAAACAAAACACAATTGCTATTGATACGTAAAGAACTATTGTGAATAGGGAGCATATCTGCAGGGACATCTAAAGGAGTTGATTATTTACTGTATTTGTTCCAAATCATATTTGCTGTGAATGTTGGGCTTGGGAGTATGAATAGTGAACCCTTAGATAAGTTGCTATTAGTCATGGCGATCAGTGGTTGAAAGAGTTCTTTTTGTTAAAGGAAAGGGGCTTTGTCTTAATAGTATTAAATGTTATTATCTATTTACGTCACCATTCAACTACAAATTGAATTTTCTTTTCCAAGGGTTCAGACATTGCGTTGAATAAGTGCGTGTTCTTTCTTCCAACATGTCAGGAATGGGACGGCATGTTATCAGCAAATATACTCATCTCAAACACAATTTCATTAAGAGATCGTTTTTTTTCTTTTTTTTTTTTTGTTGTGTGTTTGTCTTTTTTATTTTACAAAGGGATCACCACATATCAAGGCTCGGAGGCCACTCAAGGGTTAATGTGTGTACGATAGTCATTGGGACAATAGCGTAGTAATCATTAGTAGTGAAAATTTTGTATAATTAGATTAATTGAGGACGTTACCAAGAAGCTTTATTCGTGGAATCCACGTTTAGGTTTAAACATCGATAGAGAGTGGGGAAATATTTTATACTAGGTGAGTGTATTTTGTGTGTGTGTGTGAAAGATTGACAAACGTAACTATAGATCGGAGCTCAGTCGAACACTTGCCATGAACATAACGATCGAGCAGAGATAAGCCCGCGACGTCTCTTCTGTGGGAAAGAGGTTGCAGGGAAAAGAAAAGGACATCACCTATTATGAAGTCGGTTTTGAACTCTGTCAAAGCAGGATAGATGCTTCGGGCAGCTCTTGCCCATATTTATCAACAATACTCCATCCTAGAATGTACTTACCTCTTGTAGAGGATTGTATTAGCAGTGGGATATCTACAAGAGCGGTAGAATGATCCAACTATTTTTCTAACGACCTTGGTAACGCATTTGATGTCTGTACTTCATTTCAGATCAGAGGTGAAGGTCAGAGCAAAAAGTTTGTCTAAACATGAAGCATCCTGAGCGACGTCCATTTCAATTTTGTCCAGATGTGGGTCAGAGCGTTGATGATGGAAAGAGAAAAGCTTGTTTTTATATGCATTAAATTAACCGGCCACCTTTTCCCCCATTGCACTAAGTGCTCAAGATCAGAGGAGAGAGAATTATATAAATCTTTGTCATTTTCGGCCTTTGAAGTGTTGCTATAGAATTGTAGTGACGTCAGCATAAATGTTTATAAATGATCTAATGTGATTTGGGAGATCGTTGATGAATATCAGGAGGAGAGTTGAGCCCATATATATATATATATATATAATATATATATATATATAAACACTTTGATTATTTGGTTTCTTTATCACGCGTGACTGAAAACATAACATTAGAAATGGACCCTCATATAAAAGAAGTGTTATATGCTTCCTATTATAGCAAGTTAGTCACAATGCCAGTTTAACTATTGCGCATTCAGTAAGGGTACAAAATATCGGAAAATAGATTCGTTGGTATTTTCCGGTGAAAGTGCCTCAGGAAACCAGCAATAAGTCAATCACACCCTCTGGGCGGAGGGGGTAATAGATAGAAGTTTATTACGCAAATACTGTACTGTATCATGCCTAATTTAGATAAAAGATCAACTCAAAATAAAAGCGTAAATAGTTATATATCTGGTCGTGATTTGTAAGTCGAGACTCATTTTATAACGAGCGTTTACCTGCTGTTGCCCGGATGAAGGACTTAAAAGAAAAATAAATAGAAGTCATGTTTACAGTTTCTTAATAATTCAGTCTCATCTGTTGTTCTTGGCCTTACTCTTAAGGTAATTTCTCTCTGTCAATGGAAAGCGAAACCCTCTATACCGAGGCAATTATTATTTTTGGTCTCTACCAGAGTGCCCATTTTGCCTTACTTGGGGGAGCTGGTTTAACCCCACATTAAAAACGACCTCGTGTGACATTTTGCTTTCGTAAGGAAGCAAAAAATACTAATAATTCGGTCACATTTTCCCTTATTTATTTTTTCAAAAAGTATTTGATTAACAGTAAATAAAAAATACTTCAATGTGTATCACCACCAAATTTACGTGTATGTGAGAAAACAAGACTCACAAGATCTTTTTCTGGTAGTTTTACTAAAACATAGACTGGCGTTACAAGTATAGTATTCATGTTGCATCCAGTTATTTTGTAGAAGGTTTTTATTCTTCAAGCGTTTTGGTTGGGTTGTTTTATAGTGGATTTTTATCGTTTTTGTTCCCTGCCCTGCAAAACATGAATTAGTTTTGCAATGGGAGCGAGAAAAGGGTTACAGTATTAATGCTTGTACATTTTAAGTCAGGAAACCAGTCAGGAAAGGGGGGGGTAGAAAGAGAAAGGGGAATGGGAAGAAGAAGAAAAAAGGGGGAAAGGTGAGCTGTATTTTTGGTTTTGGTTTTTGCAGAACATAATTAAGTTTTGCAAAAGGAAGTAGAAAAACAAAAGGCGTCAATTTTAGGTGTATTTCGTCTCAAGAAGCCAATATCTTCGGACAGCCTGATCTGCTAACACCAGCAAGAGATAAGAATATAAACGTTAATTTCAGTCATTAAAATGTTCATAATGTAAATACGTTTTTGAGTAAAGAAGGTTAAGTAAGTAGACACAAGTAAAAATGTTCATAGTGTAAATAATATGCGTATGTAAGTGATAAAAGTATGTTAGTATTTGGCAGCGTGGCATTGTATTTTGGATTAATTTGTTATTTTTAATGAGTGTATAACTGTAAGTAGAAATTCGTTTCTGTTCGCCTGACTGATGTTCGCGCGTAGGAATATGTGCACGAGATGAATAAAGCTGGTATGAAACTGCACGGAGGATGCGTGTTCAACAGACGTTCTTGGATTCCTTTTGTTCGACCGGCTGGCAAAGTCTCTTTAGCTATTGGCTGCTTATTTTATAGGAGTTTCTAACTTCGCATTGGCTCATTACATTCATACATACGTGTTACTTTTGAGACATACAACAATTTTAATTAGTTGAAAATACTTTGAGTTCACATGTTCCTGTAAAAACTTACTTGTTTTAGGAAGTGACAGAAAAAGCAAATCCAACGAAGCGGGGGAAAAAGAATGTAGCAGTTAGAGTCAATTGTTTTAAGTGTCTGTAGGAATCAGATCAGGATTCAGTCACTACAAATAGTTAGGGGGGGTGTAATGCTATTGAACTTGTAACAGATGTATTAACTCATTTGTACCAGTTATTCTGATTTTTTTTTTATATTATTAACTTCCTGCAGTAAAATGTATTTTTCACAAAGCTCGATGTTAGGTACAAAAATTATAAGGCAAAATCACTCTTGCACAAATTCGAAGTGTGATATATCTGCATTTAACACTTAACTAATATTCTTTATAAAATAGGATTTCTTCTTAATTAATTCTGTAAACATCTATTCCAATACATTCCAATTTATTTTTTGCCAATAAATGATGTTTCAAAACATTCAATACGGTTTTCTAAACTAATTCTCACTCTAAACTTAATCCTAAACTGGAAGCTATGATAATTTAGGGTTAGTGGTGAAAATAATGTGAACTGCCTTAAAATGCTATAATACCATAAATTTTACTTCATATGTATATACGAAATTGATTCCCAACTCTAAAGTCTAATTTAATAAAACAAAATAATCACCAACAAAAGTATCTTATTTTCTTGACGAGGGAGGGGCAGCAGACGGTGTTAATCTACAAATGCCACCCAATAAAACACTCGCATCCTCTTTGTCTTTTGGGGGTTTTTTTTTGTTGTTTTTTTTTTTCTAGATAAGATAACGCTGTAGTTAATTACAAGTTATAGAAAATAGAAAATTAAGTTCACAAAAGTAATTTTCTGTGGGTTTTGTATTTTACTTTGTTTTCATTCAACAAGCTACATGTCGTTGTGAATATTAGCGAATAATTGTGTCAGAAATAATCCTACATATAAAAAAGATGACTCAAGGGAAGTAATTCTCGTTTTTAAATATACGAATTGCTTCCCTTGTTTTCTTTATTTGCTTTTTTATGTTGATATTTATTTTAAAGTTTTTTCTTTCAATAGACACAGCAGAATCATCAGTATTTTAATAACTCCAGCAAGATTAGAAATGTAACATTATTTTTTTTAAAGTACATTCCTCATATTTTTTAATTAAACAGAATATTTTTATTGTCCCCCTTCCCCCTGTGCAGAAGGTTAGATGCAAGCAGTAAAACGGCCGTTTAGTGACCGGAATACGATAAAATTGTGTACAGGCGGTACCATACATAATGATCTTGTTTTTTGTTAACTGTTAGTAAATGAGAAACCATTTCGAGTTAAAATCTATTCAGAATTACGCTTGTAAAATTTGAAATATGCATGAAATCAATGCATGTGTAGTGTACATATACTAAAATAATCCATAGAAAAAAAAATTGAGTTTTCATACAAACAAAAGTTAACGAATATTTCTTATATTTCAAGCATGTTTTTCCTAAGATTGTAAACTTAACAACTAAACAAGTGGCAGTTATTCGGAATTTGGTCTTTATCTAAGGGAGATAACTAGCATTTACTAAGGAAATATAGTTATTTTGTTGCAAATAATTTAGGACAATTTGGGACGCTAAATGATCAATAGAACCAGGAAACACATTTCTTAAAATTCCCATTTTGTCAGGACATGAAAAGGAAGATTTTTGATTGGCACTGACAGAGATAAACAAAAGTAAAAAAAAAAAAAAACTTTCGTCGTGTAGCTATTTGTCACGGAATGAAATGGTATATTCCAAAAGTCACAAAAATTAATAAAGTAATTTTTTCTTTTCTATTTTTTTTTTTTGTATTTTGTATTTTTTTAATTTTCGAAAACAAATTTACTGATAAGTGAAGGTTGAAACTATTTTAATATTCTTCAAATTTTGTTTAGAACTTATGTAAAATGACATTCTAAAAATGTTTATATTGTTTGAAAAATTTATTTTCTGAAAAAAAATAAATAAAAATCTAACAAAATGCACATTATGTTAATGAATTATTATTTGGTGTCAGATCTTATTTATTTATCTTGTTTCGAATATTTTCGGGGAAAAAATTGAAATGAAGTCGGTTGTCTGCCCTTCATTTTACTTTCACCGGTACTTCCCCCACCACTTATGGGCACGAAGTGAAATTTGATTTTTTTTTTTTTTAACAATAGTATAAAAAGAACTATTTGATAAAATTATGGGATGTTTTGGAATATTTTATCTTCGTTCCGTTACTGATACGTACACCATACAGACTTTTCTGTATTTTCTTTACAATTTTTAATTGCCGTCATAATTGCCAATCAGCACAAGATTTTTATATAAATTATTGGAACAGTAGAACAAGGAAACACATTTCTTTCTCTCTCTCTCTCTCTCTCTCTCTCTCTCTCTCTCTCTCTCTCTCTCTCTCTCTCTCTCTCTCTCTCTCTCTCTCTCTCTCTCTCTCTTTTACATACAAAGAAACTTCATCGGTGGAACAATGAAATAATTCAAATAATGTAAAAATTGTAATGACAGTTAAAAAGTAAACGAGTGAAATAGCGAACTAAAATTAAAAATTTTAAGTAAAAAATCAAAATTCAATTAAAAAGTGTTTATTAACGTAAACAAAATAATGACGTAAATAAACCGTAATAATGAACCAAAATACAAAAGTAAATAAAACTTGTTAACATTTAAAAAATATATATATCATATCCCAGATTTGCAGAATGACACGAGTGGTAGCAGTATCAGAATTTTTGTAGGAATTTTTGACACCCCTAACACGAAACTGCGAATACAATATAAAAATCTCGTAATTTCTCTGTTAAAAGTGGGTTATTTATTTTCTTTATGGATTATACTTCCAAAATAAACTATTACAGTTGTTTTAAAAGTAATAAAAATATTTTTATTTTTTTTTTAAAACAGTAATGAATTTTCCGAACTCAATATTTTTCAATTTTTAAACTCAATATTTTTAAATTTTTAAATTTTAAAAATCTATCAAAATTTTTCTATTGATTCTATTTTTACGATATTTTCAGGGTCAATGTGAAATTTTATGTTCTTTCCAATAAACCGAATATAATATTTTAGACAAACGTTTTTTTTAAATTCACGCCCCCCCATTTTCACGCCCCCCCCCATTTTCACGCCCCCCCCCATTTTGAAATGTCTATTAAAAAGTAAATAATTAATTTATGTTTAATAGGTTTATATATCACAAATTGAAGAGAAAAGGTCAATAAATAATATATTCAAATTTAAAACAAAAAAAAAAATCAGTTTTTTAGAAATTTACCTGTAAAGTCCGAAGTTTAAAACCTTATTTTATAAGAACACATTTTTTCTTTTTGTCTTTTTTTTTTTTTTTTAATGAAACCTTGGTCCTTGCTCCTTTAATTGAAAAAAAAATTAGGGCTTGAATTACATTTTTCGAGGAGTTATAAGCTTAGAAAGATAGGGGGTCGAATAATTTACGCCTCTCATTTTGAAATGTCTATTAAAAAGTAAATAATTAATTTATGTTTAATAGGTTTATATATCACAAATTGAAGAGAAAAGGTCAATAAATAATATATTCAAATTTAAAACAAAAAAAAAAATCAGTTTTTTAGAAATTTACCTGTAAAGTCCGAAGTTTAAAACCTTTTTAAAAAAAAAAAAACACATTGTTTTGTTTTGTTTTTTTTTTAAATAAAACCTTGGTCCTTACTCCTTTAATTGAAAAAAAAAAATTAGGGCTTGAATTACATTTTTCGAGGAGTTATAAGCTTGGAAAGATGGGGTGGAATTATTCACTATTTTCACGAAATTTCTGACACTGCTACACGAGTGGATGCTAACTCTCTTTTCGACCGAACAGATACAACAATTTTTTATTTTTTTTCAAAAAGTAAACAAATTGTCATTTTTCTAATTACAAAATATTTTATAAGTAAAAGTAAAATTTAAGAATTTTCTTTATTAAATACAGAAAAACATTCTTCATAAACGAAGTTTATTTTTTTTAAAGTAGGTAAATATTTTTCATTGGCTAATATCGAAAAACAACTTCATCATTGACTGTTCAAAAAATGAACTTTATAATTTAGATAAATTTAGGTAGATATTTAGATAAATCTTTCTTTTTCAGTGTCCTGACAAAATGAATTTGTGAGTATACATTAGGTTACTGGAAAATAATGAAGTTTCTTCATATATATATATATATATATATATATATATATATATATATAAAAGAAGAAATTTGTTTCCTTCTTCTATTGATTATTCCAGCGTCCTAAATCGCCCCCAACAAAATAACTTTATTTCCTTAGTAAATGCTAGTTATCTTCCTTAGATAAAGACCAAATCCCGAATAAGTGCTCAGTTTTTCAATGCATAATGTCCACGCTGCAGTTTGGACGGTGGTTATGGATTTACGACCTGGGTGTTCCAAGTTCCACAAAATCACTTGTACTTAGGATGTTGGCAACCTTCATATGATGCCTCCCGCAAGTACTCGATGTCTTTGTAGAAATAATATTGACCAGAAAGAATATAGAGGAAACCAATACTAACAACAGAATAACCTGATTCATATGATATGATGATAATGACCACAAAAGCCCAGGTGGGGTTTTGAAAAGCTAGCACACAATGAAGTGCATTCTAACCTACAAAAATGCTTGAACAGCTCCATCGGCATTATCCAGTAGAGACGCCTCGGGCGATTTTCATTAACCACTTCCAGAATGTAGGTAAAGTCCAATAAAGTCTCTGTCGAACTGAATGTCAATGACGTATCCTCAACTGTTATGAATAACACCTGTTAAAGCTGTGTCGGGTATAGCTTTAATCGTTTTTAATTTTTTTTCGTTTCTAGCATACCTTACATTCATTAACCTTTATCCTCGAGTGGCCTTAGGACCTTGATAATTGGTGATCTCAAAGTTTAAAAAAATAGGCGACTTCTTGCCTGGCTCATGCGTAGTGTTGTGAGTGTTTTTTTTTTTTTTTGTTTAGTTTTTGTTTAAATCATAACTAGAATTCCTAATTTTATTACAGCCTTCATGCCATGGGCTCTTTATGCGAAAGTTGGCACAATTTTATTGCAGTAGTTTTGGATCTTATAAGTGTTTTTGATTGTTTACCCACTATGAGTTCTCACAAGAGTCATTATCAGTGATCATTCACCGGCAACAACAAGTGCTGCTCTCCAGAGTTTGAGTGACAGAAAATAGTTCAAAATTTTTTAGTACTTTTGTCGATACCAATTGTTTAGCGTTGATTTCATCCTGACAACAGCCGTTGGTTTCCTCTGCAATTTGGTTTTAGTACTCTCAATAAAATAGTAACCCACTTTATCCATATTCGAATCTACTTTGCAAGATGTGGTAAATAATAATTTATCTGGAATATGACCTAATAGTTTCGTTATTGTCCATGAAATGATGAATAAGAAAAGGCAATCTCTTGAAGTTCTACAACATTAATATCCATTCTAGATAATAGATATCCTGCTCAGTGGGGTTTATGTCCATAGATAAAACAGCCTTTAATTATGGGCTTACTCCAAATGAGATTCTCTCTCTCTCTCTCTCTCTCTCTCTCTTTCTCTCTCTCTCTCTCTCTCTCTCAATAATAACAGTCGGGAGATTGGAAACCAGTTACAAAGTCAACTTTTGATTCCATTGGCTAGAACATTACCTCTAAGCCATCGGCAATTCTCACTAAAATTAAGAGAAGTTAGACATCTATAAATATTAAAGGTCATCATAACATAGCAAGCAATCAGAAAGCATTCTAATCTGAAGCTGTATATCGCTAGACCGCCCTTTTTCATTTCTCATCAGCAAAACGGGCAGGGGGACTTTTTGTTTCTGTTCGTATAAAATACAGAGTGACCTTTGGGGCCTTAGATTAAGAGACTATTTTTATTTGATCGGAAGAGATGTGTTGTATTTTTATTATTGCAAGTGTCGTTCGGTAAAGGAACCTTTCAAAATAAAACAGTATTTTTTTTTGTTTGTTTTTGTTTTTTTGTAAACTTGAATTGTTATTTTGTTTGAAAAACAACCTCCTCATCACATTAGTCACGGGGACCACGTGATTGACACTATCAAACACCGAATCTGAACGAAGACAATGATTGGACGATTACGACGTGTGCTGTGAATGCGCACAAACACAGATTCACATTACGTAGTCATCGATATGAGAAGCTTGAAATGACCGACATTATTTAACGGAGGCAAATAACATTTGCAAATGGGATTATCCAGGATTTACTGAACGCGCCTCTGCTCTTTACTATCACGAAATAAAATCAAAGGATTAAGTCGATACGAGAATCATCATCATCATCATCATCAAGAAGGTATCATTAAAAGCGGCCGTGCGACATCATCATCGTTGCAAGAAAGACCTCGATGACCTCAACAAGTTGGATTCCATTTCGTGTAGTAACGTATAGTAGATAAGTTTTCAAAAATAAAATAAAAATTCGATGGTTTAGTAAAGATAATCTTTAAAAAAAATCACCCCAAATAACAAACGGATTTGAACGAGTACAGATCGATCAACGGAAAGTCGTAGCACTGTAATTTTCTACGTAAATAAATATTTTATGCTGTTTTTCCTTGATCGATAATAGATATATTCCGATAGACAACGTTTTTTGGGGTTTTTATTTTAATTTTTATTTTTAATCCAAACTTCAGATCATAACAGAAAAAACTCGCGCGATATTTTCTGTTGCAGTCGACGATCTTAAATGGAGTTTTACCGGTGAAAAAAGATGTCGCTGATGTGTTATTGGCTGTTTGAAATGAAAACCAAATTGATAACTATCCTGCTTTTTACAGGTAAGCGAGTCATCACATATTATATTTGAAATTTTACATGAAAAATACGAAATATTACACATCAGAAATACTTTACTCACTTTGAGAGCGAAATCTGAAAGTAAATATAGTAAAAGAAATTATCTATAAATATAAAAGCGAAAATGTATGTATGTGTGTATGTATGTATGTGTGTGTGTGTGTGTGTGTGTGTGTGTGTGTGTGTGTGTGTGTGTGTGTGTGTTCGCTTTTTCTGTGCATCTACAAAAGGCTTCTTTCAGAGAAGCGGTCAGTCAGTTCACAACTTTTTAAAACTTTTTATATCACATATAAATGGTAATATCTCACAGTTAACAACGAAGCTCGCCTGTCTATTTAATTTGCTCGATTTCGGGAAGATAAATATTCAATATTTGTTGCTCGCCGCATGTGGGTTAGTCTTTTTCCTATAACATCTTTGGGGCGAGGAAAAAAGC
>NC_136484.1:91508450-91688450 GCF_053919585.1 Euprymna scolopes | reverse complement strand
AAAAACACTTTGAAATGAGTTAAAAACATATTTAATTTGAAAAAGGAAACACTAGATAAATGGATAGTCCTTAATCCGCGGAGTTTCAAAGAAATACTCTCCTTCTCATCAGAGGATAGGAATTAGCAAAATGCAGGATCGGATTTTGCATGCAGAAGTATTTGATGAAACAACAAGTAAGTCAAAGATCTTATTTGAAAACAAAATAAGTTAAGCAGGGGGAATATGGTAAAGAAAATTATTCCCTCTGCTTAACTTATTTTGTAGTCGGCAGGGAATTAATTCCACATATATTGTTTTCCATATATAAGAAATTATTGAAAATAAACTCTGTTCATGAAAGTTCCACGGACACGGAGAAAGAAAAGAAAGTTATTTGCATCGACGGTAGATGAAAGAGTTCTTGCTTAAGAGGTGGGCGTATGCATACATGACATTATCACTAGTGGTGTAGTACTATGACGTAAGTGATTATAGATTTTTACAGCTGAACTTAAGTAAAAGAAAAGCCCGATTTTCATAAATGATTTACCAATTGCCAGAAAGACATAAGGTTTACTGAAAGCGAATGTTTACAATTTGTATAATTATATATTATGAACTGCTCACTTTTTATCTTAATCGTTTAATCTACAAGCGTGCGGATGCCGTCAAGTGACCCGTTTCGTCTAGCCGTTAATCCGCACTCAATTGGATCAAACTTGCATTTGTATAATCTGATTAATGTTCAGGAAAACAAATGAAAAGTGAAGCGATTGTTTTTTTCTTTAAGGTTAATACGCTTTCAAGAATTCCTATAAGAATATCTGTCGATTAGTCAGTTCGTCACAATCAATATTAAAATAGCATGTTCATCGGTCTGCCATGCTTAAGTTTTAAATATACTTTTATATATAATTTTTTAATGCTTGATAACTACTTATAAAGACCAACAGCCACTCGAGGATATCCGAAAGATGAGAAATACTGTGGAAGTACTAACATTGATCACTGATATGAACTGTGTTTGACTTGGCTTATTAAGCGCTTTAGAACACGAATTATCACTTACTAATTTTTTTTTAAATGAGCCTATTCTCTATCTCTACAAATCTGTTATCAGATCGAGTACGAAATATTATTGTCATATTTGGATTACTGAATCTCTATGCCATTTGAAGGTTCTTGATAAGGTGAAGAAACGTATCTGTAATTTGATTCGCCCCACCCTTTCTTCTTCACTGCAACCTCTCTCACACAGACGTGATGTTTCCAGTCTCAGTCTTTTCTATATATAGTATTATGGCATGCGTTCTACAGAACTGTCTGATTTATTCTCTGCTTCTTTTGTTCCAGCTTGTTTGACTCGTTGGTCTAGTGGTCTTCATCATTTTGCTGTTTTGATACCTCATTGTAACTACAACTTCCAGAAGCTTCTTTACTAGGACCTCAGGCTTCTGGAACTCTCTCCCTACTGACTGTTTTCGTCCAACTTATAACCTTATTTTTCCAAGAGTGAGATCAATAGGCATCTTCTGTCTTTTCAATAATTATCTTTAATTTTTGTTAGCTCCATGCATCAAGTGGTTTCACGCGATGCCCAGACCGATTTTCATAATAAAAAATTTAAATTGTGACATTAGATTTTAAGACGACTAAGATGTAATTAGCAAGTAAGCAGTCCAGCGATAATGTATTCCGCAGTCGAGAATCGATGTGTCTAATGCATATGCAAGAGGTTTTATTCGTTGATCCCTTCCGGTAAATTATAAAAATTACAATTTCATCACTAACCACATATATTGAATGTGTTTCTCTAAAATTTCAGTTTTTAATAAATTTGAAGTTTGAAAGAAAATAATGAAGCTATCGAATGTAGTCGAAGACGAACAGAAAGCTCTCGATTCGTTGGAAGCTAAACCGAGATGTAAGAAGGGGATGCGCACATGATAATGCCGAGTGTTTCGAAAATGTGCGTTAATTACCATTTCTTGAATCTGACTCGACTTGATCAAGGTTTGAACCCCGGTCTTCCGGTCCATTAACAAGCTCTCTAACCATTATGTCTAATGGGCCGGATAAATTTGAAGATGATTTTAATGTTCTTTACTAAATAATGTTCATAAATTTTTCTTCTTTTTATTCAGTTATTCCGTATTGCAATTCTATTTGTGGAGTAGAGACGTGTGAACCACCGCAGGAATTCGGTTATAAGTCGTGCCGGTAAGTTATTACATTTCCAAACTAAAGCGGAAGTAATGTGTATCGCCATATGTGAACAAATTAACTTTCCTCGGATGGCTCTTAACTTTGGATGCATTAATTTCCTGTTGGCGGTACCCACCCCAATGAGAAAGAGAAATGTCATAATTACAAAATATAGAGGTTACAACTTAGAAAATAAAAGAGCAAACCTGGCATTTATTAACTTATCCGAAGCAATTTGAATTAAAAAAAATAAATAAATAAAAGCTGACTATAACAAAACTGTTATTCTTCTCCCAGACAGGTGCTACCAGATCAGGCTGTCTGAAGATATTGGATTCCTAACCTAAAATGCACTAAAAATTAATGTTATTCTTTTTCCTTCTTTTTGCAAAACTCAATCATGTTCTGCAAAGTCAAAACAAAAACACCAAGTTTTCTCTACAAAGAATCAAACCAAACACTAGAAATAAATATTTGAATATATCTAGAACTTGAAGCTTACTGTATTCGGAATTGAATAACCTGAAAAGGTTTGATATGCCGAAAAACAAAATTAAACGAAAGCTTTCCCACAAGTCTGAATGAAATATAAAAGAGTGGCTGTAACGAAATACAGTTCTTTATTTACTTGCCACCCACCCCCCGGCAAAATTAGACATAAGCTTTGTTTTTTATGTGATCCAGCTCTCAAAAAAGTGAGATTTTGTATTGGACCAAAAATAGAAATTGCTACAGTCTACAAAATTATTTTCTAGAAGGATATCGGGTAATTACAAGAGGGGTTACATGAAGGTTGCCAACATTCCTAAGTGAAAGAGATTCTGTGGAACGAACCGGATCTAAACTTGGATCACCCAAGTTGTCTGTCCGACTCCTGAACCACTGAACCATCCTCACCTTCCTGTTGCTGCTGATGTTGTTGTTGATGGTGATGGTGAGCATGATGATGATGATGATGATGATGATGATGATTTTAGTTGAGCGATTTCTGCACAAAGTCCTTCTCGTTGGCTGCAGATTTTTTTTTACCCCGAAACCAGAGCAGTACAGTTCAGTAGCTGCATATGAAGTCAGGGAACGTTTGGGCTAGAACCCACACAAACAATGCAATGTCAGTTATACATGTGCAGACATAACGTTGTTGTCCATAATCCATGGATTTGCGGTTTCATGCTCGACACGTTCTTTACCAATCCCGCATTCTCACCAGAGCCTTGTTAGCCGGATAGCTTTGACATTAGCATGTTACTACTGCCCCTGACATGGTGAGGGGTTGAACTTTAGAGGTATTGCTACTGCTGCTGCTGCTGCTGCTGCTGCTGCTGATGATGATGATGATGATGATGATGGAAAAGGCAAAGTTGAAAAGCCTCTAAAAAATCTCCAGCGTGAAATATAGCCCCATTTTTATGTACTGACTAGTTAGCGTTTATTAAGACAAGAAAGCCATTCGAGTATAAGAGGTAAAGAGTTTGTCAGTTGCACAGTGAGACAACATCGTAAGAATTGGCAATTATGGATGGAACTGAGCAGACTGGTTATTTAAGAAGACAGTCCAACAAGAATCTGTTAACATTGGACTTGAAAACAACCCTGTTGTAGTTAGCTGGGAAGTTCCACATACAGGTTTTATAGTCCAGTACCTTATTTAGTTATAAGAAAATTCCAGTTTACGTTTTGAAAATATTGCTTTATTAAAATACATTTTTTTGTGCTTGTTTATTTCTAATCTAAGGCAGTTCAACCGTTGTCTGATGGATCCACGCCTTGGAGGTTGCACCAAAAGAAACCGAGATCTGCTGATGCTTCCACAATGTTGTAAGTATTTTAAAATATCTTCCAACTCCCCTAATATTTTTTCTAAAGATATGCATTTGATTAGTATTACTCACTAAGAGTTTTCACATAGAATTCCCTTTCAGAACAACTTGTGGTGTACCCTGGAATCTGAGTGAAAACAAGTCTCCTCAGATTTCCAGTACTCACCATCTTATTCGATAACATTTGCAAATTAGTTTACATTGTCACAATAGTCGTTTGCCATTGATTTCCTGTTGGTAGCATCCATTGGTTTTTCGCTGGAATTAGGTTGGCAATAAGCCTCCCCAAGATCGCAATCCTCTTCGCACTCATCCAGTGAAGGTCTGGTTAGTTGCCTTCTCTTCTAGGTCTTTCCATTTTCCTTGGCCCTCCTCGATTATTTGGTGACACTAAACAATGGAGGGTGGCAGACGGAGGCACAGGAGGGATTAACTTACAGTTTCAGTTTTCATGGTTCCATGGAGTGTTTCTTTGTGTTTTACATCTGCAGCAGTTTCTATATGTCCGGTTTACGCCTGTCGTTCATGTGTATTAATCTCCGGATTCAAGGGTTTTAATTAATATATCAACCATTTTCATTATTGTTAATTATCGTATCTTCTCAACCATCCGCCTGATTCCAATCTCTCATGTTCTTTTTTCAAAGTTTTTCGGTATTGTTCCTAGTGCTGCTATTATTAGTGGTGTTATGTTGACTTTCTTCATCTTCCATATTCCTTTGAGCTCTCTGGCCAGTTTCGTGTATTTGCCCCGCTTCTCTAGCTCCTTAATCTTCATTCTGTGGTCTGCTTGACGGCAAAATCTATGATCTGGCAGGACTTTTACTTCTTGTTAACTATTATGACATTTGATCTTCTTGTTTTGATGGGTTGCTGCCGGTTTGTGCTTGTACACTTTGTTGGTGTGTTCAAGGTGCAACTGTCTGCATAATTCCCAGTGTACTACTTTCTTCACGTGATCGTGTCTATCTTTATATTCTTTTGGAGCTAGTTTGCTGCATTAGCTTGTTATGTGGTTTATTGGTTCGTTTCTTTGTCCATATAGTTTGCATTTACTGTGTGTGTGTGTGTGTGTGTGTGTGTGTGTGTGTGTGTGTGTGTGTGTGTGTGTGTGTGTGTGTGTGTTTTATCGATCCTTGCTTTCATATTGTTCGTTTTAATCGTGTTATCTTGTGCAGCTGTTATTAGGGATTCCGATTTTTTTCTGTTTAGGTTCTCATTTGTAGCTATGTGAAAGTGCTTTCGTTAGTTTCGTGTTTTGTCACCCTTATGAATCGTCCGTGTAGCTGTTTATCTTCCCATTTTTCTTTTCTTATCTTATCCTTTTTTACTCTTTTTCTGTTTTGTTTATCTTTTCAGTGTCTCTTGCTGTGGCAATTATTCTTTCGCTGTTCTGCACTATTTTTCTAATTCTCTTTTCGTGTCATTTACACAGTCTTCTATACAAACGAGTCCTCTTTCTCCATAATTCCTTTTCACATAGAGTCGGTCAGCATCATCCTTTGCATCCAGTGCATTGTGCATATTGCACAGTAATGAGTTTCCTGTTTCTCAGTTCTCCTTTGCTTCAACCTATAAACACTCCAGGGTATCTTACTAGCGACATTACGCACGTGTTTATCTATTAGATTTCTACATAGTTTAATTTTGAGAAGTTTTCTTGTTCTTTCAATTTTCTCTTTCAGTGTTGTCGCGTTGACATTGTCTGCTTCCAGAACTCCCAGATGTTTGTAACCGTCGTGTTCATTTAGTGGCTTTATCTCTGTTTGGTTGGGTAGTTCTGTAAACTGCCAATTACTGTCAAGATCTGATCTGAACTACGCCGCCATCTTTGTTCAACATAATGTCACAACACTTAACAAGTTTTATGCCTTCTGTTGCTCCCAGTTTCCCCTTCTCATGATCAGCAAGGCACATTTTTCCATACCGATTCCATTCGGATATTCTACCTGAAGATTCTGAAATTATTATTTAAAAATAAACATTTTTCATTGCATTTTCACCTCAAACAAGGCACAGCACTACTTGGATCTAGAAGACTACTATCTGGGACATAAGTTGCAGGGATACTATGTAGGGAGTTGAGCAGCAAGATATTTGTTTACATTACACTTGAACTTCTGCATGTCAGTACAGTCAGAGAAGCAGGAACCCGGAAAGGAATGCCAAAGTCTAGCAGTTCTAGGTAATAAACTATTACAGTAGAAGGTATTCTGGCATCTGGGGATCTCTACTGTGTAGGGATGGAATTTTGCTGCTAGTCGGGTTTGTCGGGGGTATTTACGTCAAGGGTGTACATGGTTGTTGGCGCATTCATCATTAAAATACTTGTAAAACAGGCAGATGGATGCAACATTTCGCCAATGGGACAGAGGTTGAAGCTTAGATGACAGTTCAGGACCTATTAGATAGCGACTCTTTTGAACCAGGGGAGTGAGAGACTAGTAGTAGATGCACCAGCCCAAATCTGACAACAATACTCCATACATGGGCGAATGATGGCCTTGTAGAGATACAGGATACTTTCAGGCGTAAGTAACTTTCTAGCACAATAGAGAGAGCCCACCTTTCTCACAGCAATCTATGCTCTCGATGTATCTGTTCAAACTCATGTTCCATGGGAACATTAAGCTGAGGAGTTTGAACGAAGTGCTTTCAGGCAATGTATCATTAGCCACAGCTATTTGTGGTTGAGAAGTTTTCTTGTAATTATTAAAGGAAACGAGTTTAGTCTTGGCACCATTAAATGTTATTATCTATTTTTGTCTCCAATCCACTACAGACTAGAGGTTTCCGCTATTGCCCTTGTACCTTGTGGTGTCGTCAGCAAATTTGCCCATCTCAGAGACAATTTTATTAGGGATGTCATTTATGCATATCAGGAATAATAAAGGTTAAGGGATCGACCCCTGAGGTACACCCACATTTATATGCCACTTATATTGTTTATATATGCCATATATATATATATATATATATATATATATATATATATATATATATATATATATATATATATATATATATATATATATATATTGTTTGGACGTATGACTCTTCTTTTTTTTTAAGAAGGATTTAATTATGTTAAGTATTCATCCAGTAATACCATATAATTTGATTTTCGTGAGAAGACTATTATGCCATACCATATCAAAAGCCTTAGGTATGTTTAGGGTTACTGCCCTCCCCTTCTCTGCCTTATCTAGTGCATGGTATACATGTTTAGAGATTACAGTTAGGATATCTGCAGTGGAATTGATTTACCTAAATCCATATCGTTGGTCAGACAGAAGTTTAGCAACTGTAAGGTGGTGCACTAGAGCTTGATTAATTATGAACTCAAATATTTTTGAAAAAAGAGGAGGAGGCTAAGGGGGTGTTAATTGGATAGGTCAGTTCTTTTGCCAGAATTCTTGTAAACTGGTACCACAGAAGCATTTTGCCAGCAGTCAGGGAAGCAAGATTCCTTAAGGCATTTATTGGAAAGTTTGGAGACAACTGAAGCAACCTCACCAGAGCATTTTTTTAATAGTACAGGCAGGATGAGATCAGGTCTACATATTGTTGTTGTTATTATTTTTTTTCTACGCACTAAGAGTTCTCATACAAGCCATCATTAGAAATTTCTCTGACAACAACTAGTGACGTTCCCTGGAGTCTAGGTAACAACAAGTCTTCTCCAAATTTCTAATACTCTCCAAGTCTTTTGATAATCTTTGCAAATGCTTATGTTATAGCAACAGCCGTTTGCTATTGATTTTTCATTGGCAATGACCATTGATCTGCACTGAAAATTGTTCCCCAAAGTTCCAGTCCTCTTCCAACTCATCTATTTGAGCTAGTGTCAGTCTATGTTGAAACTACCCCTTTGGGGGGGGGGAACCTAATTTACTTTTAATTTTACAGTTTCGATTTTCTTAGTTTCATGTACTGCTCCTCTGTCCTTTTGTTTTACATCTGTTGCTGTTTTCATATGATTAGTGTTTGTAGCTCATATGGAGTAGTTTCCACATTCAAAGATTCTTCTTAAAGTTTCAACTGTTCTATAATCTGTCTTCTTTACTGTTGTTGTTATTATTATTTACTCACTAGGAGTACTCACACAAGCCACCATTAAAGATTGCACTTTCAGAACAACTTATGGTGTTCCCCGGAGTCTGAGTGATAACAAGTCTCCCCAGATTTCCAGCACTCTCCTCCTCTTTCGATAACCTTTGCAAAAGAATTTGCGTTATCGCAACAGCCGCTTATTATTATTATTATTATTATTATTATTATTATTATTATCATTATCATCATCATTATTATTAACTAATATTATTATTATTATTATTATTATTATTGTTATTATCATCATCATCATCATTAACTAATATTATTATTATTATTATTATTATTGTTATTATCATCATCATCATCATCATCATTAACTAATATTATTATTATTATTATTATTATTATTATTGTTATTATCATCATCATCATCATCATTAACTATTATTATTATTATTATTATTATTGTTACTATCATCATCATCATCATTAACTATTATTATTATTATTATTATTATTGTTGTTGTTGTTATCATCATCATCATTAACTATTATTATTATTATTATTATTATAATTGTTATTATATTGCTGAATAGACGTTGTCACTCACTGGAAAAAAAACACAAAGTGTTTTCTGAAATCTGAGTGGCCACATGTATTCCCTGATTCCAGCATTCTCTGTTTCTTCCGATAATCATTGCAAATCACCTTTCAAATATTTGGAACACCCTTTTACCATTGGTTTCTCATTGATACTTGCCATTGATTTCTTCTGGAAACCGATTAACTATAACTCTCCTCGGTGCTTCAATAACCCGTGTCCGTTTAGTCGGAATCTTTACTGTGTTCAATATTTAATCAATCTAATATCCCTGAATAAAAAGATTTTTGGGAATAACTTTGTTTTAATGCAGTTTTGGAAGAAGGAAGCAGGCGTTGCACACACACACACACACACACACACACACATATATATATATATATGTGTGTGTGTGTGTGTGTGTGTGTGTATGTGTGTGTGCAACGCCTGCTTCTTTCTTAAAGGCGACGAAATACCCAAACACGAACTCACGCACACACATATATATACACACACACACACACATATATATATGTGTGTGTATATATGTGTGTGTATGAGTGTGTGTGTGTGAGTGAGTTCGTGTTTGTGTATTTCGTCGCCTTTATGATTCATCAGTGTGATGAAAACTTGCACGATTCGAAAACGGGTTGGCGTCCCGTGTCGTACCAGCAGACCTAAAGGAAATTGATATTAAAGAGAAATTATATTGTATATAAACAAAATTGTTCATTTATTTATACTTTTTACGATACTGACAATTGAAAGTATTTAGTTCTTTTTACAGAATAGTATTGCCTTAACTCTAAGTGGAAAATCATCATTTCCTCCAATATATATTATAATTTTATTTATCTATACAAATATTATTGGTTACATATGTGCATACATGTGCCAGTTGTGATTTCTTTTGAAATCCAACATAATTATCCACTAGTCGCAACTGTTTTTAAGGTAAATTCGCATTTGAAAAGAACTAAGATTAGTGGCCTGATGATGTTGGATTTCGGAAGAAATCACAACTGAAACATGTATGCACATATGTAACCAATAAAACTCGTCTAGATAAAGAAAATTATTCAATAATACAACTCTATTTGATTTTTTGCACTATTTTGTAAACACCGGACTTTCATTGGATAACCATTTATACTGTTTCTACAGCAATATAATAATTATATATACATGTGCACACACACACACACGTATGTATATATATATATATATAGAGAGAGAGAGAGAGAGAGACAGACAGACAGACAGACAGACAGACAGAGCTGTCATTCAAAAACTAGGCACCCTTCCAAACTAAAAACAATTGAATTCAAAGCCTACTTGGATGCGTTATTTTATGACGTGTCATGTTTGATTTTTCAAATTTTAGCTATATTTCGAAGATTTTCTATTTAGGTTCCAATTAAAAGCCAGTTATGCACACACATACACACACAAACATATATATATATATATATATATACTAGCATGGGTACCCAGCGTTGCCTGGGTTGACATGAAGTTCTGTTTGAAACACACCGGTATCCTAATTATTTTCATCATGAGCAACGTGGATACCCCCACAACAAAACGGATGAAAACATGTAAATGTAATCGCCCAAAAAAGAAGTATGTGATACCCTCTTCACCAGATATTTCGGCAGAAAGGCTACAAAGAGAAGAAACTATTCTCCGAATATTGAGCAGTGGAAATACCCCCCACAAAGAAAATATAATTAAAAATAAATCATTACAACTTTTGTTTCAATAAAAATAGTAGTGAATGCCCGTGCAATCGCAAAAAAAAATGATCTACCAAAATTTAATTACAAAAACAATTAGAGGACATTTTTCGTCATTTTTTATTTCTAATGTAATAAAAAAAAATTGAATTCGTCCTATTTTGGGGTTCGTTCTGTTTATAAATTGCTAGGTGAAAGTACCTAATGGTTTCATAAAAATTAATTAAATTTATCAGTATTTTATGTTTTAAATGTAATTCTCGCTCACCACCACCACAAAAAACTAAATAATTTTGTATTTGTCATGTTTTATCCCTGTTGTGGTGGCAACCACTTATTTGCATATGCGAATAACATAACACTATAAATGGCAAGCCTAGGTTGGCCTTGGTGTGTCTTACTCAAATGCCACCAGAAGTGACGCCGAAGAGCGTACATGTCCTCCCACCAAGACTCTCTGATTCGACACCGTCATTTGTACATATTGTAAATATACCTTTTCTTTAATACACTTATTATTGCGTTATCTTGTTGTTTGCGTCTTCATTGTATTTCCTTACTAATTATTGTTCAACCTTGCAACCACAACAGTTGGCGACGAGATATGAAGCGTCAAATATAACAGTTTGACGAAGAACTATAAGAAAATAAAAAGTACAACGCAAAGGTTGACCATTTTTTTAAGGAATGCAAAGTGTTGACGAGCAAACAGATTTTACGCTAAAGAGAAGTTTCAACTCAAGTGAAAAAAAAATTCTAACGTGGCAAAAGCGACAATTTACGCCGTTTTCTGGGAATCCGACTTGCAAACGAATGTAAAAGTGAATTTTTGTTTGTCGCTACACGACAAATCTTACTAAAGGACCAACTTGCAAACGAAAAGCTAACTTTATTCTGTCGCAAAAACGACAGGTCAGACCCGTATTACAAAAAGCAAGGAAGTAACCTACGAAAAAAGTTCACCAGTGGATTCTAATTACTGTTCTCCGTAAACAAAAACAACTAAAGGACTTCTTAATTAATGTTTTGGTTGACGTCGGTACTAAAAGGAAATACCACAGCTAAAACTAAAATTCAAGGAAAGGATTTTTTTTTCTTGAAGTTGTCACTGAATAACGGATAATACAGTAAAACGTCACGGGGAAAAAAAAGGTAATCTCAATTTAAGAGGTATTTTAATTACTAAAATACTAGAGAAAAAAAACTCAAAGAACTAAATGTACTGCATACATTTATTCAATTGTGACTCGATTAAAAAAAAACCCAAACTTTTATTTTGTGGAAAGAGTTACTTATTAGTAAGTGCCTAAAAACGGAAAGTCAATTCCATTTCGTGATTCCAGATAAACCTGTTTTATTTTTCTTTTGCAGCGTGACTCGCAAAAAGAATATATTATTGCAAGCAGCGATATTATTATTGAAAACAGGAGCTTACAGCAAGTTGCTTTTTTGTTGTAACCCAAACCGGTGTATATGGTACATGGTACAATATTTTTTTAACTACACACTAAAAAAAAAAAAAAAAAAAAACATGGAAGACTTATCAAAAATGTTCATGCAATTTTTACAAGCACAAGCTACACAAAACGAGCTTTTGCAAACACAAATACAGGCACAGGCTGACCGCGAGGAAAAGAGAGAGGACAGATTATTGAAATGGCAGCAGGAACAAGAAGAAAAGCAGAAAATGGCGCAATTAAAGCAGAAAAAACTGCAATTGGAACAGGAAGAAAGACAAGAGGAACGTTTTGCTAAAACACTGGAACTACTAAAGAGTAATCGAGAAAATGTCGATAGTGTTAATTTCTCCCATACAACCATTTTTAATAGCATGGACAAATTTCATTATGTGCCTGAGGAAGAGAAGAATTTTGAAGTATACTACACAAGATACGAGGATGTTTTTCAACTGGACTGTAAAAATTGGCCAAATAGTCAGAAAGTGAGCCTCTTACTCAGAAAATTGGGTACATCAGAACACAGCAAATTCATAGATTACATATTACCTAAAAAAAACTGCGGAATTAGAGTTCATGGAAGCTGTAAAATTACTAAAAGAATTATTTAATCCAAATATATCTCTTTTTCATAAAAGATGGCTGTGCATGAATCTAAGAAGGATGGACAACCAAGATTATTTGACATACGCATCAGTTGTTAATAAAAACTGCGATAATTTTAAGCTTGCAGAACTAACGGTAGAAGATTTTAAATGTCTAATCTTCGCTCAAGGGTTAGTTTCCACGAAAAATGCAGAAATACGCAGACGAGTGTTGTCTAAGCTGGAATCTGAGCAAGATTTAACCCTCCAGAAACTAGCAGAGGACTGTGAAAGGGCCATTACACTAAAAAAGGATTAAAAAAATATAGAAGAATCCGGAGTGGCATATGTAAGAAAAGTTAGAAAACCATACGCACCAACCAAGAAATTTACAAAGAAAAGCAATGGAACGGGATATTCCAAAGATAATAACCATAAATATAGTACACAATATAACAAGCCTCTTCCTAGATATAACTGTAAGAGATGTGCAGAAAAGCATTGGGAATCAGATTGTCCTTATAAGAAAAAATGCTACATTTGTAAGAAGGTGGGACACAAAAGCGATTGCTGCAGATATAAAGATTACACCAGAAAGAGAGTACAGCAAACAAAATCAAATACAAAATTAGACAAAGATCGGCGAAAATACGTAAAAGTGGAAATATTTAAAACATCAATAAAGTTACAACTCGACTCCGGCTCCGATGTTTCTATAATAAACCTGAATACGTGGAAAAAGTTGGGAAAACCGGCCATGATGAAAACTAGTAAAGCAGCCCGGTCGGTAACTGGTGGTGGTATAAAATTTGAAGGAGAAGTTGTCCTCCCGATAAAATTGAAAGGGATTTCGAAGAAATTTAAAATATTCGTACTAAAAAATAGTGAAAATCTGTTTGGAATAGATTTAATTGAGAAATTCGGACTATGGGATAAGCCAATCAATACATTCTGTAAAAAATTAGAATGTTCTTCTCCAACAACAGTAAATATAAAAGACGATTTAAAAGAATTATTTCCTGAGGCATTCACGACTAACTTAGGTCGCTGCAATAAATTCAAGGCCTCATTTGAACTTAAAGAAAACGCCAGCCCAATTTTTAGAAAAAAGCGAAATGTTCCGTTCGCTGGGTTGGAAAAGATTGATAAAGAATTAAATAGATTGGAACAGACGGGAATTCTATCAAAAATAGAACACAGCGAGTGGGCAGCCCCCACCGTATACGTAAAGAAAAAGAATGACGAAGTTAGAGTGTGCGCAGACTTTTCGACCGGGGTCAACTCCCTATTAAAAGATCACCATTACCCCCTACCAAGCCCAGAGGAAATATTCACGAAGTTGAATGGGGGTAATATCTTCTTCAAGATAGACTTGAGCGACGCGTATTTGCAAATACCGGTCGAGGAGAATTGCTCAAAAATACTATGCATCAATACGCATAAGGGATATACAAATACAACCGATTGCCCTTTGGCATCAAAGTAGCGCCTGCCATCTTTCAGCAAGCGATGGACACCATGCTAAGTGGTATTGAGTGCATACCTGGACGACATTGTTGTCAGGAGCAAATCCCTAGAAGAACATAAGGAACATTTGAAACAAGTATTTACTCGAATACAAGAATTCGGCTTTAAAGTAAAAGAAAGTAAATGTGACTTTTGTATGAGCGAGATTAAGTATCTTGGACACATAATAAACAAACATGGACGACGTCCAGACCCGGACAGATCTGCGGCAATAAAAAATATGCCAGCACCCGATAATGTAACAACCTTGCAGAGTTTCTTAGGACTCGCAAATTATTACCAATCTTTTATGGAAGGAATGCATAACTTGCGAGCCCCCTTAAATAATCTGCTTAAAAAGGATACACCGTGGAACTGGACGCAAGAATGTCAAACCGCTTTTGAGAAAATAAAGAGCGCACTAACATCCGAATTATTCTTAACGCACTTTGACACAAACTTAAAAATAGTCGTCGCTAGTGACGCTAGCTCCTACGGCTTAGGAGCATGCATTCAACATATTATGCCGGATGGGTCTAGAAAACCAATAGCGCACGCTTCGAGAACGCTGATACCAGCCGAAAAGGCATATTCACAAATCGAAAAAGAAGCGTTGAGCATAATCTTTGCCGTGACTAAATTTCACCGATATTTATATGGTAGACGATTCATACTTGAAACCGACCATAAACCGTTAGTCACGATCTATGGATCAAAAAAAGGATTGCCGGTATACACCGCAAATAGATTGCTGCGCTGGGGTACAATACTACTTAATTACGATTTCCAGCTACAACATCTAGCATCAAAAAAGATTTGCCATGCGGATGGACTGTCAAGACTGATACCACAGAAACACAATCTGGAAGAATCAGTCATTGCAGCAATTCGGACAAATGTTGAAGTAAAAAATATGGTAGCAAACATCATTAAGGAACTACCCGTAACTTTGTCGGACATTAAAAGGGAAGCCGAGAAAGACGAATATATAAAGGACACAAAAGAGAAAATTATAACGGACACAAAGGTGCAGGAAGTTTTCTCCATATGTGACGATGTGTTACTGTACAGAGAGAGAGAGAGTGGTAATACCCAAAACATTGCAGAATAGGATGTTAAGAGATTTCCACACAGGACATCCGGGGATAAATCGAATGAAGTCGTTAATGAGAAGCTACGTGTACTGGCGTAACATGGACACTGACATAGCGACAACAATTGATAAATGTAAAGGATGCTAGTTAGCGGCAAAATCTCCACCTATAGTACACAAACCTTGGCCGAAAACCGACCAACCATGGTCGAGAATCCACATGGACTTCGCTGGTCCAGTAGGTGAAAACTATTATTTAATTGTAGTGGATAGTTTCACAAAATGGCCGGAGGTAATGCGTTGCAGGAATCCAACAACGAACAACTCAATAGGGTTCCTACACGAGTTGTTTGCAAGATTCGGTGTACCAGACACACTGGTCACTGACAACGGAACGCAGTTCACATCCGCAGAGTTTAAGGAATTTTGCGACACGTTCCGAGGGAAGCACATCACGACTCCGCCGTATCATCCAAGGTCGAACGGCCTCGCGGAAAGGTTCGTGGACACGCTAAAACGAGCGTTAAAGAAATCCATTGGAACACCAACAGAAAAAGCTTTGCAACAATTCTTGCAAGTATATAGGATTACACCACATCCTAGTACACCATCAAAAATATCACCAGCTGATCTAATGTTTGCCAGAAAGGTAAAATCAGCGTTTGACAAACTATTGCCAAGGCAGGCAATTATCCGAAACACTACACACACGAGAAGAAAGAAATATAACTCGGGAGATCGGGTATATTTTAAGTGCTACAGAAATAACACATCTTACTGGGAATGTGGAGTAGTGGATAAACGCATTGGTGATTGTACATACATGATTAAAGGTCCACAGAATATACATAAAAGGCACCTAAATCAGATAAAAAAACGTCATATCCAAGATGATGATGATACGACAACAATCGAAGAGGAGGACACCATAGATATCATATACGAATCTTTTAATTTGGAACCGCCTCAAAATGCACCTAAACCCCGAAGATCAGGTAGGAAAAGAAAAGTGAATGAACCATTAATGGTAAACCCAAAAAGAAAAAAGATATTGAAATCTGTGTGATTTCAAATCTTGGGAAGGGGGTGTTGTGGTGGCAACCACTTATTTGCATATGCGAATAACATAACACTATAAATGGCAAGCCTAGGTTGGCCTTGGTGTGTCTTACTCAAATGCCACCAGAAGTGACGCCGAAGAGCGTACATGTCCTCCCACCAAGACTCTCTGACTCGACACCGTCATTTGTACATATTGTAAATATACCTTTTTTTTAATACACTTATTATTGCGTTATCTTGTTGTTTGCGTCTTCATTGTATTTCCTTACTAATTATTGTTCAACCTTGCAACCACAACAATCCCCCTCCCCCATCGATCGCCAAACTTGAAAAAATGCTAGAGGTGATGTCTGGTTGAACGCTTTGTGGCCAAAAAGTGGGTTCTCATTTTACGTTAAATTTATATAGAAAAGTTATTTCCCATGCTAAAATGTTAATTTTTTTTTCAAAATTTCTTCTTCAATATTATTTATAAAGACTCCTTAAACGTATTAGGCCACAAAAAAACAGGTCTTTATTTTTTTTGTCAATGTCAAGTTTCTTTCCAACTCCCCCCAAAACTTTAAAATGACGACTTTTAATGGTTTTCGGTGGTGCTGAAAACGAATATTACGTCTAAATTTGGGGCAGATAAGTAGTTTTCATGATATGAAGGAATTACTTTTTCAAAAAAAAAGGGGGAATAACTTTACTATCTAAATTTAACGTAAAATGAGCACTTACTTTCTTGCCACCTAGTAATTTCTTCATATCATAAAACAAATTTAACCGTAATATTCGTTTTCAACACCCCCAAAATTGGCGCTGTTTTTTTTTTTTTTACTAAGAGATGCGTTCATTTTTTCATCTCATAATTTAGGACGCTGTTAGTAAGTTTACAAAAGCATACTTTTGTTTTTCGTTCTTTTTTCATTATACAACTTGTATAGTTGTGAACAGGTGCCTCTGCAGTTTAACATTTCACAAAAATTCTGTTTACATTAGGAGGCGGTTAAGTAAACTACAGAAGCACCTGGTAAAATCTATCCAAATTCAATAATTGAATACCCCCCATAAAAAATGAAAAACAAAAAAATATTTTGTAAACCGTTCGTGTAAGCTTACTGACAGCATTATTAGCGTCCTAAATTATGAAAAATAAACGAATCTCTGAGTAAAAAAAACAGCGTCAGTTTTCGGTGGTGTTGAAAACGAATATCACAGTTAAATTTGTTTTATGATATGAAGAAATTATTAGGTGATTAGAAAGTGGGTGCCCATTTTACGTTAAATTTAAATAGGAAAGTGACCCCCACTTTTTGAAAATTTTTCATATCATGAAAACTACTTATCTGTCCCAAATTTGAATGTGATATATTTAGCCCTATCGAAAACCATTAAAAGTCATCATTTTCAAGTTTTTTGAGGAGTTGGAAAGAAATTTGAAATCGGCCATTTTTTTCTAGGGGTTAAACGACGCTGGGTCACGTTGTAAAAATTGACCATTTTTAATTTAAGATATTAAATAAATTATAAAGAAAATTTGTTTCGCAGGCAATTAAACACGCTTACTGTGGTATAATTATTATAATAAATCCTGGGCAACACCGATTAAATTTTATAAACAAAAAGCAAAAAGAGCCGGGGATGATGGATTTTGTTCACATGTGTCTCTGTGACTAACTCTGCCCTCGTGAGGATGCAAGTAAATTAGGACATTAGTTTTGATTATTTTTCTCTAACAAATTAAAAAGGTTACTCAAAAAGCAAGAAGTGAAAAAAATTTCATCCGAATTAAAATAAAAAAAATAATTCAGCTTAGAATAATATTTCGAAATGAAAACAAAAACAGGAAATATTTAATAACGTGCTTCGTTTAAAACAATTTCTCAATTAAGATATCACAGTTATTTCCCCTTTTAGTTTTCTGGTTTGAAAATAAAACGGTTTTAGATTTCAGATAAAATAAATTAAATCAAACATAACTTGAAATTTAAATAAACTAAATAACTAAAAATGGTTTAATTAGTACAGTTGAAACGAATCTATTATGTCGAATAAGTAATGTCATCAAGGTAATTATTTAAATAGATTGCATTTAATGTGATATCTTAATGACCGTAACTCAGTAATGAAAAAGTGGTTTAAAGAATGCTATATAATGAAAGTCCGTATACAGTATCCTAATATGGGCATTAATATTTCTTGACCAGGAGAGGTGTACACACGTATGGCATTTCTTTGGTGATTGGTAGTTGTACACACAGACACACACACACGAAAGCTACTACTTATATATATATATATACCGCATCAACATACACCGCATCAACATACAGGACATTTCTAACGATAGAGGACCAATTCATTCCATATAAATTCCGGGAAAAAATTACACCGCAAGATACAAAGGAACAAGTGAAAATCAAAAAAGCCCTGAGTATTTCAAAACTTCAGGCCGAAATCGACATACAGGAAGACAAGAAAGTACACTCTACGGAGAAGTACACAATAAAATATTTAAAAAAATAAAGGAACTTTGCCCCAAGGAAACACACCAACCCCTCTTGGAACTCTGGGAATCTGAATACAAAAAAGAGGAGGAAAAATCCAGGGAAATCATTGGACGGAAAATAACCTGGCTAAAAAACCTGCCGGAAAAAAGAAAGAAGTAAACAATCGACAAACACATACAAGGACAACCAGGAACAGAACACTCTTACACGATATCCGCAAACACAGAAATCGCATAACAAAGGTAAGAAACGAAACATACACCATACACAAACACATCCACACAACAGATACAACTACACACAAATAAGCAACCACAATATATCCACATCATACACAAATTCCCAACAACAGACCCAGCCAAAACGCACACTAATAACACCTCAAAATTACAGAAGAACCCACGCCCTTAACAAACACCACACACCAGACAACATACCATACAATACATCTCCACAAAAATACCCACAAATATACAATCCTAAGCAATACAAACCAAACTATTGCCACCCACTTCAGCAAACACAACCAAAAATCCATTCCCACAGACACTGTATCACTAAAACAAACAACGAAAGAATACCTTTACTAAACAACCCCTACCAAAACATCCCCACAATGCAACACAACTACCACAGACATCACATAATTCAAAACACTGTCTACAACTCTCACCCTTCGTATCTCACACAAAGAAACAAACCCCTAAGGCACCTCCCCCATCAACGGGAACAATTAGAATATCCCATGCAAAACCAATCCCAACAAACAGACCTACCCTACAACAACCCCCGACAACACAACCCTATACAACAATGCATGTATCCTCAACAGCAACATCAATTCCAACCGAAACACAACTATCCAACACAAACAACATATAATGACAACCCATTCAATCATTTATCACTGAACCCTCACAATAATATACACAACACTCATTTTACAAGGAGACATCACATCAGCCTAAAACACACCACTCCTCGAAACAAGGAAACAAACAACCCCCACCATTTTTTAGGAAACCCCCAGGGAACAACAATTCCAGGTTAGAAAAAATTAGACCCAAAATCATCAATTTATCCACAAACTCCTTATCAAAGAACGAAATGGAAATACTGAAGCTGGGCCTCAAATTCTGCCCACCCCTAAAAGTAATATAGCGGAACTAAAAAAGGACCTTAAAGAATTCGAACGGAAATTTAGATTAATAGAAACACTGGATAACAAAGGGGACAAAGATGATTCTTTAGTAAAAAAACAAATCAACATACTTCACTAACAAACAGAACAACACAAAAGAACTAAACAGCTACTTCGAAAATCTCTGGAACCTTAACCTCCAAAAAAAAGACAAAACCACAAGCAACCTCACACATAAGCAAAAACAAGCACTCGAAAAGATCCGTAATAATAATGACATAATAATAAAAGAAGCAGACAAAGGCAGTGCCGTAGTAATCATGGACAAAACGTATTATGAAACAAAAATTACAGAATTACTGGATGACAAACACTACTATAAACCCATTAGTACCAACATAGATAACACCACCATCTAAAAAATCACAAAACTTTGTACAACACACAACAAAATATTTAAAAAGAAAGAAAAGGACTTCCTCACAAATTTCATTACAAAGACCAACAACTTCTGAGGACTGCCTTAAATACACAAATCTGACGTAATAAAACTTGCCATCGATACACAAAACTCAGAATATATTAGCGCTCCAAACCCTAGTGACCTTATATTTAGACCCATTGTAGCAGGACCAGCCTGTCCGACAAGCAGACTTAGCAACTTAATAGACATCTTATTACAACCTTTCACAGACCAAGTTAAGAGCTACATAAGGGACGACATCCATTTTCTTACTACCTTACCACATACAGTAGAAAACGGGACACTATTAGTTACATTTGACGTTAGCAGTTTATATAGTAATATACCCCATGAATTAGGAAAAGAAGCAATAACATTTTGGATCAACAGACACGCACAAACACTACATCCTAGATTCACAAAGCAATTCATTATCGATAGTATAGACATAATCCTAAATAATAATTCCTTCGAATTCAACAATGGCAACTACAGCCAAACACAAGGTACAGCAATGGGAACGAAAAATGGTGGATGTGTGTGAGTGCGTGTGTGAGTGTGTAGGTGGGTATGTATATATGTATGCTCCTACATATATTTCTATGTATGTGCGTGTGTATATGTGTATGCGCCTGCGTGCGTATGCGTGTGCATGTGTACATGTACATGTATGTATATATATATGCGTGTGTGATTGTGTGTGAGTGTGTGCTATACATGGGGAAATAAAGTCTTTAAAAAAACCATTAAAAAACATAAAAACCTTCACCAAATGGACCAAAAGCGCCCTCTTTGAATCTAACTTTGACCGGACACTTTGAACACTTACGGTTGGAGACAGAATGTCTGAGACCACATCACTCTGAAAAACACATTTAGTATCAGCAGAGGTAAAAATAACTTTTCAAACTCCCATTTTAAAGAAAAACTTTTTACGAAAACATCTGAAGAGAGCACACCCTAAGCTCAAAACGCGTTATAAAAATATTTTTAAATAAAAATATGATGAAAACCTTTTTAAAAAAACCCACAATTGTTGATGGCTACACTCTTTTAAATATACATTTTTTCTCTCGTTGGAACTGCACAACCATCACTTTAAATATTTATATATATATATATGTAAAGCTGAACGTCTGTGTGTGTGTGTGTGTGTGTGTGTGTGTGTGTGTGTGTGTGTGGTCACGAATAAGCTCCTATATGGTTGATTATTTTATGTATCGAGGATCAGGGATGGGTATGTTTGATCTGGTAGAACGGTGGTTCATTAAAAGTGTGGGGTCTGCGTTTGCGCCTTGCCCTCAAATTATGGAAATAAAAAATGAAAAAAAGTTTACAAGGGTTTTTTATATAGATGTACATAATAATACTTTAATAAGTATGTTTTAACTTAAATAGGGATTGTATAATAAAATTGTGGGGTCTGCGTTCGCGCCTGGCCTCCATAGAATGGAAATAGGCACAAACTTTAATAAAGACTTTTCATATCTATCTGCGTAAGTATAGTTTGATAATTATGTTTCAGTTTGAAGAAATATGGTATAATAAAATTATGGGGTGTTCGTTCGCGCTTAACCGCATAGAATGGAAATATGTCACAAAGTTTTAAAAAAATTTTTAATATAGATCCACAAAATATTGTGATAAGTGTTTCAGTGTGAACAGGTATGGTATAATAAATTATGGGGTTTATCTATTTTATTTTTACTTTCATCATATTTTGCTTTGGTTTTGATACTCTTAAATTCGAAGCTATCTCTTTACAACCCTTCCTTTTCATAACCTATCATACTTTCATAAATCAGAGTCCATTTTCTGTAGGCTGTTTTTGAACTCAGTCAACGACGGGTACTTTTGCTAGTATATTATGTCTCTTTAATGTATTTAAAAAACTTTTTTCTTTTATTTTTAATACTTATCTATTTGTGTCTGTATAATATGTCTACTTTTTTTTCAGCGTGTTATATGGAGTGCGAACGTAGCTTTAGACTTCTGTATCAAAATCCAAAACAAAGTTACTGCTAGTAAGTACAATATGCACTTCTCATAATCCGTCAAATTAATTTATTACATACTTGCAAAATGTTTAATCCTTTTTATTATAAAAAATATTGTTTACTAGCAAAAAGGGTCCGACGCTGCCAGGTTAGATAATTTTTTGTTGTTTTTGTTTTTTGTTGTTTTTTTTTTTTTGTTTTTTGCCTCAATTTTTATTACAAGATTTATAGACTTATAAATGATCTAGTTTGAGTTAGGGAGCGATGAGTGACTGTAAAAATAATCGTGATTGCGATTTCGAAATAAGCAGTTGTTAACGCAGTAATATACATGAGGCATGCATGACACTCTTCCTCATTTACACTTGCATAAATGATTTAACATTGGGAAATTATGGGAATTTTTGAAGCAACATCCGACCCATGATTAAATTGTAAAATTAATAAACCAATATCAATTCTTCCATGGAGTTGTGCTATGTGAAGCAGAAATCTAAGAGAGCGAGTAGTTGGAAGGTCCGAACGTTGGGAAGAGTTAGTAACCGCATATTTTTCAAACATATAAAAGACTTTCCTAACTGAAAAAATAATTTCTCAAAACACAATAGAAAGCATGAGGTGTATCATACTACAGCGGAAACACGGAGACAGAAAATAAATTTAAACATTCAAAATCACAAAAATGTTTAAAATTTAAAAATCGGTCAACTGCATTATGTAGATATGTAACCTGAGATCATTATCCTTGGAATTACCAATAAATAACAAGGTTACACATTTGATCGTTACATTTCATCACGTAAATAATGTGAAAGGGAAATAGCACATGTAAATATGCACTGAGTAACAAGTTTAGTGATGGATGTGAATGACAGAAATTGCATGTGGTAGATGTCAGTCTAAGGCAAAAAGGAAGGAGTACAAAAAATTACAAATATTTATAGTTGCAAGATATTTTTTTTGTGTTTGAAGTAAAATAAATACTCCATTAAACAGAGAGTCATACTGAGGTCAATCTATCAGAAAAAGTACACGGTAGAACGATAAAATTGTCGCCCTAAAGAAAACAACACTACAGCTTTATTTTAAAACTTTTATTGAAAAAATCAATTCAGGTAATTTGATTCTGTAGTGGAGCCGACATGTATCCAATGTGGTGGCCTTCAACTTAAATTACCGCCTCGATACGGGTCCGGAACTGGGAGCATGCCTTTTCCACAGCCGCTGGCGGGAGCTCGGCAAATAGTCGGCGGATGGCGGCGATCCTGCTGACTTTGGTGTTGTGGGAGATCATGTTGGCGATGTTCTCTACGTATGACCAAACGAGAGAGAAGAGTACAAAGTCGCAGCACTCTTACTGAAACCAAGATAAGATACGACTGGGGGCGCGTTTAAAATGAATGTTTCTGTTCAGAGCACCATAATGCTTGCACCATGAACCAGGATACGTAACTTTTGCATTTTGAACTTTAATTCAAACCATTGTGGAAAAATAATTTCATAAAATCAATAGTACGTTCATTAAAACTCTATGTAGACTACAGCGTATGGTGGAATAAAGCTTCCTCCCGGTACATCGTGGTGGTTGCACGACTAGAGCCAGCAATCAATCGATTTGATTGAAAATGAGCAATTTCAGCAAAAGTATTGGAAATGTTGAACCTTCGTTGATCCTAATTCAACCTCGTGCAACGTCAGGTCTCTCTACTAGTGTATTATATTAGGGAAATGAAATTTTATACAGTGCTGATCAAGGAATATTTTATATAAAGTCTTCCGATATCTATGCATGTAATTATCACTAACATATGAAATCGAGTTTAGTTTTAGGTATTCTATCTCTGATAATTGCCACTGTTATCGGTTTAGTAACAGATCCCACTAAAATTTGTAACATTCTACGCTAAACGTGAAATTAAATCGCTCATGTTCTCTCTCGTTTTTGAAGAATTGTTCATGTTCCGTACTCGTTCGTGGCCAAGAACACAAATCAATAAAATATTCTTATGTATACGTGCTGGTCTTTCTGTTCAATTGATCGTCGCTTTGTTTTATCGTCGCTTCATGTGTCGGATCATCTTTTTAACTTGGACGAAATAAAATTTTCGTTTATCAACGATATAAAAACTTTGCTGGTTTTCAAGGTTTTATTTGGAGAGATAATTTACCCACGGAAAGGGGAGACTGCGTAACTAATTAGTTATTTGTTTATTATGCTACTCACTACTCTTAAGAATGTGCGACGATGGACAGAGTCTTAAGGTAACATATTCTTAGATTATTTATATTATTGGACGCATCGACTTGACTTTCCGGAGAGAACTGACTAGAATTCCTTTGTTAAGCTTTTGCTCGAGCAGGTGACGCCATCTCATTATCTGACACTTGTTTTTTTTTTGGGGGGGGCAGCGCGTTTCCTCTAGAGAGTTGGGCTCCGCTTCAAATCACGTCACCTACCCTTAGGTCCATTATCGTTTGCCGAGGTTATCCTGCCTTGTACTAATGTGACCCTCGTACAAAATTTACGCTAACTAATTTAAGCGCTACTCGTTGGCATAGGGTCCCAAATATATAACAAAATATCAATGACCAAAGTATGTAATTTAATACATTTATTAAACAAGTTTACATATTGGATGCGAGTTTACACATCGTTAGATGCGAAATAATTGTTTAATGTTCTGCGATACACTTGTCTACATTTCATCGTCATCTCCAAAGGAAGATAACTCCTCTTGGATTTAATGCAAATGAGATAACTTTACCTTGAATATCATTTCAAGTTGCGTGCCTTAGTTGTGTTTACTAGGACGTAAAAAGCTGAGAGAATGTAGACTGTATACAAAAACAAATTAATAAACGACTTCTCGTATTTCATACTAGCTGTTCATTTGCGTTTCTATCAATAGTGAATAAGAACAGGTGACTCGAAACCTACAACAAAAATTGTCAGATAAAAAAAATTCTATTTTTTCTAAAATAAATAAATATTTTCTTAAGTAATATATATCTTTATAATACTAAAAACAAATTCGAAACAGTGAAATAATAACATTTTATTCATTATTTTAAGCAAAAAATAATCTAGTGTGTGTGTTATTTATTTTGTGTGTCATGCTTACGTTCGAGTGACTGTCGTTTAATTGTTATGGACTTCCATTTCTTGTAATAAATAATTTTACTCAATTCTTCATACGCTTTGGTTTCGATTATAGTTGATGAAACTCAAGTTTATGTATATATATATATATATATATATTTATAAAGTAATAGGGTTCGTGTGTTTCTGTCTGTGTGTACAGCTCTCCATCATCAACGAAATATAAAGGAGGTAAGAGGGTAGATCTCTCCTGGTAGAGAAACATTAGAACCCATTTTAGGATGTTTCTGTTATAGGAGACATAAGAATCTATGCCTAATTTCTTTATATACTAGTCTACAAACCACCCCCATATCGAATGACTTATGCTCATTTGCATATCACATTATATTAAATCTCTTTAACTAATTACCTCGACCTTATTACATATTGGAAATATTCTAATCATTGCAACTGTACTATTTACAAAATCTATTTAACATTTAATTATTTAATATATTTTCATTTAATTTTATATTCGATTTACGTATATTATCAAAACAATTCATTGGCGAGGAAAGCTTTATGTTTTGGGATTGTATTGAAAATGTAATGGAAATTTCAATTTCGTTCCGTTTTAATCTTTTATATTTTACTTGCCAATATAATTGAAAGAATACAATTCAACTATCGTAATTTTATATAAATAAACAAAAACAAATATTTTAAAATAAAACTTTATTAAAAAAGAAATAATTTTATTTTTAAATGAAAAAAATCAATTTAGTAAAATAACTGTATTAAACACCCCCAGCCTTGTCAGCAAACCTGTAAACCTATAAAAGTTAACATTTCGAATATAAACAGTGATTTTTCGATTTTGTTAGCGCTTGCCGCAATTAAAGACAATTAAAACGGAACTAACTTTATTTCCATTCTATTTTTTAAACAACCCCCAAAACATAACGCTCTCTTCTAGTTATAGCCAATTTTTTTTTAATTAAATAAAACAGGTCAAAATAAACAGATAAGCGCATTTTCTTTTACATTTTTCTTACAACCATTGTCATTTAACCAACTGCAGGATACCGTTACTTTTGTGGGGTTGTTTTGAAAATGGCACGGAGATTATAATTTCGTTCCAATTTAATCTTTCTGGTCGAGCCTATTTCGAAAGCCTGTCTTATCATAGATTTGAACTACAAATAATTTATTACATTTTGATTATTACTATCTTAAGACTTAAAGCTTATATTTATTTCATTTTTCTATTTATATATTGAATTAGTTATTTCCAGTCTTATTTAAACTTAGTGCTTTCTTTAAACCGGATGAACCTTTTATAAAAATATGAGTTTAACGTAAAGAACACGAACAAGGTTTTATTCAACTGAATTTCTTCCAGTTTACTAACAAAATATATAAATTTAAAAGAGATATAAATAATAAAATAAAAAGGTTATGTAATTTAAAAGAAATACACGTACTCACAAAAGCAGAACTTTTTTTACACATTTTTTTCTTTAAAACCATAACAATGAGACTAACAATTACCTAGATCTTAGTAATTATTTGTTTTAATAGAACTGTTTTAATTGTACTGTTTACTTAGTTAACCTAAGTTGGTATTACATTTATTTTACATTTACTTTTTTTTTTTAATTATTACTTTTAGACTGTGACGTTTACACCCGGAAGTAATGAGTCACACGTAGGTCGCTTTTATTCATTCCTTTTGGTCAAGATCAAAGTGTAGTATCTGTTCTTCAGATGCTGCACTTCATTTTCTTGTTCTCTTTCGGTGGAGGAGAAATCCTTCACGACTGAGACAATTTTTATTTTTGTACCTTTTCTCCACGTTAAAAAACGACCCTGGTGTCTAACTCTGTCCCGTGGGGAGGCATAGTAAATAGGTACAATATAATTGTTTATAATTGTACTATTCAGAAATATTATTTATAGTTCGTCCATTTCAGTTAGTATACATTTCCTTTACGCTTAATTAATTTACAATCATTAATATCGTTAAACAATTCCGTTTAAAACCGAAATTATGCCACCCAAACGAAGTAGAAACGAAAGTGAGGAAGAAAGAATGGAAAGATTGGAAGCTAATAGACTAAGAGTTGCTGCAATTCGCTCCAATGAAAACAATTCAGATAGAGAAAGACGTCTAGAACTTAACAGGATACGTCAAAGAGAAAGGAGAGCAAGACTGTCAGATTTGGAAAGAGAAACCCAACGTGAAGCTGACAGAACTAGACATGCTGTAAGGCGGTTAAATTCATCACAAGATGAAATTCAAGAAAGGCAAAGATATGCACTGGAAAGAGAAGCAATATTACGATCGAATGAATTATATGAGGTAAGTAGACGTACACAAGGTCAGTTGAGAGTGGCTCAACGACATCAGAATGAATCGGAAACCCAACGAAGCTTTCGCCTATACCAAGGGCAACAACGAGAGGCTGCATGGAGAGAGAGTATGACTTTGCCCCAGCAATTGACAGAAAACGAGGCAGCTAGACAACGAATGACTGCTTTGAGACACCATGAAATAGAACACTGCAATAGAAAAGGATTGCTCTACAACAAAAATGACTCTCTCACTACAGCTGATATAGGAAAAATGGACAAAGTATGTCAACATTGCTCAGCTGTAAAATTTAAAGGAGAAACCCCTGGTTGTTGTTGTTCTTCTGGCAAAGTTGTGCTTGATAGCTTTCCACCACTGCCTCAGTTGCTTCAAGATTTGCTCTCCGGCAATGGTCCCATCTCTAAAGATTTTCTGCAAAATCTACGCAGTTATAACAATTGTTTTGCAATGACATCATTTGGTCACAAAATTGCGGCAGTACATGGGTGGAATCCTTCTTTTAGAATTCGAGGCCAGGTTTGCCACCAGATTGGGAGTCTTTTACCACCTGAAGATGAAACAGCAACGTTTATTCAAGTCTACTTCTTGGATAGTCTGGAAGAGGAACTACATAATCGGGGACGTGACAGTAGACTCAATAGAGACATTCTCCGAAGTCTGACTGAATTTTTACATGAGAACAACAGCTTCATTTGTCAGCTGAAAACAACAAAGGAGAGGATTGAAGAAGAACACTTGGTAGAACATAAAGTTGTCATAAGGGAAGACCGAAGGCCGCAAGAAGAGCATCCACGGCGATTCAATGCTCCAACAACAACGTATGAGATTGGAATATTAATGGAGAATGAACCAACAGCTAACCGGGATATTGTCTTGCGTTTTAGAAATGATACATTAAAATGGATCTCCGAACTACATCCCCTCTACGATACTTTAATGTACCCGTTAATGTACCCCTATGGTTCTCCATCTTACAACATCTACATGAAGGCATCCAATGGGCGAAAAGTTACCCAACAGCAATTTTATTCGTACCATTTAATGACTCGGCCTGGAAACTATTTTCTCTGGTACCGAAGGCTATTTCAACAATGGCTGGTGGATGTGTACTGCAAGATTGAAACAGAACGTTTACAGTTCCTGAGGCGTGAGCAACAGACCCTGAGAGCTGACAATTATAGCAACTTGAGAGATTCAATTCTTAGGGAGGATGGGAATCCAGAACAGTTTGGTCAACGAGTTGTACTTCCGGCAACTTATACAGGAGGCCCTCGATACATGTTTGAGCGTCAAAGTGATGCCATGGCATATGTTCGGCGAATGGGCCGAGCCGACCTCTTCATCACGTTCACAACAAATCCAAAGTGGACAGAAATTACAGAAAATTGTCTTCAAGGGCAAGACCCTCAGGATCGTCCAGATATTGTTGCCAGGGTTTTCAGGCAGAAGCTAAAAAAGTTACTTGAATTTATTAAAAAGGGAGGATTTGGCAGGTTGAGGGCTTTCCTGTACAGTATTGAATATCAAAAAAGAGGACTGCCGCATGCACACATCCTCACCTGGCAGGCCCCAGAGGACAAACTTCTACCAGAAAAAATGGATCTCTGCATATCTGCAGAGATCCCTGACAAAGAGGAAGATCCTGATCTTCATGCTAAAGTGATGGCACATATGGTGCATGGACCTTGTGGACCATTTAATCCAAATTGTCCATGTATGATTGACAACAAATGTTCCAAAAAATACCCAAAAGAATTTCTTCAGTGTACCGAGCAAGGCCAAGACTCTTACCCCAAGTACAGGCGAAGAAAACCAGAAGATGGAGGCCAGACTGGTACAATAAGGATGAAGAGAAATGGTCGGTATGTTAATCAAGAAATAACAAACCAGTGGATTGTTCCGTACAAAAAGGTCCTCCTTCAGCAGTTCAACGCTCACATTAACGTAGAAATTTGCAGCTCGATCCAAAGCATCAAATATGTCCTCAAATACGTGAATAAAGGATGTGATCAAGCAGTGTTTGAACTACAAAGAACTGATGGAGCAGCTAACCAACAAGGCCAAGTACAAAGTCACATTGTGGATGAGATCCAGCAGTTCCAGAATGCAAGGTATGTCGGCAGTTCAGAGGCGGCCTGGAGGATATTGGAACATCCCATCCATGAACATTTCCCCCCAATTGTACAACTTTCTGTTCATCTTGAAAATGGGCAGCATGTCATGTTCTCAGCTGATACTGCTCTGGAACGAGCCCAAGGTCCACCGCCTGCCACAACTTTGACACCATTTTTTCAACTCTGCCATGAGGATGACTTTGCAAGGGGTCTCAAATACGTAGAAGTCCCTGAGTTTTACACTTGGAAGAAATCGACAAAGAAATGGATGAGAAGAATGCGTGGGGTACAAGTTGAAGGTACTGAAAATGATGATGTATGGAAGGCACCATGCATTGGGAGAATCTACACGATTAGTCCAAAAGCAGGGGAGTGTTATTTCTTACGCCTGTTGCTCAATGAGGTTGCTGGTCCAACTTCATTTCAAAATTTGCGAGCATACAATGGTCAGGTGTTTGAAACATACAGAGCAGCGTGCCTTGCTCAAGGCCTTCTAGAAAATGGCCATCACTTGCATCAAGCAGTAGGAGAGGCAAGTGCCACTCAATCACCTTCAAATTTGCGAAGCCTATTTGTGATAATTTTAACAGCCTGTGAGCCAAGAAATCCTCTTGAGATCTGGATGGCTTTTCGTGATGTAATATCTGAAGACATTCTTCACAGATACAGGCAAGAAGTTAACAATCCAGAAGCAGATTTTAATGAGGACATCTACAATAAAACTCTTTGTCTAATTGATGAAAAAGTTCTCCTTATGTGCGGTCAACCATTGGCAAGCTATGGATTACCTGCACCAACGCAAGGGAGAGATGAAAGACTCGCGAGAGAGTATCAACGTGAAGTTACTTATAATCTTGAAGAACTTTCCCTACAAGCAGAAAATATGCAAGAAAAACTGACCGATTCTCAAAGAGAAGTTTACAATTCATTCATGGCAATGTTGGAAGCACAAGGTGAAATGAACAAAAACATGATGTTTCTTGATGCTCCAGGTGGTACGGGCAAGACTTTTGTAATCAATTTGATCCTTGCAAAGATTAGATCCATGAGAAAGATTGTGCTTGCAACAGCATCCAGTGGCATTGCTGCTACTCTACTACAAGGTGGCCGCACTCTTCACAGCACTTTTAAAGTACCCTTGGATACTCATCGAATGGATCAGCCAGTTTGCAAAATTACTGGTAACTCAGCCTTGGCAAATGTAATTAGAGACACCTCTGCAATCATTGTAGACGAAGCCCCAATGACGCACAAGAGTGCTTATGAAGCAATTGACCGAACACTGCAAGACATCACAGGAAACAAGAATCCCATGGGTGGCATTCCAACCTTATTTTGCGGTGATTTCCGTCAAATCCTCCCAGTGGTTAAAAATGGCACAAGGGCTAACATTGTCAATGCAAGTTTGAAACAATCCTATCTCTGGAGGCACGTTATAGTGAAGAGACTGACTACTAATATGAGAGCCTATATCTCTGATAACACAGCTGCAGCAGACTTCTCAAAATTGCTTCTCCAAATCGGTAATGGTCAGTTTCCTATCACTTCTTCACCTGACACAATTAAGATTCCAACTGCGCTTGGTAAATGTGTCGGTAATCAGAAGCAACTGAAAGACAAAGTGTACCCAGACCTGCAAAACAATGGAAAATCACCGGATTGGCTTGCTGAAAGGGCTATTATTTCGCCATTAAACAGCAATGTGAATCATTTGAACAATTCAATAATGGATGAATTTCCAGGAGACACAAAGCAATACAAGTCAGTTGATTCGGCTACTAATGAATATGAAGCTGTTCACTACCCTGTGGAGTTTTTAAACTCTTTGGAGATATCTGGAATGCCTCCACACATTTTAAATCTCAAAATTGGATCGCCAATCATGATTCTTCGATCCTTGGAACCACCAAAAACAACAAACGGAACCAGATGTGTTATCACCAGATTGCACACCAATGTACTTGAGGCCACCATTTCCTGTGGTCCCTACAAAGGCGAAACCGTTCTACTGCCAAGGATCCCCTTAGTTCCATCGGACTCAGAACTTCCATTTAAATTCCGGAGACTCCAATTTCCTGTGAAGGTGTGTTTTGCAATAAGCATAAACAAAAGTCAAGGTCAGACATTTAACACCATTGGCGTAGACTTGACATCAGACTGTTTCAGTCACGGTATGTTCTACGTCTCCATCAGCCGGACAGGAAGTTCAGAAAAACTCTACATTCTGGCTCCAAATCAAAGCAGCAGAAATGTAGTTTACCCTGAGGCTCTTCAGTGAAAAGTTCGAGAAATGGATATGAGGAAAAACTGACATGATCTGATTGTGGTAAGTTTTTAGTATTGAATGTGCAAGATAAAATTTAAGCAAGAGTTGAAAATTACTTCAATGAAAAATTTACTATGTAACATCAAGTAACCTTCCTTTTTGATGAAAATGTTTTGTGAAGTTCCTGATTGAATTTCAGTCACTACAAGAGGTAGTTAAAATGTTAATCACCTTATGCAATCGTTGCTCTTACAACATCAACTTACTGGAAAGGTGCCCACAGATTTTGGTACCCGAGTGCGCAACAAAGCTCCGTGCGAAGCACGGGTATCTTTGCTAGTATATATATATATATATATATATATATATATATATATATATATATATATATATATATATAATTAAATTTACCAAAATGATCCAAGATGGTAAAACTAAAGAATATTATAAATATTAAAGAATTGATATTTATAAAGTAATCTCAACCAGATGTAAAAGCTCGATAAAACCAAATAGGAGATAGAGCTTATAATGTATGCAAAATCCGATCCCACTTTTTTCTAATTCCTACCCTCTGATGATGAGAAGGAAATTATTTCTTCGAAATTCCGCGGATTAAGGACTATCCATTTATTAAGTGTTTCCTTTTCAGATTAAATATGTGTTTAACTCTTTTTCAAGGTGTTTTTAACATGTTTTATTTACTATTTGCTCTTATATATATATATATATATATATATATATATATATATATATATATATATATATATATATATATATATATATATTACTCATAGCATATTGAGAAGTGAAACACGAATACCATTAGCATATAAGTGACGCTCTTTGTGTAAACAAATCGAGCGGAGGTATTTCAGACGATATCAAAACATCGTTAAACTCACTACTCGTTCAAGCAGCCGCCAATAGCGTAATGGTTAGGAGCCTTGACTGCCGTACAAACGGTCGGGTTTCAATCCTAGCTTGAGGTAGTTGCCTGTCTAGCCGCACTGATGAGCTGTGAAACAGCGAAACAGTACTGTATGTGGATGACTATAGTGCTCCTCACCTTGAGTTGAGCATATTGAGAAGTGAAACACGAATACCATTAGCATATAAGCGACGCTCTTTGTGTAAACAAATCGAGCGGAGGTATTTCAGACGATATCAAAACATCGTTAAACTCACTACTCGTTCAAGCAGCCGCCAATAGCGTAATGGTTAGGAGCCTTGACTGCCGTACAAACGGTCGGGTTTCAATCCTAGCTTGAGGTAGTTGCCTGTCTAGCCGCACTGATGAGCTGTGAAACAGCGAAACAGTACTGTATGTGGATGACTATATATATATATATATGCATATTTCATAAGTTTTGGTTTCGGTTTCGATCAAAGCTGATGCACCCAAATCATATAGATATATTTTTTATTTTTGAAATTGCAACTTTATAATATATAAAGACGATAGAACATTCACTCTACAATAATATATACGAAATCTGCACTAATTAAAATATCATATTTAAGCGTACTTTAAGACCGGGATACGCCGATCCCTGCTAGCTTAGATAAACACTTTTGCAGTTTTAACAAAAGAGCTACAATAATATCAGAGCATCTCTATTTACATTGAACATCTCCAGAATCTCAATATCAATATATTACATATGAATGAGTCCCCTGTGAAATTTCCAAAGGTCCCGCTAGTTAAGCATAATGCGATTTTTTTTTTATCGGACAGTTTGCTGCGGAAGTTGTCTGTTCTTCTGACTCTCACTATCAACTTCGGTCTAAATATGATTTGTTCTTATAAAATTGTTTGAGGACAGAATCGATAAAAGTTCTGTCTTTTGTGTAACGATTTATCATTTTTTTTTTTTTTTTTTTTTTTGTTCGTTCAGTTATCGAGGTTTATTACATCGCTGTTTAACTTCACGTCATGTGTGCCTGGGCATTACAAGCAAATACCTCAAGAATTTCGATAAAGATTGTCGTAAGTATTCAACTCACTATTACCTTTGCATCGCATGTGTCTCCTCCTCTAAGCAAGTAATACTTTTGGTCGAGTTTATTTGTTGCTTTGTCACTACATTTTTTTTTGTTTGTTTTTTTTTTTGCAAGGTAGTCACCACTTATCAAGACTCGAATACCACTCGAGGATGAGGATTAATGAATGTTAGGTGATAACATAGCAATCGTTAATCGTGTAAGTTGGGTTGAATTTGATTATTTAAGAGGACGGTTCAACAAGAACTTGTTTACATTGCACTTGAAGGCTAAAATATTGTAGTCGGCAAGGAAACAGGCCAGCGGGCCAGTGTTTCACAGGCGGACAATTCTCGGAAAGAAGCTTTGCTCATGGAACCTGCTTTTAGATTTAGGCACAGATATAGAGTGGGGGGAAATTGTTGATAGTGGCTGTAGCTAGTCGAGTGTTTTTTGTGAAAGTCCGGCAAGGTGGAGGGACCATCATTGTTTGAGGTTGATGGGTTCATTCTTTTTGGAGAACATGTGATTGTTACATTAAAATTGTAAAATTGTGTATTACAACAATTTCATTTTGAACATCAGGGCATTAGTCGGATGAAAGCATTAACAAGTAGATATGCACAAGTAAATAGAAGGTTGTGTTGTAACTTTTTAAATTAAACAAACTGTTCGCCAAATGTGTACTTTCGCACATGTGCGTTTTCGTCAGTGAAACAAATCAACAAAACAAAGTTTTTTTGTTTTTTTTACATTCATGCGCTGTTGCTGGTCTTCCATTTTTTATCCTCGTTTTTCCATGCGCCATGATTCTCTCGTGGTTGTTGATCATCTGTTTAACTAAAGACGAAAAACTATTCATACATTAAACACGCAATGAAGACTTGTTAAGTTTTTCCAGAGTTTTATTCACACAGTTTACTCAATGAGCGATATATTACGTAAATTATTTCTGACTTCATTTCCTTAACTTGTTTTTCTACATTAGACTTAATGATATGGGCGCACGAGCAGAGTCTCAAGGCAAAATCCACTTAGATTTCTACATTGTCGGGCACATCTTGTCTATACTGCGTGCCGACTCATACTGACTTTCAAAAATCCTTGTATTTCTCTGATCGGAGGCGTGATGTCATTACCTGCTTTTTTGCGTATTTTTATCTGAGGAACTAACTTCCGATTCCCCCGCTTCAATCACGCTACTTGCAGCTGGTATATTACTGTTTGCCACAAGATTATCCTGATATGTACTCATGTAACACTCGCAGAAATTCATACAAGTTAACATAATCTTTACTTATTGACGTAGGATCTCAATATATAATAGTTTGTGTATAGTCTAGCTTCAAATCGCTGGAACAATTGTCACCAAACTTGGATAAAATATCCGTCATTTTAGAATTGATTGAATTTTGGGGTATCTAGGTCAAGGAAAGGTTGAAGGTCACACTTTTGACGAATACTTCGGGTCTGTTTATCATCGAATATCTCTATTAAGCCTCCCTTGTAGTCAATGAAAACTTGCATCTTGCTCTTGACCTTGACAAGTTTGATAAAGGTAATTTTTAAGAATTTCAACTGCTGATTTAAAAAAAATAATGATGTAATCGGATTCTCTTTGATAAGAGTAACCAACATACAAAATGTCAGCCTGACCAGATAATAAAGTTATCAACGTTTCCATGACATAGCTTCGGGGAAACTTGAAAACCTAAATAAGTTAAAACTAAGGCTCAGATACGATTTTGACTTATCTTTCTTAGTAGATGTATGCAGTTTCACGACTGACTTATATTCTTGTTTTGTAAGAGCTATAAGATAATTAGAGCTATGATAACTTTTTATTGTTTTAACTCTCGGTTATATATCAGACACAGTTAATCAACCGAGAACCACATCACTCTATATAAAAGCATATAAGATATCAACGGATACACAATCGAGAGTCAACACAATGAAAAGAATATGCTGCTGTCCTAGCTCTAGTGATAATAAATAAACATTTTCAAAATTCATTAAAAATTCTATTTAAATTTACAGAAGTTGACACATTTGAAAAACAGAATATTCTTATTACTATTAGTGCCTAAAAGGTACAAAATTAGACGAACTTGGCTAAATTTCTTGCGAAACAAACTGTAACATTTCAACGTTTTACAAACATTAAATGAACACTTCGCACACGTCGTAATAACAAATGCGTAGAGTCCACATGTGCGTTATTGCCAGTGAACGATCAAGAAAAATCAACAAAACAGAGTCTTTTTTACATACATGCGCGGGCACTGGTCATTCATTTTTATTATCACCGCTTCTTTTGTCGCTCATGTATGACCGTTTACTATGTGGTTGTGTCGTTTTGTGGCTGTTTAACTCATGTATGGCAATATAAAGGAGACTTGTTGGTTTTCAAAAGTTTTATATCAGGAAACGTTATTCACGGGAGGAGAAATCCATCTTATTCTTATTACTTCTTTATTTTTTTTATACTAAGGTGTGGCAGACATCAAGTGATATTCGTTTGAATTCTCCCTACTTTTTCAAACGCATGTCACCTCTACCGACGAGAAACTCCATTCTGTGCCCCGGACACGTAACATCATTTCTATAAAATATCATTCGAGACCTGCATTTCTTGTCTTGGGTAGTAACTCTTGACTCCCTTCTGTTTCAATTACGCAAGCTGTACTGAGTCTATTTCCTTTTGCCGTGTTAACCTATCATGTACTTATGTAGCCTTTACTGAAATTAATACTAGTTAACATAATTTCTACTTACTGGTGTTCGAATATGTAACAAAACATTTATTTCTTTTCTTTTTAACTAGCTAAAACGTAAGGTTATAAAAATAACATTTTAGTCCTCAGGTTTCAACGTGATCTTTCTTTTTCTATTTTTCAGCATGTGAGGTTGAAAATTGCCTGAACAGTGACAGAAGAATCCCTTATGGGAGTTCTTGTTAGTAAGTACTAAATACACACTGCTAATGTAATCAAAAAACTTTAACCTATGTCTGACTTGTTTACCAAGTTTTAGCTGTTAATGTCCCACAACACTTGTTTTATTGCCGGTCAATGAGAAGCATTGAACTGATACGAAATTGTCAATAATTCTAACACACTCTTCTTTTGGCACGGTCCTGATTTGGGCTGCGATAACCCTCTTAAGTATGAGGAGTGTATGGGATATTTGGTAAGAGCCAAGCCTATTCAGAAAGATAACTCGTTCTGATGAAACAACCACTAAGGTGTCCCGCACGTAATTAAATGTGAATCTTTTCGTTATTATTGAATAGGCCTGTTATAGATTGGAGTTTATTCTAATTATATCATTTAGTAAGTACTAAATATCTTTTATTGTTTTATATAATGTACAATATTTTTATTTTATAATTTTCAACTGTAAATAAATTGGTTAAATGTACTTTGTACATAACATTTTGTTCTAATGGTGGATACTTTTGGAATATATGCTTAATACACGAGCTGTGAAACAAAATAACGTCTAATCTAATTAACTTAAAATTTAATAAACATTGTTAATGCGAAACAACGTTTGAAAAATATTTATGCATTTGTTATCTATCTATCTATATATATATATATATATATATATATATATATATATAAATTCGTATTCCTGTCTGTTTACTTGTTTGTTTGTTTGTTCACAAGTTGATTAATATATACACAAATCCATTAATTTATCATATTATTCATTCTTATATACACTATGATTATTGCAAAATATAAGATTGAAGAGGTGACGTCAATATTACATTAAGGAAAATCGACTTTATTAAACAGCGGTGTATCAGTTATTGTTTATAGTGAGAGAATTATTTTAAGTGTTCTATTTAAGTTTATTATTTAAATTTTATTTATATTGATAACATATTTAATTTGATTTATTTTTACCGACATCGATTTTTTTATGAATCGGTTTGAGTTATTTCCCTTGGGCACGGAGGTTGTTCTTTTTGTTTTTGTTTTCTTTTTCGGCAGATATTAAAACTAAAATTTTTGAAGCATTATTTTTGGAATTAGTTTAAATAAAATCATTTCCGTGATTTCGCAATTAACGTTGTGAATTTTTATTTTAAAATAAACAAACAATTCCATTCAACTAGGATTCTTTATTTAAAAGAAAAACAAACTTCCATTTACGTTTTTTTTTTTCGCAGTTTTTTTTTTTCTTCACATTTTTTTTTTTTTTGACATCGTAACTATTTTTTTTTCTTTTAATAACGCAATAAGTCATAACTCATTTTTATAACATAAACATTCGGCTGACACAAATGTTACTTTGGTATTTTTAAAACTGAATTATTTACAGTTTGTTTTCGTTGCAACAGACCGAAAGACAAATCTAGACTGAGATCTAGACTAAAAGAAATTCGCTTAAATATTGAATATATTTTATGACTATATAGAATATAGTCATAAAAAAGAACCTCAATATACGGAGAATAGTTCTCTTCGTATCCCTTCTGCCGAAATATCTGGTGGAGAGTTTGTCACGTACTTCTTTTTTCGGGGGAGGGGGTTACATTTTCGTGTTTTCATTCGTCCTTTTATTTTTGTTGAGGTAACGATGGAGTAGACATAATAATGAAAAACTGCTCAATATTCTTAGTATAGCAGGTGTGGCCAAACCGAACTTCATGTCAACCCTGGCAACGCTGGGTGTCCATGCTAGTATATATATATATATATATATATATATATATATATATATATATATATATATATATATATATTTCTTTTCGTCACGCGACAAAAAAAATGCCGAACGAAACATTTTCAAATGTTGGAGTGGGGGGAGTGAATAAAATAACACATCATACCCACTGTCTGGAATTAATTCGAAAGAATTCCTCAACTCTATTTCCATAATGAAACATTTTCTTTATTTTTCCTTTCTTCTTTCTATACACTTTCTAGTTTTAGACATTTTATTTTCTTTCATATTTTTTGTTTTTGAATCCACCGATCGAAACTTTATATTTAATGAATAAAAGTGTGAGCACTGACGAGGCATAATTTATTACGTCATTTTCTATGAAAGGTCTACACTCGTTTAATTTTGCCAACGAACCGAAACAATGCCGGTTCACCTGCGTGGTTCTATGATATCATGCCGCATATTATTAAAAACCGTTTGTTTAGAATTAAATGCTCATTATTCAATTAATGTACACTTTATTTTTAGCAATCATTTGATGTGCCTTGGGAGGGGACCAGTCGCTCCAAATGCGGCCGGTTGTTCCTCAGCAGATGCTGTCAGAGATAAAATGATTGAAAGAAAACTTCATATTTCAAACCCTAACGGAACGTGGATTCTGAAGAAAAATTGTCGTAAGGAACCTTTTCCTTTATGTGGTTTTAATGTTTGTGATGAGGACTGATAATTGTTGCTCCCCATTGGGTAGATTAAGACCCCCTAAAAACACGAAGTTAGGCCGGGTATTATGCTGATATTGTCTTTTAAGCATTAATTGGATTCAGGACAGCGGTGAGTAATCTATTTGAAGGGATGAATTTATTGTGTTTTTGTAAAACAGACATATATTTTATTGCTTGAGAAAAGTGACAAGAGATGTCAGATTGAAGTTAGAATGAAATCATACATTCGTTCTTAGCCTGATGAACCAGGGCTCAGGATGTCTGGCTTTCTGAGTGTGAGAGGTCAAAGCGTTTACCTTCTGAATAAATTTGAGTTCTGATCACAGATTCGCAAACCTTGCAGAGGTGCACACACTCAAAGGATTCAGGAATTCCCCGAGTGACGTGTTGAATCCTTATTGGTCAAGCGGATTTCCCCAACCAACCCTTTCCCTTGGAATATAAGCGAATGCCCGAGCTGAAATTGTCAGATTGAAGCCGAATCTCGAGAGAAACACACGCACCCAAGAAGCGCCACTCTTCCCCCTCTCCATTACGGTCGTCGTCGTGGAGAACGAAGAATATGATTTGGGGTTCTTTTCTCGTGTAATTGAACTGAACAATTGTACATATGTAAAACACCAGTAATTTTTGGGAATTAACTTTTAGTAGACTAGAATCCCTGAATTTGTTTTCTTTTTGATTTGCATGAGAAGCTAATTGATTTTCAGCGGAAATCGACACGAAGCCTGCGACGCTGAAGAATCCTGTTAAGTACTCCTGGAAGAAGACGATCATCTGCCATTGCAATTTCAACAGGGTCAGATGCCACATCTTCTGACCAAAGGCGGGAGGCTTACAATTACACGCTTTCGTTCCATCAGCCGTGTAATTCGCAATCATATTCTTCGTACGCCTGAATCGAGGATTAACCCACGTGATGGGGGGAGGGTTACTATACACAGATTCGAAAAAGTTGTCAAAAACAAATAAATGAAAGGTAAGGTAAGTTGTGTTTCTACCTAACTGGATAATTGTTTAGTGTTTTTATGTAATGTAAAATGTTTAATCAGCTCGAAAAACAGAAATGGTTGCAGACTCTGTTGAATACGTTAAGTTTGGGAAAGTAAGTTGAAAGCTAAAAACTATACAATACAGTGTCAAAAACCCGCCGAATATGTTACCATGACATAGGCTGACATAATCGGTGGGTTTGTAACAGTATTTTGTATAGTTTTTTAGTTTTAACTCACTTTCTCAAACTTAAAGTAATCAACAGTGTCCGCCACCATTTGTATCTTTCAAATACACCGATAAACAGTTTTTCGAGCCGACTAAACGTTACATTAAATGAAAAGGGTTTGTATTATTAAACACAGATACAAAGAAGTTGTCAAACAATAAATATATAACAAATAAATGTTATCAAAGGCAAGAAAAGTAAATGTTCTACCTAACTGGATAAGATTGTATTGTTTTTATGTAATGTATAATGTTTAATCGGTTCAAAAACATGCAGTGTTTATCGGTATATTTGAAAAATACAAATGGCGGCAGATTGTATCAGACACATTAAGTTTGGGGAAATTTTGGGAAAATGAGTTTAAACTAAAAAACTATACAAAATACTGTTAGGAACTCACTCAATATATGTTACTGTGACGTAGGCTGACATATAATCAGTGGTTTTAAACTTTTGCTCGATACAGGTGACGACTTTTAAGAGTCCCTTTTAGTGATTACCTGGTTTGAGGATATTTGTACAACTAAATAACAAATCTGCTCCAAAAATCCGGTATTATTTTACTTTAAGGCCCGTCTCATGTTCGTATATAACGAAATATTTATTGTAGATTTCGGTGTACTAAAAACGAATCTGCAAACCGTTTCCATAGCAAAAAGAAAGTTTTCATGATATGAAGAAATTACTTTTTCGAAAAGTAGGTGATCAATTTTCAATCTAAATTTAACTTAGAATGAGCACCCACTTTCTGACCACCTGAGAGAGGGGCATTTTTCTGTGTGTTTCTTGGCTAAAAAGTTTTTTGTTTGATTTCTTTTGCATGGTTATAACCCCTGAACTCTGGGACTATTTTCCATTTCACCGCCGTAGCCTTCGTTTATGCTACGCGCAAGCATAAGCGAAAACTGTTTAGCCAATAAACATGGGAAAAGTCCCACCCTCTCTCAGCTGGCTAGAAAGTGGGTGCTAAATTTTTTTATTATATACGAAAATGGAATATTTTATCAAAAATCCGGGAGAAAATAGTTTTCAAAAAACAGCAAATGAATTCGATAGAAAAAAATGGATGCTATTTTAAAAATTTCTGTGTGTTTCTTGTGCAAAAAAGTTTTTTGTTTGATTTCTTTTGCATTTTGCAATTTAAACAGGTAATTTTAAAAGATTTTCCAAGGGTAAAAAGAAAGTCCCCCCTCCCCCCCAAAAAAAATCGTGGCCACAAAGTGGGTGATCATTTTACGTTAAATTATTATGGAAAAGTGATCCTCCATTTTTTTAAACTAATATTTCTTCATATCTTGGAAACTACTCGTTTGCCTTAATTATAAACGTTATTTTCGTTTTCAGCGACCCCGAAAACCTATTCGAGTAGTAATTTTAAAGGAATTTTCGAGGGTGGAGTAATTCTTCATGTGTGTGTGTGTGTGTGTGTGTGTGTGTGTTGGAGGAGGTCGTGGTACCTGCTCTCTTTTCAAAAAAACATCATGCCAGGGATTGCATTCTCTTTCGGGGTGAGGAGTAGTGTAGTATCTGTTCTCTTGTCATGATAATATTTTCATCGGCATTACCCTATCCTTTTATCGGGTCATGTATCATCTTTTTGTGGTGTGATACAGTATGTATTCGTTCCTCCTACAACCATCCTTTCATGGTTATCTTTTCTGTTTAGTGGTGGTGGTGGGTAGTGTATTATCTGTATCATTTTATCATATCATCCTCACAAGCATTAACTCCTCCTCTGGGGGAGGTGTTCGCCAAGTTATTATCTTTCCAGTTATTATCTCCCACTTTTAAGGTCAGTCTAACATATGTTCGTTCACGATTGTATCTTTTCGGGTAAGCAAAAAAATATGCGACCGGAATAAGCATATATTTGCTAGTAATATATATATATATATATATATATATGTGTGTGTGTGTGTGTGTGTGTGTGTGTGTGTGTGTGTGTGTGTGTGTGTGTGTGTGTGTGTGTGTGTGTAAATATATATATATGCATATACATTTAATATTTTTATTTTATCCAGATTGTGTGAACAGTTGTCCTGGAGAGGTTTTTCATCTATTGCTTTCGTGCAGGTAAGCTTGTGCAAATAAAACATAAAACCGTCTTGATTCAAAAAAAAAAATTTTCAAAACTGAATTAAAAAGCTTTTACTTAACCATCTATTATTCTAGTTGGATCACAAACACTAACATTTTAATTTCATTCGAAAATTCATAAACTGTAATATATGTGAAGAAATTCTTTTTGTATAACTAAAAATTCATTTTAATTCCATATTATTGTTATGGATAATATAGAAGCACTAAACATTTTAGCTCGTTAAAAATGAGTTATAGCCTGTTCACTTAGAATGACTGATTTATGCCAAATTGATATATATATATATATATATATATATATATATATATATATATATATATATGTATATATATATATATATATGTATATATATATATATATATATATATATATCTGGCTTTTGTTGTCGGGTTCGAATCTATCGACCGGTGTTAAACCTGTACTGATGATTCCTGAAAGGTTGAAAAACTAGTGTCTGTAGGTATTTAATAATTATTATAGTAAATAATTATGTCAGCTTTTTTTAAGAAACTCGTTTCTTATCGTTGAGCACTTTCAATTGAAAAAAAGTCGGTCAATTTAGCTCACATACTCAGATAATGATATAATGATTAGATGACTTTGACAGACGTTAAAAAATTAAAATAAATGTTTAAATTTAAACGGTATTTCTCGCGGTTAACGATGGCCGAATGGATTATATGCTTGCTAATGAAGCCGGAGATGGTTTCGGTTGCACTGATGATTCTCGAAAGGATGAAACACTAGTTTATGTAGGTATTTAATAATTATTATAATAAATAAATAATTATATATATATATATATATATATATATATATATAACCTCTGGAGGAAGTAATCGTAAATCTGGTTAAATTTGCGTTCATTTTTGCATCAAATACTAATTCCGTATCAATCCCTTACTTTGCATCGAACGAATATTATAATATTTAATTTGCTGCATTTTTTTATAATAAACGTCCACACAAACTTTCAGCCAGATTGGACCAGTAGTTTCCGATAAAAAGTGAAATGGACAAACAAAAACAGACAGACTAAGATAAATATGATATAGCAAGCGTTATTTTGCTACCAAACTTTCTCCACTTGAACATATCTGATATTTTTTAAAAAGTCTGCTACGTTATTGGACACTGAAATAACTTTAGAGAAACTCGAGTTGATTGATCATTGATTAAGGCTGATTTGTCGCCGTCATTTGTATTGTCTAGTAGCGGATGTTAGTCGACTTTTTTCAAGTACGATCCAATTTCAAGATTAATGAAATGAATACGTACAGAGTATTTTAAAGAGCCACGCTACTAATGAGAAGATAACTTTCGCAACAGGAAGTAGTTCTGCTAGTTATGCGCAGTGCGAACATGCGTTCTTGACCCCCTTTTGTGTAACCTGTCTGAATATTGTTAGAGTTGGACTGTATATAATACAAAACAAATGTTATTGTGGAATACCTTGCGGAATAGTGAATAGCTATCTGTGTGAGTTAATTGGTTCGGTTGTTTTGTTTTACGGCATATCAACCCTTTTCCGGTTATTTAATGCCAAATCCAATTATTTTGAAAATAGTATTCTTGTTGCATCCAGTTATTTTGTAGAAGGTTTTTTATTCTTCAAACTCTTCGTATCTTCAATCGCTAGTTTATAGTGTTTGGTTTGGTTTGGTTTGGTTTGGTTGTTTTATAGTGGATTTTATCGTTTTTTGTTCCCTGCTCTGCAGAACATGAATGAGTTTTGAAATGGGATAGGAAAAGGGTTACTGTATTAATGTCTCATACATGTTGAGTTAGGAAACCAGTCGGTAAGTGGCGGAGATAGAAAGAGAAATGCGAACATAAATTTTTTTTTTTTTTTTTTATTACATTTTCACCCCAAACAAGGCACATTGCCACTTTGGTGGAGGGGGCTACTATCAGGGGAAACATCTACTGGGGTACTATGTAGGGATTAGGGCAGCGAGATGTTGGTTCACGTTGCACTTGAACTTATGCATGTCAGTACAGTTGGGGAAGCAGTGACCCGGAATGGAATTCCAAAGTCTAGCAGTTCTGGGGAAGAAACTACTGGAGTAGAAGGATCTTTTACATCTAGGGATCTCTACAGTGTGGGGGTGGGATTTTGCAGCTTGTCGGGTCTGTCGAGGGTGTTCACGTCGTGGGGGCACAAGTGCTTGCAGTTCTTCAGAGCATTCACCATTATAGTACTTGTAGAACAGTCAGAGGGATGCAACGTTTCGACGATGGGACAGAGGCTGGAGTTTTGATGCCAGTTTAGGGCCTATCAGATTTGCGACTCTCTTTTGAACCCTGTCAAGGAGCGAGAGACTAGTAGCCGATGCACCGGCCCAAATATGACAGCAATACTCCATCAATATCAAGGAATCGATCCATTTTATGCAAATGTCACGAATAGATTCTCCTAAAGTAAGTAATAAGAGTTTTCTTTTTACTACAACCCGCATTTTGTTTGTTTGGAAGAGGTAGGGTATTTGAGGCGGAAATCTTCTACAACAGTTCTCAAAATTAGTTCATTATATTGTGTTTGGTTTTCTACTTATACAACATATAAGTATAATACATAAAGTATAACTCGAATCAAAGCAGCACGCATCCTAAGCGGGTTGAACCGGCTTCCTCCGCAGAAGGACATGTCATGGACATATCAAATTCACGTGGTCCTTAGTCGCTTGTCTATGCCAACGTTCGGTTTTGTAGGGAGATGTCGACGTTCTCCTACATACAGCATCTGGTCTTTCAATACGGTCAGCCATCTAGTACTGATCAGGCTCAACAATGCTTACCTTCTGTGATTTAATGAAAACCAGGATGTTAACGTGATTGTTCCGTTTTCACATAAGTTTAGTTCTTCACAGAGAACTTGAATATTTACTAGACACTATCCTCGATCGCCTAAGGTCTCTCTGTGCAAGTGTTTGTCAGGGTAACCTGGCATGAGGATATTTTCCCGTAGAAGTAAACCCTGACTAAATGTTTAAAATCACACAGTGTTTGCAGCCAAAGTAAGATCTCTTTGCTAACCTACATTGGCTTTTATGAGGAATGGTGTACCTCAAGCAACTGCACTAAACTGGATACTCCACCAGACTAGATGAATTCTTGTCCTGGAATCTAGTAAGATCAAGGGACTACAAGAAAGACATACTATAACATACTTAAATGTTCAGTTGGGGAGAGGAAAATTATTTTCTCACCTTCTTAACTAACTCAGTTTTTGAGATATAAAGGTCTTTAATGGAATATTCGATTATCTATGTATCTCATTTAGAGATCAAGTGTTAGTCCCTAGGAAGGGACTCTCTTGATTTCTGAGGCCTTCAACTGATGTAAAATGAACATTCAAGCACGAAAAATATTTTTATCTTTTGAACACACTCGAGTAACGTGCTTGTTTTATCTTTTGAGGTTTCTTCTTGATAAGTTAGATTATTTGAAGTATTCGTTTGCATATTTCGTTTGCATATTTCGTTTGCATATGGACGTTAGGATTGAACACTCATGTCATGGAATAAGTTTCATTCGTTGCAGAAAACACCTTTCCACCAAATAGTCTTCACTGCTTGCATAGAGACAGTCCGTCTGAATGTGGTGCGTAAAAATGAATAAATAAAACGTATACCAGAATGCTTCTATAATATCTCGAAAAGACGCCATGACCCCGGACAAATCATTGCATGTATGTTTGCCTCGTATTTTCGCGGTTGTAAGAAGAGCTGGCTGTCCGTATGTCACACTGAATGCCGTCATTGAGAGGGAGAAACCTGTCAAAAGCTGATATGCTGTCGACACTGGAGTTCGAAATTTGTCAACGCTTCACCTAAACCTTGCCGGGTAACTAAACACAACTATTTCATGTAATATGATAAAAGATGAAAATAATCTAAATATATACTATGCTGTTCGTTTTATTAATAAATTATTTCCTCATTCAATATATTCGATCATTATTGAAATTGATTATTCTCTTATGTCTCTTAAATCTTTAAACTCGTTTAGATCAATCCTATTCTTTTGACATTTTCATAAATGAAAAGGATGTTAAACAAACGTTAAACGACGTTTCGCACATGGGTTGGCACATACGTTTTACGACAAACATGTGCACCCGTGGGTTATCGCTGGTGAGCCATCGAGAAACAATTCAATTAAATAAAAGTATTTTATACATACGTGCAACCTGCATTCTTTTTTGCGTTGTCTCCAGTTTGTGTGTGGCGTTGCATTGTTTATTGGCTATTAATCTGTTAACTCGAGACGAATAAAATTCATGCATTGCAGCACAAGTAGACTTCTTTGTGGTTTAAAAGGTTTTATTGCAGAGAGATCAAATTAATTCCTTATAAATCGAAGGATAAAATTAATTAATTCCTATTCATATTTCTTATTTAGCTTTAAAACTGGTCTACAAACGGACAGGTCTCATGAAAGTTTCTTATAGATGCCTATGTTGCCGGTACGTCTTAGTCAGCTGTTTCCTCACCGCAAACTGCTTGGAAATTCCGACTCGAACACGTGACACAAATTCTCGCTAACAATTGAACACCTGTTTTTAGCGTATTTCGTCTAGGGCACGAGGTCTCCAAACAGTCTGCAGTCTAAATCCGACCCGTCAAAGTCTTTAATCTAGCTAGCCTAGCTGTTATAGAAAACGTAAAATATCCAAGAAAATGTTTTAAAAAAATACTTATGAAAATAGTGCGGTATTTTTTCTTCGTGTTCAAGAAATGATTAAAAATGAGGCATTGGAGAACCAGTTTCACTACAATCAAAGTTAACGAGAAAAACAGTACAAAACACTTTCAGGTCATTTTTGCTTGCGTAGCTCAAAAAGACCAGGAAATATTCTGTGCTCTTCCATTTGAAACTTTGAAGACCCCTGGTCTCGATTGCTCACCTCTGAAACTTCGCGATCCTGGATATGACCTTAAACTATATCCAGTGGTGAGGCCCCAGCTTGCAGGCTTTGGGAAGTGTGGAGCCACCCTTTAATTGCCATTGCTCTCAGATCCACTCTGACCCAGAGTGGTATTACCTGTTATGGTCCCAACTATGGGTTAAATAGAAATAGACTTGAAAACAACAAATATTCTATTAAAAAATTTTCTCCAAAATCTTTGGATTCGGCATTAAATAACCTGAAAAGGGTTGATATACCGTAAAACAAAAACAACCAAACAATCATCTGAAACGTCGCCTTAATCACAACAGGTACACTGGATTCGTCTCCGTTCACCTCCAGGTTGTCCTGATATGTACTTAATGGCGTTCTCTCGAAATTCATACTATTTAGCATAATCTCTACCTACTGGCGTAAGGTCCAACATTCTGCGTTTGAAATGTGTTTGGATACCCATTGTATTGCATTTTCTATTCATAACTGAAATACGTTCTGCCCTTTAGAACGTATTTATCTAAATCGCCATTGTCTTTTTTGTTATTTTTTTTCCAGACGAATCCAAGAATTGATAGCCTGTTACGAAAAAGTCGGATGTTCAATAAAGAAATTCAAAAGAAAATTATCACATTGTTGTAAGTCGTTTTTTCATCATTTTGTATTCGATTCACTTCAACCGTTATTAGTTTCACCCTTTTCATACGAGATGCATTCGATCAATAATGTTAATTTGGAAAAGAAACCATATCTATTCCAACCGAGATAAGTTTTGGCTTTATTTTTTCAATCTTTATTGTTTAAAGTGCATATTTCTCATCGAAAGTCAAACGTCTGTGTTGCTTTGCAATTGCGTTATTAGCCATTTGTTTGCAGTGCACTTTATTACATTTTTTATACTATATTGACCTTTGACACAACTTAACCTATTTCTAAACATTTTTAACTCAAATAAGTTTTGCAAAAAAGTAGCCCCGCTAATCATGCATGGCGTATGAATATGTAACTAATTTAAACTGATTAAAACTTGTTTCTGATTGCACATCAGACATTTTGCTCTAAATGTCACAGTATTCACTTTTCAGACACCAAATCGTTTATGTTAAATTTTTTTTTTTAACTGGAAGAATCTGATTTGCCAACATTTTAAATAGACGAAAAGCAATCTTTCTGCGAGATTATAAGCATTTTGCTATGAACAAATGTAGAGTGTATGTAAAGTGCATTGTTGGAAAAATTCTGAAAAATTTATTTTTTTTAAATAACCTTATTTATTGCAATCCATCAATGTTATTTTTGTATCTGTTTATGTATTGAAGCACCCTTTTTTACATATGGATATCGCTCCTGACAAGACATTAATCCATCTGATGTAATGAGTTAAAATATTACTTCATAGCCAAAAACTAGTCGACGAATAAGTGTTTGATACATAGATTCCGACGCAGAAAACAATAATTATCGCCCCTTTGTCAGAAACAACTGCTCGAGGAATGCGAAGATTAAAAGACAATAATTGTCGCGAGAATTACGAGGCTGTAAACTCCAAGTTCACTTTCTATTCCCAAGAATCTGAGAAGACTTCTGCAAAAGTTGCACATTTCCTCTGCAGCACCATTGCTTGAGAAGTGCAGGACGACTAAGCAATGACGGGATGAACAAAAAAAAAGACTAGTTTTACACTAGGGAATTTCCTATTCGACTAGTTGAACAATCATGGTTTGAGAGTCTAGTCTACCCTATTATTTAATCCATGGTTGCAGGTATGGTATATGGATTTGCACCTTTTCCAAAGGTATTAATAGAAATGGCCTAGTTACACCAGCAGGACTCACATCTGCATAATGAGCTCACAATCAGCTTCACGACACACCACTTTTATATTGCCAAATGATTGTTTTCTATAATAACGATATAGCTACCTCTCAAACTATGCAGGGACGATGTAGATTTTTTTTTTTCATAAAATTATCCCAAACATTGGTGAACTATTCTATTTTTACAAATTTCAAGTTTTTATATAATAACTAGCAGAACCTGGTGCAAGTATGCCTCCCGCCCCACTCGTAAAAAAAAAAACAATCAAACTACAGTTGTTCGTGGGAGCCACTGCCGGACCAGTAAAATAGCAAGCACTGGCGCCCGTGGCCAAAATGAATGTAGTGTGCGAAGTAACAGCATGATTATTTATAAAGACATTCTTACCATGTGATTTGATTATGTGCTGTTATTATTTTGTGCTTTTACCTAATGTGTCAACATGTTGTCTAGAAGAAAAGAAATAACCAAAACACACTGCGACGGACCTTAACAATGATTCCCGTGGCCTTTAAATTTTCCCGTTTAACTTTGTCGTAATTTTTCTTTCAATTATCATCGAGTGCAAGCTACATTTTAAAGAAATTTAAAGTAGTATTTTAAATCACTGTAATAGCCGGGGGATCAATTTGTATTAGGTCTATGTATGTATGAGCCAGTTACGGTCGGTGTCATCACAGAATCTGTGGAATGTGTTGAATTCATCTTGGTGACAACTTGTAGTAATGGTAGGGCGAAATATTTAAAGAGAAAAATAGAAGATGTTGCGATTGTGATGTTGTTGCTCGTAGGATGCAATGTAATATCACGCTTTTGTCCCATGTAACACTACATCCGTCAGCCTCTTTACACAGATTGCTCAGAGTCTTGTAACATTCTAACCTTACCAGTGAAATCTTCCCCTGGTGCCCTTCTAGCATAGACACTGAACTTTATTTGGTTCACGCACGATCAAGGTCGTTGTAACCCTAACTCATTCTCCTGTGCTAAAATTTATACTAGCAAACCTACACGCCTATTATCCGAAAAAAAAAACTATGAAGATTATTTTAAAAGATTTTTATACAATGTTTTTTTGTTTTGTTTGTTGTTTTTTTTGCAAAATTACATCAAGCAATGGGAAATGAATATCGCAAAGGATAGCTTATGCTTTATTAATGTTTGCCAAGACACGTTTAGAAATTGATGTTTTTTTTTTTTACATATAAAGAGTTAAATTGAGGTTTTTAGATATTAAGTCAATATTTCAAAATATTCCAAGGCGTATTCATTGAGAAAAGTGCGGACTGGCATTGAACTAAGTGTCACACATATTCGTAATAAAAAAAATTCGTAAAATAAAAGAAAGTTTAATTACTAAATAAATTTGCTCAACCAAAGAAAAATATTACCTTTTAAATCTTGTTTGGGCTGTAAGCAATTGCATTTGCACAAAGATTGTCCATATAAAATGAAAAAGTGCTTTCATAGCGATAGCATGTAACACAATAGAAAAAAACTGCAGAGTTAAAAACAAAGCAATAAAAGCTTTATTAAAATGCTAAAAGTGATAAGCTGAAAATATTAGGAAATTCGCTAAAAATATTGAACAAAAACATTAAGTTCCAACGTTATTCTAACTTAGATCTGCCAATAATAAATCTCCAGAAGCGGTAAAAGTGAAAAACTAACTTTGATGAAAACGTGAAAAAAAAGAGTTAAGATTACTTTAAAAGTAAATAATTGAAATTAATAATGTTTCTATTGAACAACTGAAGCAATCTCATGGACACGGATTAGATGGAATATTTTCAATTATGGAATGTGTCCATAAACTCTTTCTGTCAAAATATTGAAACTTTAATTGCCGAAGCAGATTTACACTAGGGAAACGAGTTAAACACTACAAAAACAAAAACACATCCCTAAGCAAGTTAAAAAAAAAATTTAAACAAGTGAAGTATGCATGGTCCCCCGTAAATGCATTTGCCCCCTCCCCATTTAGCCCCAAAAGTCTCCAGGGGACTTCAAAACGGGTGAAAATGAACAAACGGTGTAGTTTTAGTTCTTAACATATGGAAACTTGAGTTCTGCATCATGCAAAAAAAAAAAAAGAAAGAAAGAAATGACCACCAATTGCTCCCCCCTCCCATTTTGCCCCAAAAGTCCCCAAGGCCTAAACATTCAGTTCAGCACCATGCAAAACTGCTAAACAGACATACACAGAAAATTATGGACAAATATGGTAAAATAATCCCAAAAATGGAGTGTTTTTATTAGCCCTAAAAAAGCCCCTGGGACACACCCAAGAGTTATTGCAAAGTATAGACTAACAAAATTATATACAAATCAGTTAGTTACAACTTTTCAGAGTTTTGTAAAAATGCAAGGTATCATTTTTTTTTTTTTTAATAAGCACAAAAGTGTCAATTTTAGCCATTTCAACTCAAAAGGATCCCCTAGGGGTGTAACCGGAATTTTCCCGGAAAACCCGCTTTGTTACATTTTTTGCTCGTATCATGTTTAATGTTTGTGCAAAATTTCCAAAAATTCCAAGGCGTATTTATTGAGAAAAGTGCGGAGAGACGAACAGACGAACGGAGGAAGGTGATTTTACAGGTTCACCCTCTTTTTGTCGGGGTAACCAATTATTTTGCATTTCAAGTTGCTAAAGACAAATGAAAGTTCATTTGAGAAGTTTTCATTCTTAAAGAAAAGATTTAGAAAAAAAATATATGAAAATGTTTTGCTTCATTATGGATCTGATCATTGTTGTTTATTGTTGTTTATTGTTGTTATTGTTGTTTATTGTTGTTATTGTTGTTTATTGTTGGCGTTGGAATTTGGAAACGTGCTTCAATTCCTATTATCTTGTAAAATAAAATGTTTTACTTCAGTCGAAGTTTTCAGAAATCAGGGCAACACTTCTTGATTTCTTTAGGTAACACATATTCGAATATTCTATAAGTTCTCCTTTAGCTGCGATGTTCCTCGTATAAGCCAAACAAGCATAATGTTCCTATTTGTTTTTCCTCCCCACGAGGGAAGTTAGACACCAAAGTCGTTTTTTAATGTGGATAATGTTATATAGATGTTTATGTATGTTATTTTGAATATTTGGTCAGGTTTTACTAATAGGGGGAAGTATCCTCATATCAGATTGTCACCCACAAAAAACTGCATAGAAAGGCCGAAAACACTCAAGGATTACGTCTAGTATGTCATTCAAATTCTCCTTATTAATATATACTAGCAGGATGTGCCGAAATTCCACGGAATAAGAAATATATTTAACCAACAAATGTTTTGATAAAGCTAATATTTTTTTGAATAGAAACCTCGAATAATACACAACAGATATTCTTAACATTTCCATGAAAATAGTGTTTATTGTATTTTAAATATAGAAGTGACCCAAATAACATAAATTAAGAAGTAATAATAAATACCCAGAAAGTAATATTGTGCTACATAGTTCAATACAAATAATAAAATTACATTGTAAGATACAATCTTAAATTTACTCTTTCAATCTAGCATCTCTTTACAATGTTCTTTTTTGCTCTGTTTCTTTCGAACGTTTTCTTTTTTATGTAATGTGTCACTGGCTTTTTTTTCTTCGGAGAGAACGTTGCATGTCGAAATTAGTACGAGTTCCTTTCTCACATCATAACAACAATGGTCATATATTATTATGATGATATTCAAATATTATTATGATGATATTCGAAAACGAGGCTAAATCAAAAGGAGGTCATTCTCATATTCTTGCATATAGTTGCCAGGATGGCCTTTTTAAAGCCAAATTCCGCAGATTTAGACGTTTTTTTTAAAGGAGTTTGGCTTTAAAAAATCGTATTTAGTCTTTTTCAGAGCGTAACGTAATGACTAAGTAATAAACAAGTGTAATCTATATATCTATAAAAGATGTGTGTGAGGACAATTCTCAACCTATATACTCAATGAATTGTTGATCTACAGACTTAAAATTTGGTATATAGGGTATTCAGACACCTGGAAAACTTATTAATCGGGTTTCATCTAGAAAAAAGGGCTTCGAAAGGGTCAAAATTGAAAACTGGTACTTGGAGATCAACCGATTTTTATCTGTTTGTCAACTGTTTCACGATTGCGCATGCGTGAATCGTTCACATTATGTTGAGAATAATTAAGTTTGAAAACACTTTAAAGAACGTGACAAGCTAGCCTAATAGTTATCATACTATACTAACTGTCTTTAGGTTTTGATTTTGATCTCACCTCGAGTATTTTTTACTTACAAGAAGTGAACTGTTTAGAAAAAACGTAATACTTGCATGAACATGTCTCAAGTTTCTTCCCGTTTTATTTATTTATTCATTCATTTTTTTATTATTTTTTTTTTTTTTTAGGAATTTAACGTTACATTTAATACCGGGCAACGCTGGGTACATTTTCTAGTATTACGTAGATGTTGACGGTTATGTAAGACTGTAAATTAATGCGATTATTTAATTTCAGATAAGCTATACGAGATCAGTATGTGCGATCTATTATTCGCCCGAATATTTGTATGTTTCATTTCTATGTCTTTCCTATTGAAAGTTACTTCTAATTTTATATCTTCAGCTTGTGACTACCTTTGTAAATCGGAGATGGCTGCTGTGAATGCCCTTAAATATGGAACAAAAGAAGAAATATGCGAGTAAGTCTTCATTTTGTAAACTTTCTTTCATTTAAATCTAAATTAAGCTAAAAAGACAATTGTAGATAAACCTGTATGCTTGGCTTTTGACGTTATTCGAATACATGTGTTTTTTTGGACTATTGGTAATCTCTATATAAATAAAATGAACTCATTTTTTCCCCTCCGACTTTGACATTTATAGGACTGCACCTGTATACATTTGGTGCAGCCGTATCATTCACAAACTGAATCGCGACATCTGTCGTATGTTATAGGCTTATTAGCTGTCCAGTATCTTGCTGATCAGAGTTTCCTATATTCTGTCTGGTGAGAGTCCACTGTAAAAATCGGTTACATTTAATGGAAGTAGTAAAGTATACTCTCTCTAACAAATTCATCCTACCACCGCCACTCACTTACACCGTTCCAGAACGTTCACAGGAGACATTTAAAACCGACCACCGGTTAGAATTTATCTAAAAACTGGTCTGGACTTACGTTGAAACGAACCACGGTTACTTTGCCATTGATTAGCATAAAAACATAAACACAATTTATAAAGCATTTATTATAATAAAATTAGATTAAAACAGAACACAATCCGTTACCTGGAATTGAATTCGCAATTAAATTACTTCGATTTCGTTATAACCCGCATGGTTAGAGTTTAATGAAAACCTGGATTTACATTTACGTGAAAAGCACCAACTTACTTTCACAAACACAACTTCCGTTTTGCTCTTTCCTTTCGTTCTTTTATTTTCTTTCTTTCTTCGTAAGGACATGTTTTCGTTGCCATAGTAACAACTTTTTATCGACATTTTTTAATGTTTCACTGTTTATGAATATTGAAATAAAATACATTACTACACATTAATAATATCTCACTTTTAATCAGTTTTATCGACTTTTTAAAACTTTTTTTACTCTTTTTAAATGACAACGTTAATGTTTATGAATATTGAAATAAAATACATAACTACACATTAATAATATCTCACTTTTAATCACTTAATCTTAGAAATACGATTTAAAATATAGCGCGGATCATCAGTGAGCACCCATTTTCTTACTATTAAATGTTTAGTAATTATTTTTCTTTTAATATTCATAAACAGTAAAAACGTCCGCATTTAAAAATAAAATGCTATTAAAAAAATAACATTAAGTAAACGTAAGTATTATTTCAATATTCAATAAGATATTATTAATAATTGTGTAGTAATGTCTTTTATTTCAATATTCAATTTTCAGATTAATTTCAATATTTCATATATATAATATTTCAATATAAGAAAAGAAAAAGTCGATAACATTGACACATAAACAGTAAAAAAACAGGCATTAATAAATGTTTAGTAATGTATTTTATTTCGATATTCATAAACATTAACGTTGTCATTTAAAAAGAGTAAGAACAGTTTTAAGATGTCGATAACAGTGATTAAAAGTGATTAAAAGTGATTAAAAGTGAGATCTTATTAATGTGTAGTAATGTATTTTATTTCAATATTCATAAATAGTGAAACAATGTCGATAAAATGTCGATAAAAAGTTGTTGATTGTTTTTTTTTGCAACCAGAAAAAGAAGTCGACAATGGGAACATTATGAACAGTCTCATGAAGACACTTCTGGTACTTTATTCTTTTGTTTTGATTTACTCAAAACCGCACACACCTCGCAACATCCGAGCAACGCCGGGTTCCCCTGCTAGTTGGAAATAAAATTAAATGTCTGATGGAAATGGCACGTTTAACAAAGCGAATCATTTGAAGAATATGTTATTTATACTGCTGTCTATCTGTCTATTTATTTATATATACATACATACATACATACATACATACATATATGTGTGTGTGTGTGTGTGTGTGTGTGTGTGTTTAAACTATATATATATATATATATATATATATATATATATATATATATATACACACACACACAGACAGACTGACTGAGTTTATAAAAAGAAGCGATATTTGATTTATTCATGTGTTGGTATTTTTTTTTTTTTTTTTTTTTTTTTTTTTTAAGGAAAAATTTGAGATACGAAAATTGTAAAAAAACATATGGTTGTATGCCGAGAATCACTAACCTATGTAAGTATTTTATTGTGCGATTTATTGTCTTTGACAGCCGTATTGTTGACCGGGAATTTAAAAAAAAAAAACTCAACATCATTTGTATTCTTACTTTTTAAATATATATTTTTCACTAACCTTCACGAAGATGAAATGCGAAAACTCCTGTGTAACTTAATTGCTATATATATTTTCAAAACTTACTTTCTCTCTCTTTATCAATCGATCTATCATTATATATATATATATATATATATATATATATATATATATAGATAGAGAGAGAGAGTGAGAGAGAGAGACAAACAGACAGACAGACAGATTAAAAAATTGTGAAACCTTGTGTCACCTTTGAGATCATGTGAGATTGCTTGAATCAGAGAAGTGTAGTTTGCCAACCCAGTTAAATATTTAAAATATGAGGAAAAAATCGAAAATGTATTTCCGTATTTTGACCTATGCAGCTATCTGAACGCTCACTAAACAAGCAAGTTTTTTTGCAGACGTTTTTGTGTATTCTTGTGTGTGTGTGTTTGTGTGTGAAGCGTAAAATATTTTTTACAATTATTTTTTCAGTTTTTTTAACGAAAAAGTAGATTGCAAATGGAGGAAACAGATCGATAAATTTTATAATTTTTATTTATTTAATTATTATTCTATATTCATTTATGGGAGGAGTCCGTAGGGTTATGGATTATTTCGGGGGGGGGGGACTAAGACTGCAAATGAAGAACGGAGGTTGATAAATTTGAATTAATTATAGGAAGAAGATAGGTGATTTTTTTTATCAGAAACCTGCGAAAAGGTTTGTTTTTTTTAATATTTGTCTACAGAATTTACCGTTTGCATGTCTAAGCAAAGTCTTAAAATTGTTATCAAAACTCAGGAATCTTCGTTAAATTCTTGTATTTTACACACGTAACTGCGTATTGTAAAGAAAAATCGCATTAATACCACTATGTTTAGGGTTTTGCACGCGTTTAACACGTAATCATGTTCGCATACATTACATCATTACGGGCGTTCACACTAAAGTTGTAAATTACTAAACATTAAGAAAAACTCGACAGTAAATTGCAAACGCATCAAGACTAACCCCGTCCTGCTGACGGTGTAACGAATCAAATCGATTGTGTTCTCGAAAAAAGAGAAAAAAATGGAACAAGAACCCCATCTTACACACACACACCAATTTGACTGAAATAATAGATGAACTATTCAATGAATTAAAAAGTAAAATTAAGTCTTGTTATGCAAAGCACTTCGTGTTGTTTAATAATGTTTGCCTAAATGAGAATATACTGTATAAATGCACACGCGCGAGCGCACGGTCATGCGCACGTGCGCGCGCACACACACACGCACACACATAGTTTATTATTATGTTGAATGGGATGAATCTGTACATTCAGGATTAAATAAGAATATTAAACATCTGGGGTTAATTAACTTGGAGAGGGTCATACCCTAGATTCCACCCTTCCAAATTTAATCACCCCAGATATCTAATATTCATCTTCAACTTCGAATGTGTTCATTCCTCCCATGCAACATTTTAATTGTTGCAACAACTTTCAAATATCTAATCATAGAATGTTTATACGAGGGGGTATTCCAAAAGTAATATCTCTAATTTTTTATTCCGCACGGATGAATTAAAGAGGATTGCAAATTGTATTAGTGGTTGAACTTATGTATTCATGACCTGAACATTTCATGTTTCTGTTACCGATATTGACAGTGTGAGACTCTAACAAAACAACCCCTGTCGTGGACGTGCTTCAGAAGCAGAGATGCGTGATTGAGAATAGTGGTTAGTATGTAGAAAATAAATTCTAGAGTACAAAAGATCACTCATTTTAATTCCACCATTCCCGTCTTCATAGCTCTTCAACTTTTAAAGTTTTAAAAATATAGGAGGCTTTACTTTTGGAACGACCCCCGTATGACAAAGCGAGCTTTCGGGCGTACATGCACAGCCATCTTCAGAAGTGGTAAAAGTGCATTGAGAATGGTGGTGCTTGTGTACAAAAATAAATTCCGGAGCACAAACGGTTGCTTGTTTTAATGGAACCATTCCCGTCTTCGTAACACTTCAACTTTTTGAGTTAACAAAGAATGTACACTTTACTTCAGACTGTTTAATCTAGCATAAGACATGAAGGTACATATTCAGATCAACAAAAGAATTTTCGACTACTTCCAACTTCTTCTTACAAAACTTTTCGTTACATATTATTATGTGATATGATTCCAGAGTGCAAAGGTTATATTTCTTGGACTTAGTTTGTATATAAGCACAAATTATTTAGATCATTTGAAGTCAAATTCTGTCTTACTATGTAATTCTTAAACTCATTGAGCAAGATTTGTTAGCGTCTTTTAGACTCAATATTAAACAGAATATATGGTGCCTGGATATATTCTTAAAGTGGGCCTAACATATATTCTAGTTTTATTTCTTTCAAAACACTGCACTCATACACTATATTACAGATTAGACAATTCCCTTCCAAAGGTTATTCATTACTGTTTCTACGTTTGTAGACCATATTTTGATAAATAAAATCAAAAGGCAATAAAACAAAATAAAATGAGGGCAAAAAAAAACGGCCGGGTCTGTACAGCTCGTAATTCATGAAATTTGATTATTAATAAATGTAATATTTTCATTTAAATTCTGAATGCAGAATTTGCTAAGAACTGAACCCATTTTCATGAAATATATATTCTCATTCTCTTTTACAGGTTCTGGGAAATCTGGTCAGCATTTATCAATATGGCCGTTGATAGCAATTCTGATGCTGTATATAAGGACGGAAAGCATATTCTAATTTTAAATATTTTGTTTGGGTAAAACTTTCGTGAAAATTCCAGTTGTAATTAAAATAAATAAATTGATTTATTCTGTATGTATTTTTCCTCTGTCTTGCCATTATATGACCAATAGACTTGTATAAGGCTGGCAATAGGCCGAAGGTATATAAAATGCACAAATGAGTTGTTAAGTACATGTGTCGTTTCATTATTTTATATCATTGTGTCAAATTTTCTGTTGGACGAAGATCGGAAACTAATTTACATAATATCAATAGCAGTGTTACTTTTATTAACAAGCTATTAACACTGGTTGGAGTGTGCATATAATTTCTGTGCATATGTGTTAACGTGAATATACATTTTACGTGTGTTTACACGAATGGCATGTTATTAAATAATAATTTAAGGAACACAACAAAGGTAAACGACTTCAGCAGACTTCATATCAATAAAACAATATAGAATATCATGTATTGCACAATGTTTTAAATACTTATATAATACATATTTTTAATTGTATAATATATTTTGAATATTTGTATAATATATTTTAAATAATTTTAAAATCTCAACAAAAAGATCAAATATTTCCTGGGAATAAATAAAATCTTATAAAAAAATATAGCATATTTAATATATTATGCGTTCCATAATATATTTTTCCTGAATTTATTAATTTATGTATACCGGGGATAGTCAACCTATAGAACGAAAACAAACAGTGGCGAATTGAAACATTCAAGTTGGCGAACAGAAACGTAATTCCGGCCAATACAAAAGAGAATAAACTGATTTCTAGAATGAACTGAACATATTTTAGTATTAATTTATTGCAGACTATTATTCTCATCTTTATTAGATGTTGCTTCACGATGTTTCGGTTAACTATTCCTCTGGCCTTCGTCTGATGCAATAAAATAAATTAATATAAATAATACTCATCTCAATAATGAATTCCAATTAAAATAATATATATTTTAAGTAAATTATAAGTAAAAGAGAATTTGGCCAAGATTAATGCTAATAAACATAACTAATATTTTCATTGCTTTTTAATGCCAGATAACAGATAATTTGGTACTAATGCACTTACTAATTCGCGCTATTTTTAAATCGTATTTCCAAGTTTAATTAAATTTTTTTTTATTCAATTGTAAGGTTAAAGTACAGAATAGGTACAAAACACCCTCCCCCCCCCCATGTTAAGAATGGCCTTTTATATAATAACGTTATTATTTCAGCACGGATCAATAAGTGCATGATGAGTACGAACACTATCCTAAAAGCAAATTAATTAACAAGTACGTATGAAAAGGTCTGTTGTTTATGTGATTTCAACTACGGTGTTATGATAAAATCTTACTTTTCATGTGCTGAAATAATTAGAGTGCTTTACGTATATTTGATGACGAATTTTTATGTTAAGTAACTTAATGTTTCTAAAGTTGTTCTAATATGCGTTAACAAAAGGTCTATGCTATACGCCATGCATAATAAAGGTTCAAAATCTTCCACATTCATTTTCTCAATAGAATTTTAATCGAAGAAGGCAACAATAGTCTAAGTAAATTGCATTGAACTTGGCTGGCATTAGTTCTAATGTTTTACAATGCCCGTGTGCATTTGTTTATAGGCGTGGCGTCATTTTTAAGCCCCATAACAGATAATAGAAAAAGATGTATATAATCTTATCTAGATCTGAAGTATTTAACACTGTGGAAGGTATAAATAATATCTATCTATCTATATATATATATATATATATATATATATATATATATATATATAGAGAGAGAGAGAGAGAGAGAGAGAGAGAGAGACAGAGACAGAGACAGAGACAGACAGACTTTTTTTTACAAGGGAGTCACCACTTATCAAGGACTCGAGAATAAGCGTTAATGAATGTAAGATGGTAATGTAATAATCTTTAATAGTGTAAGTTGGGCATTATTTAAGGAGACGGTTCAACAAGACTTCAAGGCTATCATACTGTAGTCAGCCGGATGGCAGGCCAACGGAATAGAGTTCCACGGACGGGTGGTCCTAAGATAGAAACTGTATTTGCGGAATCTGCGTTTAAATTTAGAAGTGGTGTGAATTGTTGATAGTGGTTGTAGCTAGGCAATTGTTTTTTTTTTTAAGTTCTTCAAGGGGGACTTGCCATGAAAATAAATATAAAGCAGAGCCAAGTTGGTAATGTCTTTTCTGTGAGGAAGAAGCAGCAGGGAAGAGAAAAGTCAATGAATTAAATAATTATGAATGCAAATTCAAAATTATCGTTAAAGTAAAATCCATCTCTTCTCTATCTGGACTTTTCTCTCGTATACTGTTATTCTGTCCACGCTAGATTATATGTATGTATATATATATATATATATTAGGAAATTGTTAGCCGTTGGGTCACCCACTGAGCTCAATTATCGTGAGAATCGATCAATCAACACGGGCTAAAGATTTTTTTTTTTTTTTTCATTCTACCTTCACTGGAACATAGTTTTTCTTAACAAACTATCGATCTATTCTTAACAGTATCAATAAAACTGCCCAGTCATTAAACCCTAGAGTTGAAACCAGCTTTTGAAAAAGATTTCAAAAATCGCATTTAGTATTTACCAGAAAATATGTTACCTCTCGCTGTGACACCCATTTTATACTGGAAACATTACGACGTACACTCACACGTTATATATATATATATATATATATATATAGTCTTGGACGTTTTTAACGTTTAAGCCTATATAAAAAAAACTTATTTAATTTCTATATTTTTATCATTCGTTAGAAAACTATTTAGTCAGTGAATCATTTAATCACCTGCAATCAATGCATCAACTTGCTCTCTCGAATTCACTATAGTACTAATGTTAATTTAAGGGATCATCAGTCGTTTTCCATGACACACTGTTTCGGGGATTCAAAAACAAAACAGTATATTAAATCATGACTCCCCCACAATGTTGATCACACACCACCTCCCTTAATCACAAGAACAAAAAATGTTACAGATAATAGATCTAGTTTCCTACTCTTGATTAATTTGGCTAGCCTATTCATGTAATAAAAAATGTCTTCCTTACCTGTGAGATTCGTCTGTTTCCAAATTACAAATGGGCATATTTTTGTTTAATTCACCTGTGTTATATTTATAAGATTAGGATTAATCCATTTTACTACTTATCACCCCTACTATGATTAGTATTTTATATATTTACATTCTTATTTATTAAAAATGAGAAATATATAAAAGTTAAATATATATATATATATATATTTATATATATATATATATATATATATATATATATATATATATATATATATACATATATAGAGACATTTTTTATAATATATTTTATACATTACTAATATAGTTTTGGATTTACTTTATTAATATATTCTGGTTAATTTTCCATGATTCAAAAGCATCAGGCTAACTAACAAATGCTTTATTTAACGGTTTAAATATTTTAGTTTTATCACCACCTTGTTTTATCATCCTTATTACTTAGCTAGAAACTGGGTGTATAAAATCTATTAACTTTAAGGTAAAACTCTGATATAATGTTTGACATATAATGACATCAAACAGGGCAGGTACTATCTTTATGTAGCATACGAACTATTTGAAAGGGGAAATAGTTTCTTTTATCAAATATTTTATAAAGAAAGATCCCAACCTCAATTTTTATATCTAACTCCAGAAATGTAGCCTGTTTTCCTCCATGTTGACAATTCAATTCTAACTCCTTTGGATACATAAAATGTTTATTTTTTTCAAATTCATCATTATCGTTTATACATATAAGGTCATCTATAAATCTACTACACCCATGAAAATTCTATATATCATTTTTTTTATTTGTGATGACATATATATATACTCGAGTATATATATATATATATATATATATATATATATATATATATATATATATATATATACTCGAGTCTATATAAATACAGGTTTGCTCAAAATGATGCAGGACCCTATCCCATTGGGATACCTATCGTTTGAAGTAATATTTTATTTCCTATTCAAAAATAACATGTAGACTTTGATAAGATGACTTATAAGTATTTTTAAAATACCTTTAGAAACACTAGTTTTTATTTTTACACAAGAAAGCTTTAAAGTTTGAAAGGTGTATATTTACCTTTACCACCTTCAAAAGCTTAATCTACAAAAGCTAGATATAATTCTTTTATAAGTTTTTCGTGTGGAATGTTAGTATATAGTGTACTAAAATCATAAGTCGCTAGAGATTTTGCTTTTATCCTGGAATTTATGTTATCTATTTTTTTTATTAGTTGTGAATTATTCACCACCCAAAATAGATTTATATTTATTACAGAATTTTCTTTTCTGGTGGAAATTATTTATTTGATTTATAATTAATTTAAACACTTTAGATATAGCTTTACTTAAAGGTTTAGTAATGCACGTCTTTGAAGCTACAATAAACCTAGTGCTAAGTGGATTTGTGTGCATTTTAGGTATCCAATACATACATGGAAGTTTTTTTGTTGTTTTTTTTTCCTCTAACTTTAATCTTACTTTTTCACTAATAATGCTATTATTCAGAATAATGCTATCTAATTAATATTACTTGCGTTATAGGTATCTGAAACATTACCTTTAATTCCTACTTCTAACAATAAACGTTGTATATAATATTTTATATATATAAAATCTATATTATTTGCCGCTTTATGAATAGGAACTATTACAAACTTATCTTGAAGTATTTTAAGTCCCTTAAGTATTTCTGAATTATTAAGAAAAGGATTAGGCTTTTAGGGTTTTAAAATTTTTTATCCGTTCAACCTTTTTATTTACGTATTCAGGTATATTATATTTCCATGCATCAAACGTAGACTATATATATATATATATATATATATATATATATATATATACTTTTCTCTTTGAAATGAAAAGACGATTAAAAGACTCCAAAAATAATTCGTACATTGGCATGACTCGAACCAGCATCTCCCGTCGTTTAACCTGTCGCCTGTCTTCCCGAATAGTTCAATCTATCAGCACCTCATAGCACACCATACCCCTAAAACTGAATTTAGAGACATATTAATAAAAAAACACGGCCATTTTAACTGTCTTATATTGCGAGGTGCACCTCCCAATCTTTGAGGCATTGTTAATCCACATTAATAAACCAACGATTAACCAGACTTAAAATGAAACAGAGGGCACGCTCAAGTGCTTTTGAGTATTTTAGTGATTTTAAGCGATTTTAATCGTGTTTTCATCTCATCTCGCTATTTTCATTTTTCAATTTCATTTTTTATTTTTTTTTATTTTTTACTACTCTTCTGAGGATGATCAATGGAGGGCGAAAACGTTCGCGATTATGGGAAATTTCTTTTTTTCACTCGAAAAAAACGTTCGGAAAATGGTCCGACAAAGAGAAAAGGAGGATTACCAGAAAAACAAGCAAAAGTTATCTGTGCTATTTAATGATATATATATATATATATATATATATATATATATATATATATATATATATATATATATATATATATATACCGGGTGTCCAAAATTTCACTGAAAGGTTTTGAACTTAAATAGATTCTTTATTTTTGATATCTTTCTGTAATTTTAACACAATCTGACAAAGACATTGGGAATCTAAGAAAATTAAAAATTCAAACAATCTTTCCTTATGAAAAATACTGTCTTTTAAATATTGTCCATTTTCAGCTTCGTATATTTGTGCTCTTTCCAAAACATTATTCATGACAGATTACGGAATTTCTGGATTGCGATTTAACTCCCTTATTTCGTTCCTGATGTTTTCCTTCATTTCTTACAGGGTTTGTGGTTTGTTACAGAGACTCTTTCTTTGTGTTGTAACGTGGGCTATCTCTTACATGAAAATGCCGTCGATAAGCTTTTTGTGCCAAAACACTTGACGCCTGATTTTGGTAAAACAATTTCACAAGTTGCGTACGTTGTTAAATGCTATAATTATCCATAATTAATTTCCAAAATTGTTGTGGAAACGCCCACTAATTAACATAGATGGGTGAGTAAAATATATAAAGGTATTAATCACCAATACCGGGAGAGTTCTGCAACGACCGCCAAATAGGCAAGACGCCTATGTTGCCTCCAGTAAGACATGCAATACGTTACCTGCCGGAATATCTCCAACTGAAGTATATCTGAAGACATGTAAATATGTATATAACTTCTCTTCCTAAAATATTATCGTTAGACCTTTACTTTCCGTGTTCTTGTTAATTATTTGTGCAGACACAACAGTGACGTCGAGAATTCTAAAAAAGACTTACGCAGGATAAACTCCACTATTAAACACAACAGTGGCCTCGAGAATTCGAAAAAAGACTTACGCGGGAAAATCCACTACTAAACTCAACGAAAAAAACGTACTCGAAGAAAAAAATCTACTGTTGAACACTACAGTAACATTGAGGATTTTGAAAAAGATTTACTCGGGAAGTTATCACAGTATTCGAAAAATAATTTACGCGGGAAGTTATCACTGTCGAAAAGAAAAGAAAAACAAACGAAAGTAACTACAAAATTGTCGAACGAGATATTCGAACACTGGATAATGAAAGCAAAATACCAATAACCATTTCAAAGTTACTACGAAAGTCAAAGAAAAATGTGTTTTCTCTAGTACATCGTGAACTAATTCATGCAAATTGTCTTGAAGGAGAAAAGTGATATTTTTTTCAGCTGTACCAAGAAAGGATTTTTTAAAAAAGAATTCTTGTACATAATCAAAACTGTACGGATTAAGAGAAAAAAAATAAAATACATTTTTTTATCCCCCAATAGAAAAAGGGAAAAAGAAAGGTTCAGCGCAAAAAATAATATATCGATAGAATTCCGTTGACACAAAAAAAAGCGAACCTAAAAACAGTTCTTCGTAGTTATTGTCAAAAGTGAATTAGTAAAATAGACTGATTTTTCTAATCTTTGGAAAAAAACAAGATGGAGGAATTTGCTAAAATAATGACACAGTTCATGCAGAATCAGCAGATCCTACAAAAAGAACAGGAAGCGCTACACGCAGAAAGAGACGAAAGACAAAATGAACGACTCATAGAATGCCTAGAAAGGCAGGAAGAAAGGTTCGCGCAGATGCAACTTGAACAGAAATAACTGTTAGAAAGATTAACAGCTAATTTCATACAAGAAAGTAATACAACCTTCTCCAACACAACAATTGTTAACAGCATAGATGTGTTCACATACCTACCGGAAGAGGATAAAACTTTTGACGCATACTTCAAGAGGTAAGAAGATATTTTTGAAACAGACTGCGAAAACTGGTCAAATGGAAAGAAAGTAAGTTTATTACTTCGAAAGCTTGGTATCAGTGAACATTGAAAATTTGTCGATTTCATATTGCCAAGGAGAACGAATCAGTTAGATTTCGCTGAGACCGTAAAGCTTCTTAAGGAGTTATTCGGACCGAACATGTCGCTTTTCTACAAGAGATGGTCATGTATGAATCTTAAGAAAACTGATAAGCAGGACTACCTGACATACGCGTCAGTAGTAAACAAAAACTGCGAGAAATTCAAATTATCGGAACTCACGATGGACGATTTCAAATGCTTAATCTTTGCACAGGGTCTAGTATCCACAAAAAATTCAGAGATCCGAAGACGCGTTTTCTCAAAATTAGAGACAGAACAAGGCCTGGCATTGCAGAAATTAGCAGAAGATTGCCAAAGGGCAGTATCACTAAAAATGGTTCCAGGGATATAGAAGAAGCAGGAGTGGCGTACATTAGGAGGATTAAAAAAACCTTTCAGAAACTCAGGACAAAGAAATTTTGAGACTAGTCAAAATTCAAAAAAGTACTCAAATTATACTCAAATTATAATAACTACAGAAAACGAAATTACGATAATAGTCAATATAATAACTACAGAAAACGAAATGACGATAATAATCAAAGGAATTATAAAAAGACAGTATCAGGTAATAATTGCAGAAGATGTGATGAAAAACATTTGGAAAAGGATTGTCCTTACAAAAATATCAGGTGCTACAATTGCGATAAAGTTGGACATAAGAGTGTTTGCTGCAGCACAAAAAAATAGAGTACACCAAATGACAACAAACGACAAAGGGAAAAATAATTTACGAAAATATGTATCAGTAAATATTTTCGACCAACAAGTGAAATTTCAGCTTGACTCTGGGTCGGATTTGTCGTTAATAAACGCCAACACTTGGAAAAAGCTGGGTAAACCGACTCTTCAAAAGTCAAGTAAATGTGTACGAACAGTGATAGGAGACGAAATAAAATTCGAAGGAGAAGTCATCCTGCCCATTAATTAAAGTGGCACGACGAAGAAATTGAAAATCTTCGTAATTAAAGAAAGCTAGAACTTATTGAGAATTGACTGGATTGAAATATTCAATCTTTGGGATAAACCAATGAACGCTTTTTTCTAGAAAAATAACCAGTTGCACCCCAAAATCAGAAAATATTAAAAACGATTTAAAAAAAGAAATTCCCAGAAATATTTACTACCGGACTGGGAAGATGCAATAAATTTAAAGCTTCGTTCGAGCTAAAAATTAAAAAGGTGCAACACCGGTGTTTAAGAAAAAAAAGGAACGTACCGTTCGCCAGTTTAGACAAAATAAATAGCGAGTTAGATAGAATCGAAAAACAGGCATCTCATTGAAAATCGAAACTAGCGTCTGGCAGCCCCTACGGTGTATGTAAAAACAAAGTCGGAACAAATTCGAGTCCGTGAAGACTTTTCTACGGGTCTAAACGATGAATTAAAAGACCACCACTACCCTTTACCAAGCCCTGAGGAGATATTTGCCAGACTAAATGGTGGCAAAATCTTTTCAAACATAGATTTGTCCGACGCCTATTTACAAATTCCGATGGAAGAAGAATGCTCAAAGATATTATGCATTAACACGCACAAAGGGTTGTTCAAATACAACCGTCTACGTTTCGGGATCAAAGTCGCGCCGGCGATTTTCCAACAAGCAATGGATACAATGCTGAACGGAATAGATTGTGCTTGTGCATACCTGGATGACATAATCATCAGGAGCGCGTCCATATGTGAACACTAAGAGCATCTAAAAGAAGTATTCACAAGAATAAACGAATACAGATTCAAAGTGAAAGAAAACAAATGCGAATTTTGTTTAGACGAAATCAAATATGTAGGGTAAATAATGAATAAAAACGGTCGACGCCCAGACCCGGAAAGATCGACAGCAATTAAAAACATGCCGGCGCCACATAACGTGACGACTCTACAGAGCTTCTTAGGTCTTGCAAACTACTACCAAGTATTTATCAAAGGAATGCACGACCTAATAGCACCGCTTAACGAGTTATCAAAGAAAGAAACACCATGGATATGGACAAAAGAATGTCAAGACGCATTTGAGAAAATTAAAAAGACGCTGACGTTCGATCTATTTTTAACCTATTACGACCCAAAATTAGAAATAAGGTTTGCAAGCGACGCGAGCTCGTATGTATAGGAGCATGTATACAGCATATCCTGCCAGATGGATCGAAGAAACCTATAGCTCACGCCTCAAGGACACTACGTCCGGCAGAAAAGTCTTACTCTCAAATAGAAAAACAGGGGTTAAGATTTATTTTCGCGGTGACGAAATTCCACCGTTACCTGTACGGGAGACACTTTATACTGGAAACAGATCACAAGCCCCTAGTGACAATCTTCGGCTCAAAAAAGGGCTTGCCAGTGTATACGGCAAATCGTCTACTCCGTTGGGGTACGATCTTGCTAAATTATAACTTTTAAAGAAAACATCTGGGTTCGAAAAAAATAGATCATGCGGATGGTCTGTCAAGGCTTTTACCGAAAATCGAGGAAATCCTTGAAGAGTCAGTAATTGCAGCTATACGTTCCAATTATGAGGAAAAAAACATGGTGGCGAATATAATAAAAGAATGACCAGTCACGTTAACCGATATAAAAAGGGAGGCTGAAAATGACGATGTCATCACAGACATAAAGAAAAAAATAAGGGAAAAAGTATGAAAAAACGCAAAGCATATTTTCGGTATACAATGATGTTTTATTATATAGTGAAAGAGTTGTTATCCCGAAAACCTTGCAGAAAAAGATCTTACAGGACACCCGGGTATAAATAGGATGAAGGCACTTATGCGGAGTTACGTTTACTAGCGTAACATGGATGTGGATATTGCACTAACAGTAAACAAGTGTAAAGGTTGTGCGTTAGCCGCAAAGGCACCACCGATAGTACATAAACCTTGAAAAAAAACTGACCATCCATGGTCACGCATTTATATAGACTTTGTTGGACCGACCGAAGGACAATACTACCTAATCGTAGTAGATAGTTTTTCCAGATGGCCTGAAGTAAAGCATTTCAAGAACCCGACGACAAATAACACAATAAGTTTCCTGCATGAAATATTTGCACGTTTTGGTATGCTAGACATTATAGTCACAGATAACGGAACACAATTTACATCAAGTGATTTCAAGGACTTTTGTGACACTTTTAATGTAAAACATATAACTACACCACCGTTCTATCGTGGATAAAATGGATTAGCGGAAAGGTTCGTAGACACGATAAATCGTGCACTTAGAAAATCAATAGGGACCCCGACGGATAAAGCATTACAACAATTCCTGAAAATATACAGGATAACTAAGAACACAAATACACCGTCGAAATTATCGCCAGCAAAATTAATGTTTGCTAAAAAAATAATATCACCATTTGATAAATTAATACCAAAGCAAGCAATTGTCCATCAAACTACGCACACATCACGTAAAAGGTTTAAACCTGGTGATCGTGTTTATTTTAAATGTATGAAAAATAATATTTCACATTGGGAGTTTGGTACGGTAGATAAACGTATCGGCGACTTGGTCTACATGATAAAAGGTCCACAGGGGATACACAAAAGACATCAAAATCAATTGAGAAAACGCCATATAAAAGACAATCAACATGACAAACCTGATGAAAAGGAAGATCCAATTGATATACTATACGAACGTTTGATATCGAACCACCACAAACAATGCCGAACCGAGAAAATCGGGAAGGAAAAGAAATTTTACAGAACCAATTATAATGAACCCCAAGAGAAAAAGATATTGAAATCTACACGACTTCAAATCTTGGGTGGTGGGTGTTGTGGAGACGCCCACTAATTAACATAGGTGGGTGAGTGAGATATATGAAGGTATCAATCACCAATACCGGGAGAGTTCTGCAACGACCGCCAAATAGGCAAGACGCCTATGTCGCCTCCAGTAAGACATGCAACACGCCACCTGCCGGAATATCTCCAACAGAAGTATATCTGAAGACATGTAAATATGCATATTTCCGTGTTCTTGTTAATTATTTGTGCAGACAAAAAAAAATTAACTTTAAATATCTGAAATAAAGAATAAAATAATTATTAATGGTAAAATGACAAAGATTTTCAATCTCTCAGTGATTTTTGGACACCCTGTATATATATATATATATATATATATATATATATATATATATATATATATATATATATATATACGAAAATATTGCTCTTCAAACTTTGTTGCTGATCACGTCAATTACATCATTGAACATTTCAACTTCTTCCAATTCAAGAAATATTGATTTTTCAGCGATCACCGTATAAAAGAATATAAGTACCTTTCTAATTATTTTTCATTCACAAAAATGTTGTTAATGCCTAAACAAACCTTTATTACCTTTCATGCCAGTGACGTACCATTTACAAATTTACTTTGTTCATAAAATCTTATTCATCCAAAACAAGAACACTGTTGTTTTACCGGCAATATCTTCCCATTTTCTTTTGTTCTTGCTGTATCTGCCTTATCAATATCCCTGTTAATAAATAACATATTTTATACAGCTTTCTGTGTCATTGTTGTTTCTACAGCATGCTGTTTTTATTCATATCTTTCTTAAGGTCCAAAACAGAGTACGAGAACGGATAACCGAGGTTTCAATATTTTATTGTTTCTGTTTTAATCCGGAAGGTTATTTATCCAGAGATAATGCATTTCATTGTGTGACGCATCACATCTGGTGAATAGCACTTGATAAACAAAGAAAGGGAATTACAGAAGCGAGGGTCGATAGAAAGTATGAAATATAATCGGGGATAAACAACATAGCGAGAGTGAGAGTAATAGTATGAAACTAAATATGGCTATTATTTATGAAACGGGGGTCGTTCCAAATTTTTTAACTCAAAAACTAAAACGTTGAAGAGCTATGAAGTCGGGAGTGGTGCCATTAAAACTAGTGAACTTTTTTCTGCTCCAGAATTTATATTTCTACTTAGTTACCACCATTGTCAACATACTTTTTCAGCCCATTTTTGAGGCCTCGGTCGTAAAAGTTCGAAGCGTGCTCTGTCACTTACATCTCTGTTGCCACTGTGAAATCCACGAACCCATCTCCTAAATGTGCTGACATAAACTGCAGCGATTACATAAATGTTCAACAGGCGCCAGTTAATGTTGATCGGTTCATTTTTTTTTCTACACGGAGGAATTCAATGGCGCATCTCTACTTCTGACTCACGTTCATGGTAGGGTTGCTTTCTTAAGATTTCACACAGTCAATATCTGCAACAGAAAGATGAAGCTTCATGCCATGAATGCATGATTTCAGTCATTATACAACTGCAATTTGCAATCTCCTCTGATCTATTTAGGCGGTGTAAAATGCAGGAGACATCACGTTCCTCGTACTAATAAACATATGTTGATTAATTCTTTCTTTACTTTTCATTTGTCTACTATTTAGTTTTATCACGAGAGTTTTATTATTTTAATGGATTTGTTGACGCTATTGCATGTGTTGATATATTTGTAGAATGATTAAATACGACTCAGCAAGTGTTACTTGATTATCACTTATAAACGTCTTTCTGTGTTACCGATGTAGTATGAAATTATTTGCAGATTATCATCTGCTCATAAAAATTGTTCGAGAAACATTTGACTAATTTTTTCCAAAAGAATGAAAAACGTCATATCCTGGCTAATAATTGATGTATTGTAAAAATTGAAAGTGCGTCTCTAAGAAGATCATTGGTCGAATATAGCTCACTCGAAGAATCCACCTTCGCTAGTGTCTTTAGGTGGGAGCTGAACCTGGAGCACGCATTATTCACGGTGTCCTTCGTAGCTATTTGATCCTGACAATCAGCTCATCCTTTGCATTGCAGGTGATAGGCGATGTCTTCTTTTAACTGCGGCCCAAATATAATAGTTCGTGGGAGGGTAATCGGGCAAGTGGGGAGAGATAGATGTTAGCGCTCTTAGAGTCGTAGTTGTCAGAGAATCACTTCTGGCCTTTCCTTGACATGGAGCCGATTCCTGTTCGCACACATATAGTTTTTTTGCAGCCATTGTCTCAATTCGGCGTTTCATAATCGTAGACAGCAACTCAATATAACCTTCTGCATTGAGTATGAGCTCGTTTCCGAAAATGACGAGAAGTGGCAAAGATCACAGTGCAGTGCGAATCTAGCTGTGCCATTTTTGCAGCTTTTCGAGTAATTTAATGGTTCGCGCGAAATCTGAACTGCTAGCTACTGGTTCCACATCTCCGCAAAATATTTTAATCCATTATGAATCATCATGATGCAGATCATTTTCTTCCAATATTCCAGTGCTTTCCAGTCATCCATGGTCTCCATCTCTCAAACTCACATATAGTGCAATTAGTTATCCTTTGCATTTTAATGTTATCAAAATACAACAATCAACAATTTCCCTAAAGGAAAATTCCATGAACAAAGTTACTTTCCTAGATCTGTCCGTATGTGGAACAATCTACCGTGGGGCAGCTTCCAAGTTAACTATAACAAGTTCTTGTTGAGACGTCCTTATATATAATTAAATCTTACCCAAGTTCTACTAAGCTAATCGTGCTGGTACTTTTTAACCGTTATACAAAAATAGCCTCCGGGTCTTCATAAGCGGAGACCTACAAGTTTAAAATAAAGTTATTAAATTTATATCAATCACCCGGCACCTGCTGATTACGGAAGTTTATTTTTTATATTGTGTAAACTCTGCTAAATCATTACGAAAATGCATCCAGAGTATTCAGGATTTCAAACGCCTTGCTTCAAAATCACAAACAGAAGGCAATCTGCTGGGTAATATGTTTGTAACAAGGCCTGTACATGTTGTGATATAGCACGCACCTTAGTCTCGTAGCACTTTATAAACAATCGAATTAAGGATAGCAAATTAGCTGTGTAAGAATTTTAAAAGTATCTTTTACATTACTAAGTATTTCTTAGCGTCGCTAACTTTGGTTGGACGCTGTTACTAAAATGAGCTTCAAGCTTTCATATTCGAAAAGGAGACTTAAGCATTACTAATAAAATAATAAGCATTACTAATAAAATAATTAAAAAAACCTACGATCAATAAAATGAACATTACCAATAGTAGTAACATCTTGAAACATTTGTAAAGTTATTCAAATAATTAACCAACGAAATAAATATACACGCTATTATTAAAATATTTATAAAATTGTGCAAAATAAGTTAGGTTAATTTATTCCTGACGTTGAATCCAGAAGGATTGGAAAGTACATGGATTACAACAAATATGACGATTACATCAGCCAGTGCCTGCCAGACGGTTAATCGGTAGTTAAAAATGATAAACACAGAATTAATAGACAAAAACGTCTATATATATATATATATATATATATATATATATATATATATATATAATTTAAAGGAGATTAGAACAATAGTCTAAAGAGCTGAGTGTACTATCAATTATAATTATAATTAATTATTGTACTGTATTATCAATCACATTACTTTATATATATATATATATATATATATATATATATATATATATATATATATATATATATATATATTTAAAGTGATGGTTGTGTAGTTCCAACGAGAGAAAAAAATGTATATAAAGAGTGTAGCCATCAACAATTGTGTTTTTTGTTTTTTTTTAAGTTTTTCATCATATTTTTATTTTAAAATATTTTTATAACGCGTTTCGAGCTTATATATATGGGTGGATGAATGTATACGCATCTGTATGTGTGTGTGTATATATATACATATGTATCCATATGTATGAGTGGGTAAATGTGTTCGTGTGGATATGGATATACGCGTATGTGTGAGCCCCTGCATATATCTATGTGTGTGTGTATGTATATGTGCCTACATAGTATGTGGATGTTTGTGAGTGTGTATGCACATGCATGTATATATATATGTATGTGTATTTGCGTGTATATGTGTGTATATATATCTTCTCCTACATATTCTCCATCTTACTTGTGTGTGTGTGTGTGTGTGTGTGTGTGTGTGTGTGTGTGTGTGTGTGTGTGTGTGTGTGTGTGTGTGTGTGTGTGTGTGTGTGTGTGTGTGTGTGTGTGTGTGTGTGTGTGCGTGTACTTATGTCTGAATGATTAAGCGCATATATAGATGCGTGTTTTGGTTGGAAAAAAATATATATATATAAAATAAAAAATAAAAAAATAAAAAAATAAAAATAATTAACCAATATGTGCCTGACGTGTTAGTGATGGATGTGTGTGAGTACGTGTGTGAGTACGGGTATGTATATATGTATACTCCTACATATATTTCTGTATATGTGCGTGTGTGTATGTGTGTGTGCCTGCGTACGTGTGCGTGTGCATGTACATGTACATGTATGTATATGTATGCGTGTGTGATTGTGTGTGAGTGTGTGCTATACATGGGGAAAGAAAGTCTTTAAAAAAAACCTAAAAAAACATAAAAACCTTCACCAAATTGACCAAAAGCGCCCTCTGTGTATCCAACTTTGACCGGACACTTTGAACACTTACAGTTGGAGACAGAATGTCTGAGACCACACATCACTCCGAAAAACACATTTAGTATCAGCGGAGGTAAAAATAACTTTTACAAACCCCCATTTTAAAGAAAAACTTTTTACGAAAACATCTGAAGAGAGCACATCCTAAGCTCGAAACGCGTTATAAAAATATTTTAAAATAAAAATATGATGAAAAACTTTTAAAAAAAAAACACAATTTTTGATGGCTACACTCTTTTAAATATATATATATATATATATATATATATATATATATATATATATATATATATATATATATATATATATACAGGGTGACCCCAAAAAACGGGCTCCAACTCTTATTAGGCCACGTTTCTTAGTGTTTTGACCGAATGAAATGAAACTTTGGTCATAACTAGTTTATTATATTCAAAACATCACATCAAAACACTTCTTTTTGTTTTCAATAATTTTATTTTAGAATACTTTTGTCATTTATTATTTTATTTATTTATTTGTTTTTTTGTGAGGGCACCCTATATATATATATATATATATATATATATATATATATATATATATATACATATATATATACATATATATATATATACATATATATATATATATATATATATATATATATATATATATATATATATATATATATATATATAGTATGCTACTTCATGCGTAATTGTATGTATGGATGTGTTTCTCGCCTTTACATTAAATATACATTATCACGTGCTTTTCATTATTAATTCATTCACATCAAGTACTAAAATAAACGTTTTACGAATTTCTATATCACAAATTAATTTGCTTACAAAATAACATCACTAAAATTAATTTCTCTTCGTAAACGTCAATCATTTTTATTTTACCCTCGAGCACAGCTGGGCAGAGACGACCGGCAGATGACAAGAAAAATCAATTAATAAATTGAGTCAGGTATCGTGAGAATTTCTCTGAGCGGTTTTGCGTTAATTGTGATACGCAAGAGGATTTGAATAGCATTTAAACATCCTGACTTTTTTTCAATCGGTTATCAAAAGATTTTAGATTTTTCAGATAGTGACTGCCAGCTAAATGGTTTTCGAAATAATGAAAATCCATTTTTCTCATTGTCTATTATCTTGAGTACTATACGGTGTGATTCAATTTATAGACACATTGTTATCCGTACACAAATTGTATCAAGTTTCTAGCTTCCTCATGGAGAAAGATAGTGATTAACCTTGCTTCGTCTATTTGTTGTTGAAGGTGATCGACTGTAAGGTTGTCAAAACAAAAAAACATCCAATGGTTCCTCTGCAGCTCTAGTCTGTTGCGGATCAGGATATAAAATACCCTAACTCACTACTAGAAAAAATAATGAAACGAATGGAATTGAAGGAAACAAAAATTCAATTGATGGATAAGCTAAACGTCGTTTATTTACTGTTGAAAGAATGAATGTTTTAGAAATTACATGTGTTTATGTCCGCGCGGGTGTAACCATCGTTTGTTGCGGGATTGGTATTGTAGAAGGAAAAAGGAAATGTGTTTTCATCTCACGTTCCGGTCACTATCGTTTGTTCACACGTGGGAAAAGAAGTGAGTAATATAGTAGAAATGAGAATGATAGTCCAGCGTGTAGACAAAAAAAAAAGGATAGAGGGTTGACGTCAGTTAGCAGTCAGCTACGCCAAGGTGTTCTCAGGGACCAGTTGTATATATAGAGAGAGAAAGAGTGTAAAGTGTACATACTGTTCGTTAGCCTTTTGTCCCACATAGTAGCAAGTGGTGTGAGGTACACGCGGTCGGTCCGTAGACCGACCAGCTCGAAAGCTGGTCCTAAAAGGAAGAAGCCGCTTATTGCTCTTTCTTTTATACTTGTTTCCGGTGGTCTTTCGCGCATGTGTGTATTTCCTTTGAAAGGGGAAGTGACGTTGTCCATGCGTGCGTGTATGTGAGTACATGTGTGTACGTTAGCGTGTGTATATATACACGTGAATGTGAGTGTATGTACGCGAACGTGAATATATGTACGTGTATGAACGTGGGCACGTATGATTGTGTGCGCGTATGTATATGACAAGTAATATAGCTTGAAATGTGAACGCGTGTTTTTGTGTGAGACTAGAAAAGGCTCGTGCAAGTCGCGTAAGATTCAGCATTTAACCATTGTTATCTAATGCAGCGTTCCACTTAGTTTAATTGATTGCAATAAAAAGACAAACGAAAGGACAACTTATTGTAAGATTTATTCGTAAAAATATCATGTGTGTCCGAACTGGACTGATTTGTACCCATGATCATTATTAATGTTGATGTGAAATGAGATATTGATGCTACAATACTAAGCAATATTAGTATGTACTGTGGTTAGTTTGTTCCAATTAAATGAGATAAACAATTTTACCCAAACATAAAATTCTCGAAAAAGATATGTAAGCAAACATTGAAACAATAACAACAGTACGTGCTAATATTACTTAATATTACTGTTTTTAATTTGTGACTAAACATTTTTGTTAAGATTAATATTACTCATTTAATATCAAAAATAATAATAATGTGTCCAATCACAAAACTTGCTTTGTTGAGATTCATATCGTAATTTTAAATGTATGAAATTAGAGATTCATTTATTCTTGTACTTATTGAAATGTTTATCTTAAACAACGAAATAGATATATTATTAAAAAAAAATAGGTGACGGTATATCTTTTTAAATTTCCAGTGTTCTACGTGTTTTGAGATAATTTTTTTAATTTAAACATTTTTTTTTTCATTTTAATGAACTGCATACAATTAAAACAGAGTCGAACTACATATTAATGAAATATTATTTATAGTATTAACTCATCAACTAGATGATTTTGGGTTCAATCCCTGGCTAGGGATGGGTGAGAGTCTAACCGCACTAATGAGGTGTGATACAGCGAAACAGTCTGTATGTAGATGAGTACATATATATATATATATATATATATATATATATATATATATATATATATATATATATATATATATATATGATTAGTTTTTTTTTTGGAAAAAGAATTCCAGCAGAGTGCTCAATTAAAAGGAAAATCCAAATTTTAAGAGCGTATTTATATTTTGTGTACAGAAATTGTTAGTTGTGTCAGATCATTGGTACCGTCGGTTTCAAGCCCGATAATAAGGCCCGTTATCATCCGATAAAAAAGTGGGGTTTAACAAAACGAGATTAAAACGTGAATTCGCGAGGTATATATACTTCACACTTCCGGTTATAAGATAGACGAATATTGGCTGAAGAGAGCTTGATAAGGATACCTTAAACAGGCCTTATTATCGGGCTTGAAACCGACGGTACCAATGATCTGTCTCAGCTAACAACTTTCTGTACACAAAATATATATATATATATATATATATATATATATATATATATATATATATATATATATATATATATATATACATATATATATATACACATACATTTAGTGAAGCTAGTCAGTTTTGTCATCGATATAGGAAATAATTTTTCTTTCTGAATAACCTTTTTTAAACGCTATACAATTTAATTTGTTTTAATTTCTTTAAGGAAATGTTTTATCTGACTGGGGATTCTTCATATTCTTTGTTATTTGCATTAAATACGAATTTTAAAAACGAGCTAACCTTAATAGCAACAGCAAATATAGGCAGTAATAACTATGAATAGTAGATTAGTGTATGCAATATTAATTAACAGCGTTGCCGGGGACAAAAATGCAGCAAATTTCTATTAAAACTTCTATCACTTCTCTATTTATCTCTCTTTCCCCTTCCACAGTTTTCGTTTAAACATACTATCTAGGAAATTGACCACTTTTGGATTACGCTACACCAATTACCAGATAATATCTATATATTAATAGGATAGCGTGTGTGTTATTTATTTTGTGTGTCACATTTACATCAGAGTGACTGTCGTTTAATTATTATGGACTTCTATTTCCCGTCATAAATAATTTTACCAAGAATTCTTCATAAGTTTTGGTTTCGATTTCGATTATAGCTGATGACATTAAAGTCATTTATTTTTCTATAAATAACTCTACCAAGAATTCTTCATAAGTTCTTATTTCGGTTTTGATTATAGCTGAACGAACTCAAGTTATATATATATATATATATATATATATATATATATATTGGTTTCGGTTTCGATTCCACTTGATGCACCGAAATCATATGGATATTTTTTTTTAAATCGCAACTTTATTATATATATATATATATATATATATATATATATATATATATATATATATATATATATATATAAAACGATAGAACATTAACTCTATAATAATATATACGAAACCTGTAAGAATTAAAATATCATATTTAAACGTACTTTACGATCGGGTTACGCTGGGCGTCCTTGCTAGCTTAAATAAATACTTATGCAGTTTTAACAAAAAAGCTACAATAATATCAGAGCATCTGCATTTACACTGAACATCTACAGAATGCCAACATCAATATATTACATATGAATGAGTTTCCTGTGGAATTTCCACATGTGCCGCGAGTATTCCATTGTTATGAGATCACACAGTCTATTATAAACCCCGGGCAACACCAAGTACATTATCTCGTATAGCATAACAAAACAGGGTGCTGTTTTTGTTGTTTTTTTTCTGAGTAGTGCGGTTATTAAACATACCTGCTCTATCTAATACATTGAACACTTTTGATTATCTCATCGATACTTCTTACCCGATATGATACTCAATTGTTACTCGCATTGATCTTGGACAACACCATATACTTTGTCTGATGTACAACATATTAACAAAAGACAAGGAAATTATTTCTCCGATGCAACACTGCATTTAAACACACTTGCTCTATCTAGGATATTCTGTTGCTATACACCAATTCTCAGCTATCAAAATATCAAGAATGTATGAATTGTTTTGTTTTTTTTCTTATGGATTGTCTTCTTTTCTTTTTTCATCAATTTCGTTTGGTGATGACGACACATCGATCGCGAGAAAACTAAATATTTCTGCAATTTCTTTTACTTTCGCTCGTCTCAAAGAAGATGTTTGCGTTAATACTTATGGAAATAAATGCGGGTCTCCATTCATGAAACGTTAGCAATAAGTCGCACGTGGAATGGTTTAAATAGGATCACTGGTTCCTTTCATTTCTTTTTACCAGTTTGTTTTATATTATATTATATAATAAAACACGGCGCTTGCGGTTCCAATTATTTTTAATTTAATTAGCGTTTGTTTTTTTATGTTTACTATTATTTTATTATCGTGTCTCCATCAATCTTACAAAAATCAATAATTAAAAATGTTCACCAGACCATATAGTGTCGCGTGCGTGCAATAATAAATGTTCTTCTGAAAAATACACAATTATATATTTTTATAATCTACAGAGTGGCCGAAAAGTCCCAGGACACTATACATGTATTTTTAAAATGTTTCTGTTATGTAAAAAAATAACTCTTTTTTCACTTAAATAATTTTTTTCGGCCAGTGTCCTGGGACTTTTCGGCCACCCTGTATATATATATATATATATATATATATATATATATATATATATATATATATATATATATATTTAACATGTGTGTGTATATATTTAATATGTGTATGTATATGTATATAAATATATAAATATATATATATATATATATATTTAACATGTCGCAGAATTAATCTTGTAATCCTTTATCTTTTTATTTATTTTTTTTTAATTATTTAATTAATCTATTTTTTTTTTCATATATTAATAAAAAATAGTAACCGCATTATTTTACATTTTTTTATTGGGGAAGTGGTATTATCCACTGGAGAGCCATGTATTTAATAGCTGTCCTGTTTTTAAATCTCCGAAACAGCTTCATGGTAAGCAGCTGATGATCCCCGTTTTCTATTTACAAAATTTTACTTAAGGTTTTCTCTTTTCATCCTCATGTAGTTATAAAATTGAAGACTTTTGCGAAATCGGCTTATGCAAGTGATGTTTGTTTCTATTTAACAACTTTAGTTAATGCCTGTTTTTTCATCCTTATATAAATGAATTCTCTTTTGTCATTATAAACTTTTTAGAAGTCGGATTACGTAGGTGCTAAGTCTGCGATAGGTTAAAGTTAAAAAAAAAATGTTTCCTTTCGGGAATTTAAACAGCATTCTTTATTTTATATATATATATATTAAAAAGGCTATATTCTGTCTATCTGTCCGTCTGTCTGTCTGTCTACATGTTTTCAAACTTTATTTCATCCGAAACTAAAAGTCGCAGAGCGGCGTTAGGGGACTCAAATGATTAATTTTTTATGGCCCGTTCTTTTATAGGTCTTTAGCTGGTTAAAATAGTTTGTAAGATGCCAAAAATGTCAAAATCAAAAAATCGTTATACATTTTCTACATTCATCTTAATTTATTTTTACTCAGTTCATATGCGTGTAACGTTGGTACAGTGGTAACGTCACCAGCTTTGAATGTTTTCGGTTTCGATTCTAGCTAACTTAATAAATAAACCTAAATAACCCCGTCTTAATTTTTTTTACAATTTTTTTTTCAACCATCATAAACTGTATATATGTATATAAAAGTACTTGGGTGCTAATCCAAGTACTTTTATATGCATATATACAGTTTATGATGGCTGAAAAAAAATTATAAAAGAAATTAAGACGGGGTTATTTAGGTTTATTCTGTATATATTGTTTTCATTGATAATGATTTTGACAGATAGGTGAAATATGGAAGAAACCTTTTCTTTGCTTAATAGTATTAGTAGATTAGCAAATGAGAGCAGATTCAATTAGACGACGTGTTGATTTATTGTGTATGCATTTCAGAAGAATCGCATTATTGAAGTGAAAATAGTGATCATTCTCCATAATGGGAAAGAAAATAGCATTAAGTGTATTTGTATTTTTCGCATCTCTTTTTTGTTCATATTATTATTTTTTAATAATAATGATAATAATAATGATAATAATGATAATAATAATAATAATAATATATATGCATATATATATATATATATATATATATATATATATATATATATATATATATATATATGTATATGCAATTATGTTTGGTTTTTATTTCTTTTAATACGTGATTCAAAAGAGTTAGGTTATATCTCGTCCATATTTTTTTAAATAACAACGATTCACCAATTTCCTCTTGTCTGGAACAATTTTTTTTTAAAAATCAACGATTGTTTTATGTGTCCTTCTTTAAAGGTGGGTGTTGTCCTGCAAAGACAAAATTGAATTAGTTTATTAATAAGATTAAATAATGGATAGTCAATTAATTAATTAATTAATCAGAATTTAATGAATTAGTTATGGATAATTAATTATTTAATTAACGAAATTTGATCACTTAATGAGGCTAAATTATAAGAACTTAATGAAGTTAGTTCATGAGAATTTAATCAATTCATTAATGGAATTAAAGCAACAAAGGTGGGTGATATTTCTTTACAGTCGCACCGTCATTAAAAACAAACGCCTTTTTAATTTTAAAATAATCGATTCTTTGTGTGGCTATCAATAACATTGATACATTCGATAATAAAGCAATTGTTATTTTTTTTCTTAGTGGAGAGGTCTGTTACTTAGGATTGATTTTTACTCAGTGTCATTATGAATACAATGAATAAAGGTGTTGAGTCTTCTGGAGGTGTACGGTTCAATATTCACAACATAGCATACTAAGAATAAAATTAAAATTTTCTCCGTTTATGGCTGGTGGAACGAGAACAATATACATCCGTGGATTAAACGACAGGTTCAGTTCGAAATTCCGTGTGGATTCTTGTGTTCGACATAAGGGTTTTTTTTCAAAAAGGTGCACCTGTAGAAGGCTGGGTGTTACATCAGCCGAAACATTATACAAATAACGACGAAAATGAGCACAGGACTCGAATAAGCCAGCTAACAGAAATTATCGGTCCTCAATTAAACAATTATGAAACAAAATAATTATTATTTTATTATTTTTAATTTAAAATGTTATTCATTAAATGGTAGCATTATGGGGCTTCATCCAATTTGTATGTGTTTGTAGGTGCTCGACTGAGCTCTGACTTCTAGCTTCCTCCTCGTAATATAACAAAATCTCGTCAACAACTGTTATGAATTCTCTTTTCTTCCGCAGTTTGTTACAGAGAGAGAGGGAGAGAGAGAGAGGGAGAGAGAGGAGAGTAAACGTGGAGGTAGACACGTTTACCAGAACCGAAGGTCAGCTGACCAAAATACGTATGTGTGACGTGGTTGGCTAGATCTGTGAGATTTGATTTGAGCTTTGAAGAAGACGGACGTTTTTCCGTGGTCTCCCCCTCTTAATTGGGAAGGGGGGGAGACGAACGCTGACGTGTGTGAAGAAGAACCCACACAAGCAGATTTCACTTCCACCTGCTGCAGGACCTCTGGGGAAAGTGAAATAAAAAACTATAAAACACATTCATCGTCTTGGAGTGATAAATCTTCGTCAAACAGGTATCAAGTCTCCCTCCAGGATGAGAGATTTCCAGATGGTCCGTTTTGAAGAAGCAGAGGTAGGTTCAGAAATTACATGTCACACACACGATTCCCTTTATGATAATCAAACACGCAACCATTTATATTAGAGACAATCATACGCACACGGAATACATTTTGATGTTATACAGTGTATACAAGAAACGTAAATGTATGCATTCGCCTTTTGATGTTATACACCAAACGTAAAAGGATCCCCTCAATGATTTAAATGGCGCCCCACGATGATAACCCCAGTGAGAACTTCTATGGAGAACCCTATGTAACAAATATTCAATTTGATGCCGTAATTGACCAGACCACCTAGCAAGGGTGGGTTTAAAAGGAAAAAAGAAGAAAAAAAGGACTACGGTTGCCACGGGGGAAAAAAAGAAAAAAAAAGAGGACAAGAAAAACAATAAAATGTATGGAAAAAAAAAGAAAAAGAAAGAACAGTAGAAAAAAAATACAAATCAACACACACACAGCGTAGGGTCCATTAAAACACTAGGCGAATTAGAAAAATAATTAAAAAAAAGAAAAAAAAAGAAAAGCAATACACACGAACAACCTTTTCACGAAGAAAGAAAAGGAAGACATACAGACACACAGATGTAAAACTTTATATATAGAAAATAGTTAAAAAAAATGTTTATCGTATTAGGAATTAGCTCGTTATGAACGAAGAAAAATATCACTTAATGTAAAAGTTAGAAGGGAAAAACAAAGAATGAGCCTTTCAGCTTACCAAAAAGATAAACACGTCAATCACAAATATGTGTTATTAATATTTTGTGTCATTTTTAAACTGTCCACTAAGTGTAACTTTTAAGGAAAAACAATATGTACTTTTGATGAAAAACAATGGATAGGTTCCGAAATGTGATTTTTTTTTTCCTTTTTTCACTAACTGTACGATTTTTTTTTTCTAAGGAATTTTTTTTCTGACATGGACAATTTTAGTTCCATCGAGTGTTAGGATTGTCTGATAAGTGAGTCGTTTTATTTTATTTTAGAAACGATTATGTATTTTAATTGTAAATGTCTAGGTATTTTTTTGTAAACGACTGTGATTTTTCTTTAATTTTGAATTCTGTGGAATGGTAAAAGATGATGCATTATGCAGCCGACCTAGTTGATGACGTGGTCAAATGGGTTTCCACGAATCTGTGTTTTGTTATTTGGAATTTTGTTGTTAGTGAGATGGGACTTTGTGATTGCTTATAGGATATTTTTGTATTTTTTAATTTATTATTTTTATGTAATTGATGTTGTCAAACGGTATTGGCAGAATTTTCTTGTTCTTTGACATGTATTTTTTTTTTCGCAGAATGGGGAGGTGAAATCATTGCTTGTGGGGTCTATTGAAAGAATGCTTAATAAAAGAAAGAACGTGTTGTTAATTAATTAATTAATAATCTTAATAGTAATAATAAACTTGGGAACAAGAGAAAGAAATAAGATTTAAACAGTGTAATAAATAATAATAATAATAATAATAATAATAATAATAATAATAATAATAATAATAATAATAATAATAATAAAAAAGTTTCGGAAGAGTCAAAGGTTCAGTCGGTATTAATTTCAATTTTCGAAATGTAGAATAAATGTTCTATTCGACATGAGTGACGTTTTGACCACATGAGTAAGGGAGAAAAAAGGATAAATATAGGGTTAAAAACTATATGAAGAAATGAAAGAAAAAAGTGGGGCGTGAATGGAATTTAATTTCTGTGGCAAGCATGTTAGAATTTTGGAGAGGTGTTGAATTACATGGGTAGTTATTAATTTCATTATTCTCGAGAAATGATTCGAATTTTATTTTTTTTATCGTGATTTCTATTGATTTCGAGTAGAATCAACATGGAGCAACTTTGAGTACTTCATGTGTGGAAATCCTATGTTTTCCGTAAAGCTATGTGTCTTCAAGGCAGGTTGCGCTTACCGACTTTGGAAAAAAAAAGTTTTTTTCTGACATAGCAGTAAACGGAATGTATTCTGTCCAGCGTGAGCGGATCTAGTTGTAATCAACTTCAGGGAGCAAATGAAATGCCCTCTGACATGGTGTAAGGGGCAGAGGGGGTGCAATGGCTGACGTGGCCATTATGTTACGAATCGCTCAAGAGAAGATGAATGAAATATGTATGCAAGTACTTAGGAAAATAGAAGGCTACCCACCATAAGGAATGTTAAGAGGTTTTTTGTTTCCCACAAAATACTAGTAATAAGAGTTGGCTTATGATGAATAGGATAAGGCTTGGGATGGAAAATATTTTTTTTTTTTTGCGTGTGTGCTACCTATGGGAAGAAAAGCTGATCTGTAAAGCCAAGGACGATGATAGTCCGTTTTGAAGAGGCAGATGGACCTCGATTTTATTATTCGGTTGATTGCCGAGAATTTATCGATCACGCGTAGTGTCGACGGGAGTAAAGGATGCTCCTGAAATTCTGATTTAAGTTATGAAAAGACCATGGGGTCACAGGGAGTTGTTGACCTTCGAGGGCGCAAGGATTAGCGCCACATGGTATTATTTATTGATATTATTTTACTTAGTATATTGAATAAAGGTATGACAGTTTTCTTTGCCAGTGGGGTGAGCATATATATCCCATTCTTAGTAAATGTGGGAAGTAGAAAATGTATGCCTTCGCCATACATTTTGATAAAAAGGGGGGAAGGAATGTTACAGAGAGAGAGAGAGAGGAGAGTAAACGTGGAGGTAGACACGTTTACCAGAACCGAAGGTCAGCTGACCAAAATACGTATGTGTGCCGTGGTTGGCTAGATCTGTGAGATTTGATTTGAGCTTTGAAGAAGACGGACGTTTTTCCGTGGTCTCCCCCTCTTAACTGGGGAGGGGGGAGACGAACGCTGACGTGTGTGAAGAAGAACCCACACAAGCAGATTTCACTTCCACCTGCTGCAGGACCTCTGGGGAAAGTGAAATAAAAAACTATAAAACACATTCATCGTCTTAAACAAGAAGTAACTATTAATTTTTTTTAACTTCCTAGTTGTAGAATACGATATCGCGGGGGTTATTCCCAACTAGCACAACAGTCGTTTTCAGGTATAAAGTTAAATTCTTTACAAGTTGCTAACTTAAATAATGAAAGTCTGGCCGTTCAACCCATCGTTCTCAATTGTCCCAAAGATGCTGTTCATCACCAATTGACAATCTCATTAACTCTTACATTTGAGTGGCCCTCTGGCCTTGATAAACGATGAACCAAGAGTATTTACAAGCAGAGAACCAGGGAATAGCACGGTTCAAAATCTATTGATTTTACCGATTTCCATTTTAATTATAAAACCGTTAAAAATTATTCATAAGCATTCGAGGTTAAGAAAATAAAAAAAAAATACATTATTCTTCTTACCAAACGAATACATATACATTTAATTGCCGCTCCCATCTTAGTCTTCCATTTTGAATAATTTAGTGTTCCATACGTAGTAGCAATAAGATGTGAGCCGCTTTTGAATGTATATATATTAGTTTAGTAAGAAGATAAAGTCATTTCATTTTGCCCCGCCTCAGTCACTCAAAAATCATTTCGAACAGTTTTATAATTAAAATGGAAATCAGTAAAAGCAATAAGTTTTGGCTACATTAAAACAGGCTAATATATACTAATTGCACTAAGTTCCGATATCCGGAACGCAGTAAACCCTAGAAAAGCATTAGCGATCTTACATTTGTATTGGGCATTAGACTATCGTGATTATAGTAAATATCCAGTTCCCGAATATATTATTTGCATTTCTATTTTTACTTACGGTTGTTTCGGAAGCTGCCGCCATCATTGCATCATAAGTGGTCAAATACATTGCATATTTAAGGGTGTTGAAAACCTTGGATGCTTTTAAAACTGATATCACTTTTTCTGCAGAATAAAATAGTTTTAGTCGTGTTATATACATCAAATGACAATCTCTAATATATTTATATCTTGTATGGCTGTTCGGCGTAGCCTGCGTGCTATACAAAAATAAAAACAGTAATGAAATTAAAATGAGTCTAAGTGTTAACATTGGGAAACACTAAAAACGATTCCCATTCCTCCAAATACTGGATTTATTCAAGATAAATAATTTTAAAACAATTTTGCAATTTAACATATTAACTGTTGTGTTTTAATGAATGTATTTCATGCAAATTATATATTTAAACAACGTTTAGTCCGTTAAAAATGAGCCGTAAGAATGTCAAATTAATGGTTGAATATGGTTAAATGTGTGCTAATTTTTGCATTAAATGCTAATCTGTATTATTTCCTATTAATCCCTTAATGCGCATTCAATGGATAGCATAACACTTTGTTCGCTGCACTTTATTATAAAAAAAAGGTCTATACAAAATTTTAGTGAAATCATACCAATAGTTTTCGATAAAACTTCTAGAGTAAATGTAGGATTGTAGTGACTAATCTTTATTAATCCCTATTAATCCCTAACTGTGCATCGTACGGATACCATAACAATTAATTCGCTGAATCTTATTATAACAAAAATCTATTTAAACATTTCAGACAGATCGAAAGAAAGAAAAGCGGACCGGACATACAAACAAATTGACAGACAGAAATATAAGTGGATTTCCTTTCTCAAAATTGTAAAAAAAATTGAGAAAGACAATCTTTTTTAACTAACCCGATTATAAAAAGAAAAATATCTTTCATTAGGGAGAAATACATAAATAAGATAAATTATATAATAAAATATTTTCATATGTGCGAGTTTCTCGGACATTACTATTATTGGACAAATGTCAAAAGTTTGAGAAACTCTAAACCTAATCGGAAATGGCAGCACATTATAAATGTGAATGATTTGTCATGTTTTAACGTCTAACTTGTCGAAACACGAACGGCTAAAAGTTGGCACAATATTTCCGCACAATCTAAGATTTTCCTTGCCATTTTCAACGGGGAATATGAAAATATAATAGGTTGTATAAAGAACAGTGCTTATCACATTTTACTTTCTGTTTCTAGGTAATTACACGATCTGTGTCTATTAAATGGTTGTGATGGATAAAAATAATAACAAAAACAATAAAAAAAAAACAATCGCATTGAAATCAAACTTATAAACTTACCATTGACATTGGAGAAAAAACAAGAGCTATCTTTAGTTTTGTAGTCCATATATAACTGAAATATAAAACACAAACCAAAGCTGTATATCTTATATTTATTCATATATGATGATCAATTTAGGATATTTCATAAAAACAGATCACATATACAACTGAATTCAACAAAATATGGGTACGATGAGGTCAAGCATTTCAAGGCGCGTTTCCGGAACATGACACACACGGGGTCCCCCCCCCCTGTTGAATACCAGAACGGTAAAGATAAGTTTTTAGCGAGTTAGTTTTCGCTCCACTTTGATTATAGAAAAATGATGATTTTCCAATTTTATTTGCTCATGACCGTTTCAATTGTTTTATTTTTTCTTGAAAAACACCATGTATTCCCAAACATCACCTATAGTTTAGTTCCAACCACTTAAGTCCTCTTCCTATTTGGATATGGACTCTTGTTTTCGGTTCTAAACAAACTAGAAAAAAGTGGGAAGTCTATTGCTTAAAGTTTAGAAGGGTACCACAACCTGTTCTTGTTCTTTATGTTTTATTAGTTTCGTTCCGCATTTCATTCTAATGACACACACACACACATATATATATATATATATATATATATATATATATATATATATATATATATATACATATATATACACATATATATACACATATATATATACATATATATATATATCATCATCTATATATATATATTTCATCATTATCATCATGCAGTCCGTCAGTCTGGACGATGACTAGTCGGGGCCTCAGTGCTTTATCCTTCAGTGTTGGCGTAGTCCTCCTTCTGTGTAAAACATCCGGTCACAGGCACTGCATATGTGGATGCCCGGGTTCTGCCGTCTACAGTGTCTCAGCTCTAACGCTTCTCCAATCTTTCTCTCTATTTCTTTCTTTCCTTTGTGGAGATTGTTCCACCAACTACTCCTTTCTTTTGCTTGTTCCTCTCAACTCTCAACATTGATGTTCATTGCCTTCAGGTGCCGCTTTGTTACATCTTTGTAGCGAAGCTGCTGATCTCCTACCTTGCGGGTTCCATTTTCCAGTTCCCCGTAGAAGATCATCTTTGGAATTCGGTTTGCTTCCATTCTGGCAATGTGCCAGGTCCATCGTAATTGCATAGTAGCAAGGGTAGCTTCCAAGCTATCTAGGTTTGCTCTCCTCAGAACTTCTGTGTTTTGGTATGTAGTCACTCCATTTGATCTTCATGATCCTTCTCAGGTGTCTCTGTTGGACGGCTTCAAATCTCCTTATGTGTTCTCTATACAGAGTGTAGGTCTCTGCTGAGTACCGCAAGGCTGGTAGGATGATGGTTTTGTAGACTCTGTATTTTGTGTCTATCCGGATACCGGCCCTTATCCAGAGCCTCTTTTCTAGCTTGCCAGTGGAAGCACACTCGCTTTGGATTCGGCAGCTTATTTCTTTGTCAGCACGGTTATCAGTGCTTAGAGTGCTTCCCAAGATATTTGAAGTTTTCAAGAACTTTTAGCACCTTGTCATTGATTGTTATTATAGGCTCTTGCAGGTTGTTGTTATCTAGTGAGAGCTGATACATCACTTCTGTCTTCTCTAGGTTGATTTGTAGGCTTATCTTCCTGTCTGTTTGAGAACAGTTATTAACTATCCTTTGCATCTGAGCTTGATGTGAGCTATCAGAGCAGTGTCGTCTGAGAACAGCAGTTCTGTTGTCAGCTCCTTCCTTGTTTTTTTGGTCTTGGCCTTCAATCTTGCAAGGTTAGCCAGCGGTGTTAGATAGAAGCGAGAAGGCATGCAAGCATGAATTAACATTAACTCATACCTAACCCTAACCCGACGCATCACATTGCCCAGCCGGATTAAGAATCTAAACACACACACACACACTATATATATATATATATATATATATATATATATACATATATATATACACACACACACACATATATATATATATATATATATATATATATATATATATATATATATATAGGGTGTGTTGTATAGCAGGGGGGTTCATATTGGGGTCATATTAACGATAACGCTGATGACAATACTGAGGGAAACATTTATAACAGTGAGAGAGAAAATTCATTATTTAATGAATTTGTATTACTGTTCTTTTACATCAGACTGGTGAATCATTACTTATGATTGCGGAGGGGGCACATTACTTAGAAGGGGATTATACAAAGTTCATATTAAGGAGATTAACACATTACCTTCAATTGTTGAATGACGACACGAAGACAACAATTACAAAAATCGATGTGTTCTTTATTTCATTTGACCGGTCCAAATTTATGATTATGACGTCAGGAATTCAAATTCGGGATCTACATAGTTTAGTGTTCTTTCCTTCGCTTCCAAAGGACCCTGACTCCAACTCTCTCTCTCTCTCTCTCTCTCTCTCTCTCTCTCTCTCTCTCTCTCTCTCTCTCTCTCTCTCTCTCTCTCTCTCTGACTAGCAGACTCAACTGTTCTGCCTCCTCTGCTCAACTGTCGACTGCCCAACTGCCTTGATCTGACTATAACTGAGAATATAATTGAGAATTTCTTTTGGCTATGACGTCAGATGTGTGGTTATATATATATATATATATATATATATATATATATATATATATATATATATATACAGGATGGCCACAAAGTCTGTTGTGGAAGAAATAATGTAGCCAGACTTTGTGGACACCCTGTATATATATATATATATATATATATATATATATATATATATATATATATATATATATATATATATATATATATATATATAAGATTAATATCTACTAAAACTAATTAATAGAAAAATCTTTGTATAATTTTTATAGATTACCTGTTTTAGTGTAATTGCACCCATTCCATCAATAAATGTGATTCCGGAACAATCAATGATGACTTTCGGCTGAGACGTTTCTTCCTGAATATTAAATCGTGAAGATTAGGATATTTTGTAAGAGACAAAAATAAAGCATAAATACACACACATTTAAAGAATTTTTAATTTTTTAAGATTATTTTCACGTTGTATAATTTTTGTGTTGTCGACGAGGATTTTTCGACCACACAAAAATTATACAACGTGAAAATTACCTTAAAAAATTAATAATTTTTTAAACGTCATACATTAGAACTCATCACCCTACTATAAATGATATTTCATTCGAGAAAAACAGGAATGTGTTCAAATGTCTTGCATAGCGCGTAATTGACGGAATTTGACAGTAGTGTCTCCGAACTTGCTGATTTTAATACTCAGATTTTTAATCGACCTTTATTTTAATTGACTTCTCATCGACTTTATATATTTTAACTTACAATCACATAACGCAGTTTAATGTATATTTTATTGTTCATTTTTTAATTTCCATTTTTGCTCCTTCTCACCTTTACTTCCCCAACACCTGAAGATGATTCATGGATGATTCGAAAGCGCTCGTGACAATAGCAATTATGGAACCTTCATTAATATTTTCGATTTTGATATTAAAAACTGTACACGGAAAATCGCAAAAAATAAAAAAAAGGAATCATAAAGCAAAGTACCTCTGTTGCGTTTAATAATATTTGCTTGAATTAAAGAATGCTGCCTAAATATACCAATATATATATATATATATATATATATATATATATATATATATATATATATGTTTAGAGGTATAGAATTTATTTACAGTTTTAAATATAATGGGCGGAAGTTTCTCGAGAGCTCTTTCAGCTATCATCTCATCAGGAGAAAATCGATAGCGTAAAATACTAATACTATGTCGAAAGTAAAGAGTTTTGATGGGGAACTATTGAATGGGCCAAAAATACGGGGAGAGTTCTGATGGGGAACTATTGAATGTGCCCAAAATACGGGGTTGTCCCCGTATTTTGGGCCCATTCAATAGTTCCCCATCAGAACTCTCCCCAATTTTGGGCCCATTCAATAGTTCCCCATCAGAACTCTCCCCGTATTTTATATTATTATAATAATATTATTATTTTACGCTATCGATTTTCTCCTGATGAGATGATAGCTGAAAGAGCTCTCGAGAGACTTCCGCCCATTACATTTAAATATATATATGTATATATATATATATATATATATATATATATATATATATATATATATATACATATATATATATATATATACATATATATCTATGCATATATATATATATATATATATATATATATATATATATATATATATATATATATATATATACTAATTATTTATTCAAAACTATACACACATTTTGCAGAGATATACTATGGTTCAATTTTAGCATGAATAGACCATTTCCGTTGTCTTTATAATCCAATCTAAATCGTTGTCGAAATAGTAAATAGTTCGAATCATTAAAATACTTGTGGCAATCGACGAAGATTTGGGCGGATTATAAACGCATATTCGAAAGAAACATTTTCTATCCATGTTAATAAAACTATTGTGCGTCTCTGGGATGTGTAACAATTAGTTTTTAAATGATTTGTATATAAGTTCCACGTTCTTACAATCGGCCCTATATTGATTTCTTCTTAACATATCACCACAAGTTCTACTGCAGGCGAATTAGCCCAACTTGAGATTTATGCATATTCATCTAACATGCACAAGTAAACCCCCACTTCCAAACACTATTCAACAATCATTAACTATTTACATACACATATTTTAACAGTTGTAAACACACATTAAGAAATGTCACTGCATACATATTACTGAGTAAAAAAAATTTCATACACAAAGTAAAAAATAATTTTTCATTAATTTAACACTATTTTATACCTTAGCTCGGAAATTATTTTTTCCTCATTTTATATAGTCATAAAATCATATTTTAATGAACTTATTTAAATTAGCAAGATTAGAATTAATGCAAATTAATACATCAATCAAGATTAAATTGAAAACTTATATATCAATCTGATTTACTCTTGTCGGTCTCGTCGATATTGTCTCACGAGTGAAGGTGCCACGGACGATAGGGTATAAACCGATCCTTGCTCTAAAAAAATGAAACAGTAAGTAATCAAATGTTTGCCATCTCTGGAAAGAGCGCATGCTGGTTTCCTACGCCCGAAAAGACACTACACTTTAATCTTATCTAAAAGGCGGTTAAATGTACTGTCAACTGCGCTAAATATAATATAGAAGCATATATGTTTACATTTCACTGCGTATATGTGTTGATATTATACATTCTATAAAAAATATGCTCCTTTTGTTCGACTATAATACATATATATAACTATTTACTATAATAATCATTAAATACCTACAGACACTAGTCTTTCGGGAATCATCAGTGTAGGGTGTCACAATTAAAACCGGTAGAGAGATTCGAACTCGGCAACGAAGTCATCTCTGACTCCATTAGGAAGGACCAAATTCTATATATATATATATATATATATATATATATATATATATATATATATATATATATATATATATATATATATATATACATATATATATATGAATTATTTGACTGTAAACAGTTACATATGGTCGCTACAAATAGCCATCTGTTTCAGTCAATGAGACTTCAACAGGCGACCCGGATCCCCTCGACGCCACAAAGAAAATGGAGAAAAAGATTTTTTCCCCTTTTTCCATGTTCTTTGTGGCGTCGAGAGGTTCCGGGTCGCCTGTGGAAGTCTGATTGACTGAAACAGATGGCTCTTTTTAGCGACCATATGTAACTGGTTATCTTTAAATAATTAATAAAAAAATATTTTTCTCTTTTTATTGAGCACTATCTAACAACCTCGTTGTCTTCATTAATCCCGACTTTTGAACATCTAAAATCTGATATATATATATATATATATATATATATATATATATATATATATATATATATATATATATATGTTTGTCTTTACATAAGTAGTAGTTTGTTGCTACACAGTCATTTTAAATTTAGAATTCCGTTTTCGAAAATAAGGGTTGTTGCCTCATGAGGTCTCTAGTTAGTAAATTAGCAAATACTAGTTGACCGAAATATGCTCATAACTGTGTAGCAACAAACTACTGCTTATGTAACGACAAATGTAACCTGCTCTACTTCTGTATTGAGCACTCTTGTATTAACCTTGTTATATTTCACTGGTTACCCTACCTTTGGAAAATAGCAACCTCAAATTATGTATATATATATATATATATATATATATATATATATATATATATATATATATATACATATATATATACATATGCATATATATATACATATATACATATATATACATATATATACATATATACATATATATACATATATATATATACATATATACATACACATATACATATATACATATATATACATATATACATATATATATATACATATATACATACACATATATACATATATACATATACATATATACATACACATATATACATATACATATATATATACATATATACATACACACACACACGCACATATATATATATATATTGTTGAATTTACTAATGAATTGTGAGAATTTCTTGTTGACGAGCACCATCCTCCCCACGAATATGGGAGCGTGGTCTCATAGTGGCAGAACATTTAATACAATACTTTTCCAAAGGTTATGATAATACTTCAAATGATGATTCCGTGACAACAAGGATACTACATTACCGTTCACAAAAAGGAAAAATCATGAAGTTTTTTTTTCTTTGCGTTGTTTCGTCAAATGTGATTTTAGAGCGAGAATGCACCCGCTTGGACGACGGACGATCTTGAATAGATTGCTCTCAGTATTGGAGAACCGCTGTTGTTGAGCTTTGAATGCATGAAGTAAGATATAATTTCATTGTTATGAATTGTTCATGTACATTCGATAACAGATATATATTTTATTTAATCGTTGTGTAAGGAAACATTATACCTTCTCTTCAAGGTGTAATAATGGAACAGATGGATCTAGATCACAAGACTAGATTTAACTCGCAAAATCTAATTAACGCGTTTACCGTCTGCTGCGTTTTCTTGTTGATGCGAGAAATATCCATTTAACGTCATAGCAACACAGTATAGACAACTAGCATTTAATTTCGACTTGTAACCACGACACACAATAAAAAATGAAACGAGATATAAAATGCAGACATTTTTTCATGTCGTTCTTGTTAAAGTGTTAATTAAAGTAAATTCGCATAGATCTACATGATACACGGTGTTGTTGTTGGTATTCTTGCAAGAAAGACCATATGAAGGTTGCGAAGGTAAAGACGGTATTATAGAACCTACCGGATTTGAACTTGGTACACTTAATTCGTCAGTTCGTGTCGTTACCCATCTAATCATTATCACCTCTCTAAAATGTCCGTGCAATAAATAAACGCATAGATAAAAAATTGTTTTTATTCAAATGTGAATGACATATTTGTGTCGTTAATTATTTTTAATCGCGTCATTTTACTGGTGGCTTTATATTTTTATCTAAAAGACTTCATGTTTTTATATTGCAAAAATTAGTACATAATCAATACTTATATTATTTAATGAAATAACTTAAAATATAGATGAGGTGCTTTTTCTACAGACCGATAGTTTTTTTTTAGGGGGGGGGTATTTATTTGTTTGTTTTGGGTTTTTTTTTACTTTTTGTTACCCTAAACCTAACCCTAACCCTAACCCTAAACCTAACTTCATATTAATCAACATGATGCAACCTTAATTCTTTTGTTGCTCTTGGTGCTAAGCATCATAAATTCATTTCGAATCAATCGGAATGTTATTGTTGACATTCGTTTCCTCGATATCTTTCTAGTTAGAATTCTTTCTAGGAAGACATCGAGTAGTTACGGGATGGACTACGCGAAGATCGATAACGTTTCTAAGTGGAAGTGTTTCTGTCGAACAAACTGGATTTGAACTCAGCACATCCAAGTGTATCAGTTCGTGTCGGTAACAACAGCCATCACCTCCCTGAATATGTTGTTGGCATTCTTGCAGGAGATATCACATAATGATTGCCACTTTTTCTAAGTGCAATTGGTACTATGGAACCGACTGGATTCGAACTTGGTACACACAGGACATCAGTACGTGTTGTTACCCACTTAACCATCGTCATCTCCGTAAGGTATATCTTACATATCAATGATTTAGATTTTGTAATAAATTAGCGCGTATAGATGTAGTTCTTTTTATCAGAGTGCCATTATATCTCTTGAATTCTCTCTCGGGAGAAGTAAAGATAGTCAACTTTTTGAATCGTTGGTTTCAATATAAACAAGTACGCGTGAAAATATGTACATACCATTTGATCATTTGGGTAAACATTTATTCCTTTCATATTCTTTATTCTTTTGTCAATTTCCTCTCGGAAAATGTCTGCGTTGATATAATAAATTGGAGATGGGAAAGACACTACAACGACTCCGGGTGGAATTGTTACCTGTAAACAAATTGTAAAGAAAACGTGTTTATTGGAAATAATTACAAAATGCAATTTTCTGGTGAATTGTGATGCAAGTATAAAGTGGAACTAGGAAGAAGTCTAAAGAATTAACTTGCTGCTTATTTATAATCCTTAACAAGATACTCGGAATGAAATAAAGTTTTTAACGAATTAGTTAAACTGGGAAACAAAACTCGCAGAATGCGGGACGATTCCCGATCACGATATGTTCAAATTTGATTTTTCTTCTTCCGGTAAGATTTGAGAGCTGGTTAACGCAGAAAGAATGTTATCGTCCCAATCTCAAATGTCGATGCAATAATTTAACACAAAATCATCCAATGCCCCTCTCTCTCTCCCCCCTCTCTCTCTCTCTCCCTCTCTCTCTCTCTCTCTCTCTCGAGTGAATAAATATATACGTCTTTCTCTCCCTATGTCTGCAATTGATATCTGAGTATGTTCTCATACGAATAAAACGTCTAAAAAAGACGTGTATCCTATAATTGAATGAAGGATCAAAGAGATTTCATATATTACATATTTTGTTAGGCTCGATATTTCTTCCTTAGTAAACAAACTCCTGATACGCCATTGTCGGTTAATATAAAATAGTAGAGACTCGAAATTTTGAACACTAAGTGTAACAACGGCGTACTTGAACGAAATTCTATATTTAAATAAAAGTTTTTTTTTAAACACTTTAAAAGATAAAACACATTATTCAAGTAGAGAGAAATGTAACTTTTCTTGCGTTTGGTAACAGTTATTTGTTTAATATTTTTGTAATCTTTTCCTTCTTCAAATTCATTTTTTCTACTCTGCATGTCAGCGCTTTTGTAAATTTGTATAATCGAATTTAACTTAAAATTCAACCTTTGAAATTTTTAATAAAGTTTTTATTTTCAAGCTTGAACTTGAACTATTTTTTTAAATTTAGATTTCAATCTTTTTTATTGAAAGATATAAATATGTACATTATTCTAGATATGCGGTTCTCAACCCGGGTTGACCTGGACCCTATGATTCCGCAAATGGTCCCTGCGGATTGTGCAATAAAAAAAAAGTGAAGTATGCTAATATTGAACGCTTTACATTTTACTAAAGTTCATATACGTAATATTACTAAGCACGTATATTTTCTTGGTTGTTGTCATGCTTGTGAGCGGTATATTTTACCAATCAGCACATTATTCGTCAGGTGAAAACTATATAGGACACGCCAATGGTGATGATTAGGGCTATGACAACAGAATATTTTTTTTCATTGCTTTGACTTACCAGTGTACATCGGCACATTTAATCAACCTAGAACTACATCACTATAAAAACTTATAAGATATCAACGGATACACACTCGAGAGTCAAAACAATTTAAAAAATATGCTGTTGTCTTAGCCACAATGAAGATACAACCTCTGCTAAGCTATTACAGTCGGTAAAACTGCAGGAGGTTCATTTTGAAATATTAAAACGAGAACTTGAAGTGAAACGTGGACATATGACTAATCCACGTGAAAAAAAAGAGTTCCTGAAGAACGAGGGACAATGAATTTCGGCTACTCACGACTACTACTTTCACGTGATACGGATTATGGTTATTTTTCGTTTTTGCGCGATATAACAAATTGAGAGAAAATGTAGATAACACTTATTTTAAGTAATGTAACAAGAAGATGTGTTTACAAATAGTAGGTGTTAGTTGAAAGTTCATCTTACTGGAATAGGCACTCTGTTGCGGGCTACGCACGCATTCCTTTTTATCTCCGGGTGACCGGAAGTCATGTGGTACCAGCCACGCCATAATTCACTGACCATGGATTTTGACTATTATGGAGATTGTGGCCGTTACCATAACAACAATCTGTCGATTGGAGGCAGTATTCAACATGGAGACGTCTCTCTGTTCCCGGATCTCTACACTGATCTCGCCATGTCTCTACGTGAATGACCTACTCGAGAATTCGTACCACAATCCATCATTATATCTAATTAATTATTATTTAAAAATATAACAATCATTTGAAAGGTGTTTAATGATATCTCTACGAGTCTAGAATTGTTAGTAATTCAACACAAAGGTACTAAGTTTCCTTGAAATTTGTCGTTCAAAACTTTATAAAATGATATTTAACAAAAAAACACATTAGAAAGATATGGTATAGAATGTTGGTTTTGTGCATGAGTTATTTGAATGGTTATCCAAGGGTAAAAATGTTGAGAAAATCAAATTGATATTAACTGACACTTGGATACTTATCCTTGTCCAAGAAGATATTCGTATTGCTCAAAACACCGAGAGGGACAGCTTTCACCCTAAGCATAAATAAAACACAATATAAAAAGTTCAAATTACAGAATATATAACAGAAGATATATTTTATAACGATAAAACAAAAACTTTGAATTCAAATCATAGTATAGTTACTTTTTATACTGAAAGGAAAACTACATGTGAAGCATTACTAAAAATGAATTGATAAACAAAATGTCCATATATGGACAATCGCAAACAATGCACAATGTTACATGTTTAATAATGAAATCACAGTTGATGTCAAGAAGAAGAATCAAATCAATTTGTTAGACAAGTGTGAAAAACATAAAATATGATTTCTCCAGAATTCAACCTAATCAAAAAAATAAAATAAAATAAATACAGAAAAATATTTATGGTGTAAGGTTTATATAAATACAAATATATCCATTAAAATTGTAATTAAAAAAATAAGAATACAGAAAAATCTTTATGATGTACGTACTTGTAACGGAACGAAAATGTCATATTCCAAAATTACGAAATCGATCTAGTATATTTTTTTCGATATTGAAAATGATTTTTTACGATGTTTTTGCGATTAATAGTATATCGAAGCCATTATAAGGCTGATTTTTTTAAATATTGGTAGTTCTTATTGAGCTGTCTTTCTTTATTAAATATGGTGGATAGAGACCGACCGATCTGGCTTCATCATAAAATGTAATTTTCTTAGTCAGAAAGAAAAACTACTTGATCAAATTATGTGATTTTTGGAATATGTGTACATTTCCCTACCCAATAACTCTGTCAAGTTTTAAGTCTACAGACTCGAAATTTGATATACAGGGTACTGAGATTTGGGAAAGTCGATGGGATTGGTTTGGGGCCAGAAATTTGGCGATTAAGGGGTCAAAGCTCAACGATTTGACCTTTGAGAACTCTACCAAACTCCTCCGACAATTTTGGGTCCACACACTTGAAATTTTAGATATAGGTTCCTTGGACATGGATCTTACTTAATAATTTGAGTTGAGCCCAAAACAGTAAATGTTAAGGGTCATAATAGGGGTCAAAGTTAAAAAAAAATTGACCGCTTTTTTTTTTTTTTTTTTTGCTCAACATACACCTCCAAATATCCGGGCAACGCTGGGCACCTATGCTAGTATATCTATAAAAGTGAACGTGTCTGTGTGTGTCTGTGTACATTTCCGTACGCAATAACTCTGTCAATTTTTAGTCTACAGACTCGAAATTTGATATACAGGGTACTGAGATTTGGGAAAATCTGTGTGATCGGTTTTGCCCAGAAATTTGGCGATTAAGGGGTCAAAGTTCAACGGGCTGACCTTTGAGAACTCTACCAAACTCCTCCGACAATGTTGGGTCTACACATTTGAAATTTTAGATATAGGTTCCTTGGACATTGATCTAACTTATAACTTGAGTTAAGCCCAAAACAATAAATGTTAAGTTAGCATAATAGAGGTCAAAGTTAAAAAAAATTTACCTCTGCGGTCTCTACCAAATTAATCAGACAATTTCTGGTCTAAACATTTGAAATTTGACATAAAGGGTATTCAGAGGTAGGGCAAGCTTTTTAATCGGTTTGGCTCGAAAATTTAGCTATCAATATATAAATGTATGTATGTATGTTTGCATGTCTGCCTAAAACTTTCGACAGAGCCGACGGATTTTCACACGATCAGTATCGTTTGAAGCTCGACCCTTCAGACAAAAAATACCGAAAATTGGCTAAAAACATTAATTTCTTCACCCTCAACTGGGCATGTGTCTACAGGAAGGGGTCGCTGTTTTTGCCGATATTTTCGAAAGTCATTCCCTCTTAATTTACACCTACGTCACTCCTGGTTCGACGGTTTCACGTATTTCCCCGTTCTTTTCCTCCTTCACGGTACGGGTTCGAACCTGCATTCCTAGTATCACTTTTTTTTTTTTTTTGCTCAATATACACCTCCAAACACCCGGGCAACGCCGGCTGAAATGCTAGTATATATATATATATATATATATATATATATATATATATATATATATATATATATATATATATATATATATATATATAAGGTGGAAAGATGCCATTATCGCCCTGGATAAAACAACATGATTCCATTTCCGTTTGATGAAAACCGGCGTTCTTATTTTGTTGCAGACAATTTACTAGTTGGTCAGTTGTGTACAAATCCCGAGAGTGATAGGAGTCGTCTACCTTGTCTGAAAGTGACACAATGTTCAACGGGCGAGATCGCCACTATACAACGCATGCTCTCTACCTTTCCAAGTTATGACAACAGGACCATGGCCAGGATCCGTAACATTCATTGCTGGATTACCATGAATAACAGGGGCACATCATATCACCTTACATCTTCGAAGTCAGTTTGAAAGTCAACACCAAAGTGTATCTGGATCTGCTGAAGCGTGTGGTGATCTTCTGGTGCAACCAGGTGGCCGCTGGCAGACACTTGGTGTGAAAACAGAACTCAACGTCGGTCCACAAGTCCAAAGAGACTGAGGCTTGACTTCAGGAGTGCAACGACTTTATACTCTTCTCTTACTGGTTTCCCTCCTCCCCCGACCTGAATCCGCTGGACTACTTCGTTTGGTCATACGTCGAGAACATCAGCAACATCACCTCCCAAAACACTAAAGTCAGCCTGATCGCCACCATCCACCGAGTATTCGCCGAGCTCCCGACACTAAAATACAATTGCGATTTATTTAAAACTTCTACTCAATCATTGCTGATGAAACGAGAGCATGCTACCTCGTGGATTAAATAAAGGGTTCCGTCCGAAATTCCGTGCGAGTTCCAGAGTTCGTCAGAAATATTCCCGAGTTCGACAAAATACAACAGAGCTCACATCCACCGAAACCTTGTGAAAATAGCGCTTAAGATGAGTACAGTAGTTCGAAGAATTCAGATATTATGAAATACTTTTATATAAAGTTAATAATTATTCATGTTAATTTGGTGAAAACGTTCTTACCTATAAGTGCGTACTATGATAGAAATGATACCAACGACGACGCCGATGAGGAGGCCAAGATCTACAGAGATGAGAAGAACAGCAAGAAATGTTGCGAGCCAAGCTACCTGAAAAGAAACGATCACGTTTATATGCATAAAACGTTTGCATTTTATAACGTATATCCTAGGCACACTCGTGACTACAATTAATATTATTTAAAAATGCATAACGTGAAATATATTTTGAGACATTCTTCTTGCATAAATAAAATTGGAAATCTCTTTTCTTATTGTCATTGCCGCCGCCGCCGCCGCCGCCGCCGTCGCCGTCGTCGTCGTCGTCGTCGTCGTCGTCGTCGTCATCATCATCATCGTCATCATCATCATCATCATCATCATTATTATTATTATTATTATTATCATTATTATTATTATTATTATTATTATTATTATTATTATTATTATTATTATTATTATTATTATTATTATTATTATTATTTACTCACTAGAAGTAGACACACAAGCCGTTATCAAAGATTTGCCATTGAGAACAACTTGGGGCATTATCTGGATGTTCAAATGTGACGTAAACCAACATCTCGCTCACCTCCTCACATATACCCTTGTTAGACATGATGCTAAATAGTAACCTCTTTCATCTAAATGGCAACATGCATTGTTTGGAGTGAAAAAGATTTTTAAAAAAAAGCTTGTATTATATAAAAATACGCAAGAAAATACAGGGGTGAACAAGAGTAAAAAAAAAAAAAAGATGTAAAACTTTATGTCTAGAATCCTTTGTCCAATTTTTATCAAAATCTATGCATTATTTTTATTCTAAAAATAATGTCTCAAAACTAAGCTTAAAAGAAATTGAAATTTGGATAATCTTGTTTAATTTATGTCTTATGACTATGGATCAAATTTAGTGAAAATCTTAAATATTTGAATTTTTAACTGGGGGCGAAGAGTTGCGTCCGTATAATGTCCACTAGAAATGTTTTAATCTACTCAAAAGAAACTCAGACTTGTGGCATATTTATTAATTGACGTCTAATCCTCATTGTTAATCCAGTAATGTCAAAATGTTCACAAAAATTAAAGGTATTTGTCCATCGTTATTTTCATGACAAGTGTTCGATTGAGCTCCAATCTATGACTCCCCCCATGCCAATCTTTCACAAAAAACATTCCTATAGCCAAAATCACTATAAAAAATTTCCCCCACTTTCTATCAATACTTAAACCTAAACGTGGATTCGATGAACAAAGATTCTTTCCTAAAACTTCCCGCCTGTGTAACTCTGTTCCACTGGTCTGATTTTCAGCTGATTACACTAATGTTGTCTTCAGATCCAACGTAAACACATCCTTATTAAACCGTCTTTTTCAATATTATAATCATACCAACTTTCCACTACTAACGATTACTGCGCTATTGTCCCAATGACTACCGTACACAAATTAAGCCTTATCCTCCAGTGGCCTTTTTGTAAAAAAAAAAGTATCACAAACGGCTTAGTTGGTTGTTTTTGTTTTACGGCATATCAACCCTTTTCAGGTTATTTAATGCCGAATCCAGTGATTTTTAAAGAACAATTTTTAATAGAGTATATTTGGGGATTTTTAAGTCGGTTTCTATTTAACCCATAGTTGGGACCCTAAAAGGTACTACAACTCCGAGTCAGAGTGGACCTGAGAGCAATATCAATTAAAGGGTGATTCACATTCCCCAAAGTCCGCAGGCTGGGGCCTCACTATCGGATATAGTTTAAGGTCATATCAAGGACCACAATCGGCTTAAATCCCCATTTTATCGCCTTTGCATAAAACTAAAGTAAACAAAATATAATACAAATTATTAACATTTGTGTCCCCAAATTCATAATAACCGATTAATTATATTAAGAGTGAATCTTGTGCGTACATATATATACAAAACATATACACATACCCAACTTTATACATAAAATAAATATAAATCGTAATATCTTGAGAGGCTTGCCTTTTTTCTGTTGTTCTTGACCTTTTTTTTAACATGAATAAAGGATTTAATATCTCAAAGTGTAGTATCTGTTCCGGCAGATACTGCAAGCAAAGACCATATGTGGTGGAAACCCCACATATAAGACCTTGGTCAATGTAGGGGCAACCCTTCATGCCAATTGTCACTATCCAGCTCCCCTACTCCCCGGGGAGTTGGTCCCCATTTCCCCTTCACTCCTCACATTAAAAATCGGCCTTGTGCCTAATTTGCTCGGTGGGGGAGCAAATAAATACCTGGCCTTCGGGCCTGGATCAAAGTGTAGTATCTGTTCCGGCAGATGCTGCACTTAAGATAATTTGTACCAGTCAATGGAGGGGAAACCCTCTATACTGGGACAATTATTATTTTTGGTAACCAGAGTGCCCCCTTTTTGCCTACTTTTAGGGGAGCTGGTTTTTACCTCACATTAAAAACGGCCTTGTGCCTAATTTGCTCAGTGGGGGAGCAAATAAATACCATCTGTTCTGCAGATGCTGCACTTAAGATAATTTGTACCAGTCAATAGAGAGGAAACCCTCTATACTGGGACAATTATTATTTTTGGTAACCAGGGTGCCCCCTTTTTGCCTACTTTTAGGGGAGTTGTTTTTTTACCCCACATTAAAAATGGCCTTGTGCATAATTTGCTTTGGTGGAGAAGCAAATAAATACACTAAAATTGTGTTTATATTCAGTTATAATAAGAATTCCGATGAAGTTGATACACGTTTACAAAGCCACAATTCGTCCATGTATAGAGTATTGTTATCACAACTAGACTGGTGTAGTTTACCACTAGCTTTTTACTCTTAGACAAGGTCCAAAAAAAGTCTCAATAGTATAATAGGTCTTGCACTGTCCGCCAAGCTCTAACTCCTGTCCCATTGCTGTAATGTTGCACCCCTGTGCCTATTTTACAAGTACTTTAATTAAATGTGTTCTGATGAACTCATAGCGCTAGTGCCCCTCGATACACATACTCCCAACTAACACGGAAATCAGCAAAATCCCACCCCTTTATTGTTGAAGTCCTTAAATGTCTGAAATCCTTCTACTCTATTAGTTTCTTCCTTCTGACTACTAAACTTTGGAATTCCTTCCCTGTTTACCGCTGCTTTGACTGTACTAATCTGCAGGTTTAAATATATTGTGAACAGACATCTTGCTGCTCAACTCCTCATAGGCATCTGTTAGACATCATTCAAAATAGTGGCCCCTTACGCACCAACTGGCAATATGCCATGTTTGAGATGAAAAAAGGTAAAAAAAAACAAAAACATGAAAAATTGTAAAAGTTAAAAGGTTCATTTGATTCCGTTTACATACCCCATCAGATTTACATGTTCTCCATATTTTGGGGAAGCTGAGGATTTCTAGCATCATTTTAATCAATGCGACAATTATGATACACGATAGAACGCACTGCAAAACAAAAAAGATTATTAAATAAATAAGTTAATGCATTCAAACTTTTAAAACCTAAATTTTGTAGTCGAAGTATAAAAGCAGTGGCAGATCTTTCTCTCTTTTTTGTCATGTTTTATTTTGAACTTCCTGTCCATGACGTCATATTATGACACGTATATCTTCAAACTTGACTTCGCATGGAATTTTCTATTCTCTGCTTAATTTTAAGCTTATTTGAAAAATCTCCATTTGTAATCTTACTTTTAGGCAACTAAACTTTTTATGTGGTATGGAGATGACTCTCATCCACTGCCACAAAATTTGCAGATAGGTAGCGGTCTAAAGATATAGGGGTCAGTTTTGAATACTCAAAAATAACAGTGCCTGACAAACTCCTGACAATGTATGGTTATTAGAAGTCACCCTGATAGTGTTCGCAATGAAAAGATGTTTGAGATAGATTTTTCTTCCAACTGAGGAGATAAATATGTGTCTTTTCATTTTAATTCAAAGAAGTTTTTGGAAAATTTTTCTTTTGACTGGGAGGTAAAAATGTGCCCTTTTATTGTAATTTAAAAGCAGTTTGTGGAATTTTTTCTCTTTTGACTGAGGAGATAAAAATGAGCATTTTTATTGCAATTAAAAACTAGCCAACTAAATTAATTTGATTTTACACGGGGGCACAAGAAAGCTTAAATATAAAAAGTGTTGCATTTTCATTTATAATCAAACGATCTCTGAAAAAACGTCGTTAGAAATTTGGCAATTCGATTATAATGATTGTTCAGCATTTGTCTATATAGTATGACATTTATAATGGGTGAACACAGTACATCTAAAACTGTGTATAGTTTTTTTTTTATTTTTGTTGATCTCCATATATCTTAAATTGTTTTATACAATTAATAAAACAATTACAGTACTTGCTACAGATGATTATTTGGACGTCTATGGTCTGAATATATCTAGTATACGACATAATTACGTTTACACACCGGTTACGATTAGATAAATGAAGTTAAGCAACCTTGAATCTGCTCAGTACTCAAATGAGTAACCATTTGGCAACACCAGCTGCTGAGGCAGGAGAAGTGGTCACCGCCAGGCTATTTATGCTCAAGACACGCTGCATGATCTGAAGAGTTCTATTTATACCAGCTGAGGATATAACCTAGACAATCAATCAATGTTGAGCGGTTGTGACATCTGTTGGGGTTAGGTATAATTTTGTTTAGCCTTATGGCCAGACTTAGTTTATTACCAATCGCCTGGGGCGTCTCTATCAATCGCCAGTACTATGGTTTTTACTAAAGGGCTAACCGTTTATCAAGCCCTGAAGACACTCGAGAATAATTTTTAATCAGTGTCAGGTGACTAGTGAGACAACACTGTGATTATTGGTAAAAGTGAAACATAGGTTTATTTATTTATCAACAGGAACTTGTTTACGTTAGACTTGAAAACAGCCATGTTATAGTCGGATCTAAAGAAATCCCGTGATATTATGTTCCATGGACAAGTAAATCGAAGAAATAAACTTTGCTTATAGAATTTACTAAGCGTAAATTCTATGAGCAAAGTTTATTTCTTAGCACTATAATAAGATAGATAACAACGGAGATTGGCATAACGAGCAGGGACAATAATCCTAAGTATAAATGGATTATTTACTCTTCTCGTTTGATTGTGACTCTGTGAGTGAAGCATATTCTTTGATTATTAATTGTCTTTGTACTATTTACATTATTTTAATTCAATTCAAAGGCTAATTTTAATAAAGTACATGGACATTTTTATTAAAAGCAATACACTACAAGTAAAATAAATACTCACTATTGGCAAAGACTTTAACAATGGCCCCGCAAAAAAGATCATTACAAGCAGAGAGAGACCTGAAACAAAGCCACCAACCTGGAGAAAAGTAACGAAATTGTTAAGTTTATTAAAGAAAACAAATACAGTGATAATTAAAACAGAGTAAACTATTCAACAAATACCGAAAAAACATGATGTAAAACAAGCTGAATTATCCTCCTATGCCGCATGTCTTACTTTTCCTTGTATCTCAAAACCAGGATTAGAAATTTAGACAATCTATTAAATATTTTGCATTTATTTTGGATTTTTTAAAGTATCCATGCTCATGGTGATGATAAATATTGGTTAGATAATAATTGGAGTTCTATAGCAAACAGGAAACACTTGTCTATCGTGAGATGTGAACCAACGATGGCATAAAATATTGGAACTGAAAGCGGACGCTTTACATGAAGCGCGATCGATCTACCAGAAAATATTATGTTTTGAGGTGAAGTAAGACAAGAGACACGAAAGAACATTATTTTGTAAAGATTCAAAAACATATAATATAGCGCAACTTATATCGTATATATTACGAAACGCCAGTCTGGCTGTCGAAGTTAGATCTAAATAGCATTGCGTCTAGCAAATCGATAATTGATTTTGGCTTGCAAGTCATTTACATAAATTTACACAGTTTTTTTTTTATATTAAAAAAAACCTCAACGATTTCATCAATTACATATTTTATCCTGCCCGATACATTTTTCAGTAGAATATACCGAGCGAGATTCGCCAGAGATAAATATGCAATTATAATACTGTGTTTCTCACAAATGGAAAATTAAAAATGGCATCTAGAATCTGTTCATAATCTGTTTTTTGTTACGATACTGGCATTACAATAACATTTTAATAATTGAATTCAAACAACACACACACATACACACACATGTGTGTTTATATATGCGTGTGCGTGCACGCGCGCACTGGAACAAAATATCAGAAACTAATTAAGAAAATGGATAAAAAGAATAAATAAGGACTTCTATTTCTATTTTATGAAACCTATATCAATACACACACACACGTATATATATATATATATATATATATATATATATATATATATATATATATATATATATATATATATATATATATATACAAATTAAGAAAACCGAATTTAGGTTACAAATTGAAAACCGATGTAGTCATAATAATAATAATAATAATAATAATAATAATAATAATAATAATAATAATAATAATAATAATCATATAAATATATATATATATATATATATATATATATATATATATATATATATATATATATATATATATATATATATATTGCTAGCAGGGATATTTGACGTTACTCAGGATGGAATGAGGATCAACGAATATTCCACAGTTCCCGTACATTTATTGTCATCGAAATACTTTTATTGTTCCCTGACTGCCTGCTCTTGTCGATGCACCCGGGTGGCAGCTCAGATGACTTTTCGCACTGACTTAGTCTACAATACATTGGTGTCTATATTTAACTGTAGAGGACCTAATGTTGATTGTATAAAATATTTTTTTATATAATGACTTAAACTAAAGTTACATGCGAAAGTCAAATATAATGGTTTGATTCATTTCGAATTTGCCTGTGTTCTACAATAACCATACTGTTGATTTTATATGCCGGCCTCTTCGAACACTTAGGCTTAAGATGCACTTGTGATGTCAGACTTTATAAAAATGTTAGCTTTGGTCAAAATCTAACTGTTCCGCCTCAGACGGATTTTTTTTTATTATCGATTTTCTATACTTGTCGGGAGTATACCAATACAAAATCTAATGACACTCCCAGACACATAAAGAACATTTGTGTAACATTTTATAAAAATCGCGAAGTTGAAATTAGTACAAATTCCATCGTATTTCAGGTGAAAACATTATTACATAACTTAAAATAAGTTTTGTTGATGTTTTTGTTGATTGTTTGTTTATCCTCCAGCAATGAAAACACAAATCACGTTGACACACTAGTTTTCGTTTAAACAACATTGAGCCTCGTCAGTAGCAGATGGGTGACTATTTGGGAATACCAGACGCGGTATGTAAGAAGATGTCGACACTTCGTTGCAACAACTGCAAAACCTAACGTTGTCATTTTCCGGGCAAATACAGGCAACAAGGTATTGCTTGTGATTTTGATATTCCCATGGAACTTCTTCCTATGGAGAAAGCCGGTTTAACCTGCCTAAGATAAATGCCGCTTCAGTTACAGTTAATAAAAACAATACATTCAAAATCATACATAAATGCATAATAAATTCAGACTCATAACAACGGTCCATATTTAATTGTTTTACTACGAGGGAATCAATGTCTATCAAAGCATAAAGGCAACTCGAGGATAGGAGTTTATCAAAGTCAGGTGGCCGATAAGACACCACTGTGCTGATCTCTAACATTGAAACTTGGGTAGTGTTTATTTATTCATGAGGACGGTTCAACTAGAACTTGTTTACATTAGACTTGATAGTCAGCTGGGAAGAAAGTTAATCCAAATTTCATAGTACGTGAGAAAGACAGTAATTTACACAACTAAAAATATGAGATAGGTTTACATTAACTTTAAGAATTCTTACAAGATCTGTTTGAATAAAATACACAAAAAAAAACTCTTATAAGTTATAAATTCAAGAGTTCAGTTAAAAATAGGCTGGAACATAATTTGGCGAAGATAGGTTGATGAATAACTATATTTTTGTAAACAAAAGAAAAGTGACGCCTGGTAGATAGTTAATTTAATTAAAAATAAAAAAGACTTATATAATCAGTTGTATATACCACGTGGACATTAAAAAAGTAAGACAATAAAAAAAACCTACCTGCGATTTTGCACCGCATCCAACAAGAACACTGCTTCGAGATATGGCACCAGAGGGCGTATAACACCCAAAACAAGACACTGCCATGGTTGTCAATCCATAGGCAAACAACTCCTGAATAAGATAACATTATTTATTTTGCAAAAAAAAAAAAAGAAACATTGTCTGGTACACCACAATTGATATATAAAAGACGTTGCTATTGTAGATTTGCTAAATTTGGAATTCCCGTGAGCCTCATATTTTGATCTCCTTGATCTCACGATTCAGTGTCACATTCCAACAACATGCTTCAATCTTCATATCCCACGATTCTGTGTCCATTTCCAATAATTTTTCCTCTAAACTCCAGATCTAAGGAACCGATGTCCATCTCCCATAATTTGTACTTTAATCTCCAGACCTAACGATTCAGTATCTATTTCACTATCTAGACTCGCCCTTAATCTCCATATCTCATGAGTCAGTGTCCATTCTCCGGAATTATTACTTCAATCTCCACATCTCACAATTCAGTGTTCATTTTCCAAAATGTGTCTTTCAATTTCACGATTCAGTGTCCGTATCCGACATTTACTTCAATCTCCAGATCTAACGATTCAGTGTTCATCTATATATATAAAAGGCAAAAATCGGTGTGTATGTATGTATGTATGTATGTATGTATGTATGTTTGTTTGTAACGCTAAAACTTTTGAAAGACGGAACCAGAGTTGACAAATTTGGTATCATATTGCACCTTGATCACCCGGATGACAAATATCGAAATTTCACGTCAACCGGACCAGTAGAAAGGGGTCAACTGATCGTTTTTCTCCTAGGGGGGCCCCCCAAAAAACCTGTCATTTTAACGTTATTCAATACGTGTCACGTGACGTGACGTCAGCTCAAACTTTTGACAGACACAACCAAAGTTGACAAATTATGTATCATATTGAACCTTGATCACCCGCATGACAAATATCGAAATTCCACACCAAACGGACCATTAAAAGGGGGTGAACTGATCATTTCTCTCCTAGGGGGGCCCCCCAAAAAACCTGTCATTTTAATGTTAATATTACATAATCCAAAAACGCTTAGTCATGTCACGTGACGTGACGTCAACATCCAGTAATGGCGAACAAATGTAAACAAACACTTTGTTTTACCGATACTTTTGTAATTTCTCTTCTGCTTTGTTCTAGAGATTATTAAACTCCATGACAATGTCTCCAACGTATTTAACTGGTTAAAAATAGTATTTATACAAGAGTTTTAACGAAAAATATCAGGAAAAAATGTACAGGAATAAAAAAAAATTCAGCTTTCAAAATATTCGTCGATAAAAAAAACGATCTTTATATTTACGCTAGCCATTTTGTATATTACCACGTGACCTGCTATCTCTTAAACTGGAGGGGGGGGATCCACTTGAATCCAACAAAACCAGTAATTTTTTTTTTCTATTATATATACATCATTTTCTATAAAATTAAGTGTAGACTTTATAATTATAACAAAAAATGTTATTCATACTAAAAAAAAAAACGCTTAGTCATGTCACGTGACGTGACGTCAACATCCACTAATGGCGAACAATTGTACCTATTTACTATGCCTCCCCACGGGACAGAGTTAGACACCAGGGTCGTTTTTTAACGTGGAGAAAAGGTACAAAAATAAAAATTGTCTCAGTCGTGGAGGATTTCTCCTCCACCGAAAGAGAACAAGAAATAGAAGTGCAGCATCTGAAGAACAGATACTACACTTTGATCTTGACCAAAAGGCCAAGAATGCGAACAATTGTAAATAACAACTTTTTTCACAAAACCAACACCGTCTTTCTTTTTTTTCTCTCTCTCACCCACTTACTCTTCCCTCTCTCTCACCCTCTTTCTCTTGACGTCACACCACTGTTAAACTGTGGGGGGGGAACACATTCCCAGGCATTATCTCCTATAGATGCACATTTTATTAGAAATTCAGCTTTCAAAATATTAGACGATAATAAAAATATAAAACCAACACCCTCTTTCTCTTTTCTCTCTCTCTCACCAACTTACTCTTCTCTCTCTCTCACCCTCTTTCTCTTGACCTCCTACTACTGTTAAACTGTGTGTGTGTGGGGGGGGGGAAGAGGCAGCTTGAAAACCAACAAAAACAGTGCACAGTTTCCCAAGCATTTGGGGTGGGAAGGGGGGGAAGAAGCCGAGCGCACAGTTTCGTGTGAGAGAGAGAGAACAATTCTCAACCTATATACTCAACAAATTTTTTATCTACAGATTTGAAAGTTTGTATATAGGGTATTCAGACATATGGAAATATATCTAGCATAATCTATCTATTATATCTATAAAAGTGAAAATGTGTGTGTGTGTGAGGTAGCCAGAGAGAGAGAGAGAGAGAGAGAGAGAGAGAGAGAGAGAGAGACAACAATTCTCAACCTATATATTCAATACATTTTTTATCTACAGATTTGAAAATTTGTATATAGGGTATTCAGACATATGGAAATATATCTAGCATAATCTATCTATTATATCTATAAAAGTGAAAATGTGTGTGTGTGTGTGTGTGTGTGCGTAAGAGAGAGAGAGAACAATTCTCAACCTATATACTCAACGTATTTTTATCTACGGATTTTAAACTTTGTATATAGGGTATTCAGACATATAGAAATATATCTAGCATAATCTATACATTATATCTATAAAAGTGAGAATGTGAGTGTGTGAGAGAGAGAGAACAATTCTCAACCTATATATTCAACAAATTTTTTACCTACAGATTTGAAAATTTGTATATTGGGTATTCAGACATATGGAAATATATCTAGCATAATCGATCTATTATATCTATAAAAGTCAGAATGTTTGCGTGTGGTTGTGTGTGTAAGGTTGCGAGAGAGAGAGAGAGAGAACAATTCTCAACCTATCTATTCAATAAATTTGTTATCTACAGATTTGACCATTTGTATATAGGGTATTCAGACATATGGAAATATATCCAGCATAATCTATCTATTATATCCATAAAAGTGAGAATGTGTGCGTGAGAGAGAGAGAGAGAGAGAGAGAGAGAGAGAGAGAGTAAGTACAATTCTCACCCTATATATTCAACAAATTTTTTATCTACCGATTAGAAAATTTGTATATAGGGTATTCAGACATATGGAAATATATCTAGCATAATCTATCTATTATATCTATAAAAGTGAGAATGTGTGTGAAAGAGAGAGAGAGAAGAGAGAGAGAGAGAACAATTCTCAACCTATATATTCAACTAATTTTTATGTACAGATCTGAAAATTTGTATACAGGGTATTCAGACATATGGAAATATATCTAGCATAATCTATTATATCTATAAAAGGTAGAATGTGTGTGTGTGTGTGTGAGTGAGTGAGTGAGTGAGTGAGTGAGAGAGAGAGAGAGAGAGAGAACAATTCTCAACCTATATACTCAACAAATTTTGTATCTACAGATTTGATAATTTGTATATAGGGTATTCAGACATAAGGAAATATATCTAGCATAATCTATCTATTATATCTATAAAAGTGAGAATGTGTGTGAAAGAGAGAGAGAGAGAGAACAATTCTCAACCTATATATTCAACAAATTCTATCTTTACAGATTTGAAAATTTGTATATAGGGTATTCAGACATTTGGAAATATATCTAGCATAATCTATTATATCTATAAAAGTGAGAATGTGTGTGAAAGAGAGAGAGAAAGAACAATTCTCAACCTATATACTCAACAAATTTTTTATCTACAGATTTAAAAATTTGTATATAGGGTATTCAGACATATAGAAATATATCTAGCATAACCTATCTATTATATCTATAAAATGACCATGTGTGTGTGTGTGAGAGAGAGAGAGAGAGTCAGAGAGAGAGAGAGAACAATTTTCAGCTTGTGTGTGTGTGAGAAAGAGAGAGAGAGAGAAAGAGAGGAAGGAAAATTCTCACCCTATATATTCAACAAATTTTTTATCTACATATTAGAAAATTTGGATATAGGGTATTCAGACGTATGGAAATATATCTAGCATAATCTATCTATTATATCTATAAAAGTGAGAATGTGTGTGTGAGAGAGAGAGAAAGAGAGAGAGAGAGAACAATTCTCAACCTATATATTCAACTAATTTTTTATCTACAGATTTGAAAATGTGTATATTGGGTATTCAGACATATGTAAATATATCTGGCATAATCTATGTATTATATCTATAAAAGTGTGAATGTGAGTGATGGAAAGAGCAAAAAATTCTCAACCTATATAACCTATAAAAGTGAGAATATGTGTGAGAGAGAGAGAGAGAGAGAACAATTCTCAACCTATATATTCCACACATTTTTGGGCACAGATTTGGAAATTTGTATATAGGGTAGGCAGACATATAGAAATATATCTAGCATAATCTATCTATTATATCTATAAAAGTGAGAACTTTTGTGTGTGTGTGTGTGTGTGTGAGAGAGAGAGAGAGAACAATTCTTAACCTACATACTCAACAAATTTTTTACCTACAGTTTAGAAAATTTGTATATAGGGTATTCAGACATATGGAAATATATCTAGCATAATCTATCTATTATAACTACAAAAGTTAGAATGTGTGTGTGAGAGAGAGAGAGAGAACAATTCTAAACCTATATATTCAACAAATTTTTTATCTACAGATTTGAAACTTTGTATATAGGGTATTCAGACATATGGAAATATATCTAGCATAATCTATCTATTTTATCTATAAAAGTGAGAATGCGTGTGTGTGAGATAGCGAGAGAGAGAGAGAGAAAAAGAGAGAGATAAAAATTCTCAACCTATACATTCAACAAATTTTTTATCCACAGATTTGAACATTTGTATATAGGGTGTTCAGACATATAGAAATATATCTAGCATAATCTATCTATTATATGTATAAAAGTGAGAATGTGTGTGTGAGAGAGAGGACAATTGTCAACCTATGTATACAACAAATTTTTTATCTACAGATTTCAAAATTTGTATATTGGGCATTCAGACATATTTCAATATATCTGGCATAATCTGTCTATTATATCTATAAAAGTGAGAATGTGTGTGATAGAGAGAGAGAGAACAATTCTCAACCTATATACTCAACAAATTTTTTATCTACAGATTTGAAAATTTGTATATAGGGTATTCAGACATATGGAAATATATCTAGCATAATCTATTATATCTATAAAAGTGAGAATGTGTGTGTGTGTGAGAGAGAGAGAGAGAGAGAGAGAGAACAATTCTCAACCCATATACTCAACAAATTCTTTATCTACAGATTTTAAAATTTGTATATAGAGTATTCATACAAATAGAAATATATCTAGGATAATCTTTCTATTATATCTATAAAAGTGAGAATGTGTGTGTGTGTGAGCGAGAGAGAGAGAGAGAGAGAGAGAGAACAGTTCTCAACCTATACATTCAACAAATTTTTATATATAGGGTATTCAGAAATATCGAAATATATCTAGCATAATCTATTATATCTTTAAAAGTTAGAATGTGTGTGTGTGAGAGATAGAGAGAACAATTCTCAACCTATGCACTCTACAAATTTTTTATCTACAAATTAGAAAATTTGTATATAGGGTATTCACACATATGGAAATATATCTAGCATAATCTATCTATTATATCTATAAAAGTTAGAATGTGTGTGTGAGGTAGCCAGAGAGAGAGAGAGAGAGTAAGAACAATTTTCAACCTATATATTCAACAAATATTTGATCTACAGATTAGAAAATTTGTATATAGGGTATTCAGACATATGGAAATATATCTAGCATAATCTATCTATTATATCTCTAAAATTGAGAATGTGTGTGTGAGAGAGAGAGAGAGAACAATTTTCAACCTATATACTCAACAAATTTTTTTATCTACAGATTTGAAAATTTGTATATAGGGTATTCAGACATATGGAAATATATCTAGAGTAATCTATCTATTATATCTATAAAAGTGAGAATGCGTGTGTGTGTGAGAGAGAGCGACACAGAACAATTCTCAACCTATATATTCAACAAATTTTTTATGTACAGATCTGAAATATCACATTTGTATAGAAGTAGAAATCTTGATACCTACTCTGATACCTAATAAAAGAAAGGACACTCTTTAGGGCGGATTTTGATTATAACAAGTCACTAATTAGAAATTATAATAAACATTCTAATAATTTAAGAATTTTACTAAAATAAAATTGCATGGTAATCACCCAATTTCTGCCACAAAATTTTGATTGGCAGAACTCATAAACATAAAATATATATTTTCTAATTTCATCTTTTTTTTTTCTTTTTACATAATCTGGTTTGATGTTTTCCCAAATATTCAAATCACTATATTTTGCTGCTTAATATCAAATACAGCAACTGAGTTATTTTTATGCATCAAACAATTACATTTTCTCATTCATCCAAACTAATCACTGAACATCAATTTCATATTTTCTTCACTAAAATATTACTGTGCTTGATGTCATCAAGTGGAGCGGATCATTTTTTTTTCATTTGTTCACACATTTTTCCAATTTATATATATTTTAAAGATTCTTAGCCTATGTCATTGCATACCAATCTGTTTATTAAAAGTTAAGGTTCACTGTAAACACATATGTTACACCAAAATAAAAACGCTTCAGATAATGTCTTGATATTCAATTCAGTTTCTCACATGACATCTTATGAAGTTAGTAGAAATGTTACAGACTTTTGAATCTCAAACACTTTCAATACTGTGCACTGATATTTTCTTTTTTGCAATATAAGCACATTCCTGATTTTTTTTACAAACGTTAAAAACTTTCACATTGTGTAGCAATATACTGAAACAATTATAAAAATATTTGTTTTTATTTTGAATGATGCAGGGCATCTGAAGAGAGATTTTTCTAACAAAATGAAAGTATAATTTTTAGCAATAGGTATCTAGGAAAAGGCCACTACATATGTTATAAATTCCAAATTTCCACAACCTGGCAAATACTGGTACACGCTAGCAAATTTAGATTTGTAATTACAGAATATGATTCTAATTTTTTTCTTTGCTCTTTATTCTAACACTACACTAAGTTTACTGTTTTATTTCGCTACAGTTGATATTGTGTAGAACAATAAGAAAATCATAGTGAACAATGCATTCAACAAAATTTCACACACATTTCTAGATACCTATATCTAATAAGTTCAAAAGAAAGGACACACTTAGGGAGGTATTTTGGTGGTCAAGTCACTAAATAGAGATTAGCTGGTTTCCCGGCATAGCCCAAGATGTAATAAAGATTGACTGAAATACATGTTCTAGCTGGTTTCTAGGCGTTGCCAGGGATGTAATATAGACACATTATGTTGTATATTACCTGTTCTCTTCTCCCTAAGGTAAAACAATTTCATGTACATGCTGTAAATTACCTACACTAGGGATAAAACATGAACAATACCAGTCCTAGGGTAGATAAAACAAATAATACATAGAGATGAAAGATTCCTCTCCCCTAAGAATAAAACATATATTCAATATCTGCTTTTGTTTTTTCATTGTTTATACGGTCCCGAGCAACGCCGGGTAGCCCTGCTAGTCTTCTATATATATAAAAGGCAAAAATCGGTGTGTATGTATGTATGTATGTATGTATGTATGTATGTTTGTTTGTAACGCTAAAACTTTTGAAAGACGGAACCAGAGTTGACAAATTTGGTATCATATTGCACCTTGATCACCTGGATGACAAATATCGAAATTTCACGTCAAACGGACCAGTAGAAAGGGGTCAACTGATCGTTTTTCTCCTAGGGGGGCCCCCCAAAAAACCTGTCATTTTAACGTTATTCAATACGTGTCACGTGACGTGACGTCAGCTCAAACTTTTGACAGACACAACCAAAGTTGACAAATTATGTATCATATTGAACCTTGATCACCCGCATGACAAATATCGAAATTCCACACCAAACGGACCATTAAAAGGGGGTGAACTGATCATTTCTCTCCTAGGGGGGCCCCCAAAAAAACCTGTCATTTTAATGTTAATATTACATAATCCAAAAACGCTTAGTCATGTCACGTGACGTGACGTCAACATCCAGTAATGGCGAACAAATGTAAACAAACACTTTGTTTTACCGATACTTTTGTAATTTCTCTTCTGCTTTGTTCTAGAGATTATTAAACTCCATGAAAATGTCTCCAACGTATTTAACTGGTTAAAAATAGTATTTATACAAGAGTTTTAACGAAAAATATCAGGAAAAAATGTACAGGAATAAAAAAAAATTCAGCTTTCAAAATATTCGTCGATAAAAAAACCGATCTTTATATTTACGCTAGCCATTTTGTATATTACCACGTGACCTGCTATCTCTTAAACTGGAGGGGGGGATCCACTTGAATCCAACAAAACCAGTAATTTTTTTTTTCTATTATATATACAGCATTTTCTATAAAATTAAGTGTAGACTTTAAAACAAAAAATGTTATTCATACTAAAAAAAAAAAACGCTTAGTCATGTCACGTGACGTGACGTCAACATCCACTAATGGCGAACAATTGTACCTATTTACTATGCCTCCCCACGGGACAGAGTTAGACACCAGGGTCGTTTTTTAACGTGGAGAAAAGGTACAAAAATAAAAATTGTCTCAGTCGTGGAGGATTTCTCCTCCACCGAAAGAGAACAAGAAATAGAAGTGCAGCATCTGAAGAACAGATACTACACTTTGATCTTGACCAAAAGGCCAAGAATGCGAACAATTGTAAATAACAACTTTTTTCACAAAACCAACACCGTCTTTCTTTTTTTTCTCTCTCTTTCTCTCTCTCACCCACTTACTCTTCCCTCTCTCTCACCCTCTTTCTCTTGACGTCACACCACTGTTAAACTGTGGGGGGGGGGAACACATTCCCAGGCATTATCTCCTATAGATGCACATTTTATTAGAAATTCAGCTTTCAAAATATTAGACGATAATAAAAATATAAAACCAACACCCTCTTTCTCTTTTCTCTCTCTCTCACCAACTTACTCTTCTCTCTCTCTCACCCTCTTTCTCTTGACCTCCTACTACTGTTAAACTGTGTGTGTGGGGGGGGGAAGAGGCAGCTTGAAAACCAACAAAAACAGTGCACAGTTTCCCAAGCATTTGGGGTGGGAAGGGGGGGAAGAAGCCGAGCGCACAGTTTCGTGTGAGAGAGAGAGAACAATTCTCAACCTATATACTCAACAAATTTTTTATCTACAGATTTGCAAGTTTGTATATAGGGTATTCAGACATATGGAAATATATCTAGCATAATCTATCTATTATATCTATAAAAGTGAAAATGTGTGTGTGTGTGAGGTAGCCAGAGAGAGAGAGAGAGAGAGAGAGAGAGAGAGAGAGAGACAACAATTCTCAACCTATATATTCAATACATTTTTTATCTACAGATTTGAAAATTTGTATATAGGGTATTCAGACATATGGAAATATATCTAGCATAATCTATCTATTATATCTATAAAAGTGAAAATGTGTGTGTGTGTGTGTGTGTGTGTGTGTGTGTGTGTGCGTAAGAGAGAGAGAGGACAATTCTCAACCTATATACTCAACGTATTTTTATCTACGGATTTTAAACTTTGTATATAGGGTATTCAGACATTTAAAACAAAAAATGTTATTCATACTAAAAAAAAAAAACGCTTAGTCATGTCACGTGACGTGACGTCAACATCCACTAATGGCGAACAATTGTACCTATTTACTATGCCTCCCCACGGGACAGAGTTAGACACCAGGGTCGTTTTTTAACGTGGAGAAAAGGTACAAAAATAAAAATTGTCTCAGTCGTGGAGGATTTCTCCTCCACCGAAAGAGAACAAGAAATAGAAGTGCAGCATCTGAAGAACAGATACTACACTTTGATCTTGACCAAAAGGCCAAGAATGCGAACAATTGTAAATAACAACTTTTTTCACAAAACCAACACCGTCTTTCTTTTTTTTCTCTCTCTTTCTCTCTCTCACCCACTTACTCTTCCCTCTCTCTCACCCTCTTTCTCTTGACGTCACACCACTGTTAAACTGTGGGGGGGGGGGAACACATTCCCAGGCATTATCTCCTATAGATGCACATTTTATTAGAAATTCAGCTTTCAAAATATTAGACGATAATAAAAATATAAAACCAACACCCTCTTTCTCTTTTCTCTCTCTCTCACCAACTTACTCTTCTCTCTCTCTCACCCTCTTTCTCTTGACCTCCTACTACTGTTAAACTGTGTGTGTGGGGGGGGAAGAGGCAGCTTGAAAACCAACAAAAACAGTGCACAGTTTCCCAAGCATTTGGGGTGGGAAGGGGGGGAAGAAGCCGAGCGCACAGTTTCGTGTGAGAGAGAGAGAACAATTCTCAACCTATATACTCAACAAATTTTTTATCTACAGATTTGCAAGTTTGTATATAGGGTATTCAGACATATGGAAATATATCTAGCATAATCTATCTATTATATCTATAAAAGTGAAAATGTGTGTGTGTGTGAGGTAGCCAGAGAGAGAGAGAGAGAGAGAGAGAGAGAGAGAGAGAGAGAGAGAGACAACAATTCTCAACCTATATATTCAATACATTTTTTATCTACAGATTTAAAAATTTGTATATAGGGTATTCAGACATATGGAAATATATCTAGCATAATCTATCTATTATATCTATAAAAGTGAAAATGTGTGTGTGTGTGTGTGTGTGTGTGTGTGTGTGTGCGTAAGAGAGAGAGAGGACAATTCTCAACCTATATACTCAACGTATTTTTATCTACGGATTTTAAACTTTGTATATAGGGTATTCAGACATTTAAAACAAAAAATGTTATTCATACTAAAAAAAAAAAACGCTTAGTCATGTCACGTGACGTGACGTCAACATCCACTAATGGCGAACAATTGTACCTATTTACTATGCCTCCCCACGGGACAGAGTTAGACACCAGGGTCGTTTTTTAACGTGGAGAAAAGGTACAAAAATAAAAATTGTCTCAGTCGTGGAGGATTTCTCCTCCACCGAAAGAGAACAAGAAATAGAAGTGCAGCATCTGAAGAACAGATACTACACTTTGATCTTGACCAAAAGGCCAAGAATGCGAACAATTGTAAATAACAACTTTTTTCACAAAACCAACACCGTCTTTCTTTTTTTTCTCTCTCTTTCTCTCTCTCACCCACTTACTCTTCCCTCTCTCTCACCCTCTTTCTCTTGACGTCACACCACTGTTAAACTGTGGGGGGGGGAACACATTCCCAGGCATTATCTCCTATAGATGCACATTTTATTAGAAATTCAGCTTTCAAAATATTAGACGATAATAAAAATATAAAACCAACACCCTCTTTCTCTTTTCTCTCTCTCTCACCAACTTACTCTTCTCTCTCTCTCACCCTCTTTCTCTTGACCTCCTACTACTGTTAAACTGTGTGTGTGGGGGGGGGGAGAGGCAGCTTGAAAACCAACAAAAACAGTGCACAGTTTCCCAAGCATTTGGGGTGGGAAGGGGGGGAAGAAGCCGAGCGCACAGTTTCGTGTGAGAGAGAGAGAACAATTCTCAACCTATATACTCAACAAATTTTTTATCTACAGATTTGCAAGTTTGTATATAGGGTATTCAGACATATGGAAATATATCTAGCATAATCTATCTATTATATCTATAAAAGTGAAAATGTGTGTGTGTGTGAGGTAGCCAGAGAGAGAGAGAGAGAGAGAGAGAGAGAGAGAGAGAGAGAGAGAGAGAGACAACAATTCTCAACCTATATATTCAATACATTTTTTATCTACAGATTTGAAAATTTGTATATAGGGTATTCAGACATATGGAAATATATCTAGCATAATCTATCTATTATATCTATAAAAGTGAAAATGTGTGTGTGTGTGTGTGTGTGTGTGTGTGTGTGTGTGTGTGTGTGCGTAAGAGAGAGAGAGGACAATTCTCAACCTATATACTCAACGTATTTTTATCTACGGATTTTAAACTTTGTATATAGGGTATTCAGACATTTAAAACAAAAAATGTTATTCATACTAAAAAAAAAAAACGCTTAGTCATGTCACGTGACGTGACGTCAACATCCACTAATGGCGAACAATTGTACCTATTTACTATGCCTCCCCACGGGACAGAGTTAGACACCAGGGTCGTTTTTTAACGTGGAGAAAAGGTACAAAAATAAAAATTGTCTCAGTCGTGGAGGATTTCTCCTCCACCGAAAGAGAACAAGAAATAGAAGTGCAGCATCTGAAGAACAGATACTACACTTTGATCTTGACCAAAAGGCCAAGAATGCGAACAATTGTAAATAACAACTTTTTTCACAAAACCAACACCGTCTTTCTTTTTTTTCTCTCTCTTTCTCTCTCTCACCCACTTACTCTTCCCTCTCTCTCACCCTCTTTCTCTTGACGTCACACCACTGTTAAACTGTGGGGGGGGGAACACATTCCCAGGCATTATCTCCTATAGATGCACATTTTATTAGAAATTCAGCTTTCAAAATATTAGACGATAATAAAAATATAAAACCAACACCCTCTTTCTCTTTTCTCTCTCTCTCACCAACTTACTCTTCTCTCTCTCTCACCCTCTTTCTCTTGACCTCCTACTACTGTTAAACTGTGTGTGTGGGGGGGGGAGAGGCAGCTTGAAAACCAACAAAAACAGTGCACAGTTTCCCAAGCATTTGGGGTGGGAAGGGGGGGAAGAAGCCGAGCGCACAGTTTCGTGTGAGAGAGAGAGAACAATTCTCAACCTATATACTCAACAAATTTTTTATCTACAGATTTGCAAGTTTGTATATAGGGTATTCAGACATATGGAAATATATCTAGCATAATCTATCTATTATATCTATAAAAGTGAAAATGTGTGTGTGTGTGAGGTAGCCAGAGAGAGAGAGAGAGAGAGAGAGAGAGAGAGAGAGAGAGAGAGAGAGACAACAATTCTCAACCTATATATTAAATACATTTTTTATCTACAGATTTGAAAATTTGTATATAGGGTATTCAGACATATGGAAATATATCTAGCATAATCTATCTATTATATCTATAAAAGTGAAAATGTGTGTGTGTGTGTGTGTGTGTGTGTGTGTGTGTGTGTGTGTGTGCGTAAGAGAGAGAGAGGACAATTCTCAACCTATATACTCAACGTATTTTTATCTACGGATTTTAAACTTTGTATATAGGGTATTCAGACATATAGAAATATATCTAGCATAATCTATACATTATATCTATAAAAGTGAGAATGTGAGTGTGTGAGAGAGAGAGAACAATTCTCAACCTATATATTCAACAAATTTTTTACCTACAGATTTGAAAATTTGTATATTGGGTATTCAGACATATGGAAATATATCTAGCATAATCGATCTATTATATCTATAAAAGTCAGAATGTTTGCGTGTGGTTGTGTGTGTAAGGTTGCGAGAGAGAGAGAGAGAGAGAACAATTCTCAACCTATCTATTCAATAAATTTGTTATCTACAGATTTGACCATTTGTATATAGGGTATTCAGACATATGGAAATATATCCAGCATAATCTATCTATTATATCCATAAAAGTGAGAATGTGTGCGTGAGAGAGAGAGAGAGAGAGAGAGTAAGTACAATTCTCACCCTATATATTCAACATATTTTTTATCTACCGATTAGAAAATTTGTATATAGGGTATTCAGACATATGGAAATATATCTAGCATAATCTATCTATTATATCTAGAAAAGTGAGAATGTGTGTGAAAGAGAGAGAGAGAGAAGAGAGAGAGAGAACAATTCTCAACCTATATATTCAACTAATTTTTATGTACAGATCTGAAAATTTGTATACAGGGTATTCAGACATATGGAAATATATCTAGCATAATCTATTATATCTATAAAAGGTAGAATGTGTGTGTGTGTGTGTGTGAGTGAGTGAGTGAGTGAGTGAGAGAGAGAGGGAGAGATCAATTCTCAACCTATATACTCAACAAATTTTGTATCTACAGATTTGATAATTTGTATATAGGGTATTCAGACATAAGGAAATATATCTAGCATAATCTATCTATTATATCTATAAAAGTGAGAATGTGTGTGAAAGAGAGAGAGAGAGAACAATTCTCAACCTATATATTCAACAAATTCTATCTTTACAGATTTGAAAATTTGTATATAGGGTATTCAGACATTTGGAAATATATCTAGCATAATCTATTATATCTATAAAAGTGAGAATGTGTGTGTGAGAGAGAGAGAAAGAACAATTCTCAACCTATATACTCAACAAATTTTTTATCTACAGATTTAAAAATTTGTATATAGGGTATTCAGACATATAGAAATATATCTAGCATAACCTATCTATTATATCTATAAAATGACCATGTGTGTGTGTGTGAGAGAGAGAGAGAGAGTCAGAGAGAGAGAGAGAACAATTTTCAGCTTGTGTGTGTGTGAGAAAGAGAGAGAGAGAAAGAGAGGAAGGAAAATTCTCACCCTATATATTCAACAAATTTTTTATCTACATATTAGAAAATTTGGATATAGGGTATTCAAACGTATGGAAATATATCTAGCATAATCTATCTATTATATCTATAAAAGTGAGAATGTGTGTGTGAGAGAGAGAGAAAGAGAGAGAGAGAGAACAATTCTCAACCTATATATTCAACTAATTTTTTATCTACAGATTTGAAAATGTGTATATTGGGTATTCAGACATATGTAAATATATCTGGCATAATCTATGTATTATATCTATAAAAGTGTGAATGTGAGTGATGGAAAGAGCAAAAAATTCTCAACCTATATAACCTATAAAAGTGAGAATATGTGTGAGAGAGAGAGAGAGAGAGAGAACAATTCTCAACCTATATATTCCACACATTTTTGGGCACAGATTTGGAAATTTGTATATAGGGTAGGCAGACATATAGAAATATATCTAGCATAATCTATCTATTATATCTATAAAAGTGAGAACTTGTGTGTGTGTGTGTGTGTGAGAGAGAGAGAGAGCAATTCTTAACCTACATACTCAACAAATTTTTTACCTACAGTTTAGAAAATTTGTATATAGGGTATTCAGACATATAGAAATATATCTAGCATAATCTATCTATTATAACTACAAAAGTTAGAATGTGTGTGTGAGAGAGAGAGAGAGAACAATTCTAAACCTATATATTCAACAAATTTTTTATCTACAGATTTGAAACTTTGTATATAGGGTATTCAGACATATGGAAATATATCTAGCATAATCTATCTATTTTATCTATAAAAGTGAGAATGCGTGTGTGTGAGATAGCGAGAGAGAGAGAGAGAAAAAGAGAGAGATAAAAATTCTCAACCTATACATTCAACAAATTTTTTATCCACAGATTTGAACATTTGTATATAGGGTGTTCAGACATATAGAAATATATCTAGCATAATCTATCTATTATATGTATAAAAGTGAGAATGTGTGTGTGTGTGTGAGAGAGAGGACAATTGTCAACCTATGTATACAACAAATTTTTTATCTACAGATTTCAAAATTTGTATATTGGGCATTCAGACATATTTCAATATATCTGGCATAATCTGTCTATTATATCTATAAAAGTGAGAATGTGTGTGATAGAGAGAGAGAGAACAATTCTCAACCTATATACTCAACAAATTTTTTATCTACAGATTTGAAAATTTGTATATAGGGTATTCAGACATATGGAAATATATCTAGCATAATCTATTATATCTATAAAAGTGAGAATGTGTGTGTGTGTGTGAGAGAGAGAGAGAGAGAGAGAACAATTCTCAACCCATATACTCAACAAATTCTTTATCTACAGATTTTAAAATTTGTATATAGAGTATTCATACAAATAGAAATATATCTAGGATAATCTTTCTATTATATCTATAAAAGTGAGAATGTGTGTGTGTGTGAGCGAGAGAGAGAGAGAGAGAGAGAGAGAGAACAGTTCTCAACCTATACATTCAACAAATTTTTATATATAGGGTATTCAGAAATATCGAAATATATCTAGCATAATCTATTATATCTTTAAAAGTTAGAATGTGTGTGTGTGAGAGATAGAGAGAACAATTCTCAACCTATGCACTCTACAAATTTTTTATCTACAAATTAGAAAATTTGTATATAGGGTATTCACACATATGGAAATATATCTAGCATAATCTATCTATTATATCTATAAAAGTTAGAATGTGTGTGTGAGGTAGCCAGAGAGAGAGAGAGAGAGAGTAAGAACAATTTTCAACCTATATATTCAACAAATATTTGATCTACAGATTAGAAAATTTGTATATAGGGTATTCAGACATATGGAAATATATCTAGCATAATCTATCTATTATATCTCTAAAATTGAGAATGTGTGTGTGAGAGAGAGAGAGAGAGAACAATTTTCAACCTATATACTCAACAAATTTTTTTATCTACAGATTTGAAAATTTGTATATAGGGTATTCAGACATATGGAAATATATCTAGAGTAATCTATCTATTATATCTATAAAAGTGAGAATGCGTGTGTGTGTGAGAGAGAGCGACACAGAACAATTCTCAACCTATATATTCAACAAATTTTTTATGTACAGATCTGAAATATCACATTTGTATAGAAGTAGAAATCTTGATACCTACTCTGATACCTAATAAAAGAAAGGACACTCTTTAGGGCGGATTTTGATTATAACAAGTCACTAATTAGAAATTATAATAAACATTCTAATAATTTAAGAATTTTACCAAAATAAAATTGCATGGTAATCACCCAATTTCTGCCACAAAATTTTGATTGGCAGAACTCATAAACATAAAATATATATTTTCTAATTTCATCTTTTTTTTTTCTTTTTACATAATCTGGTTTGATGTTTTCCCAAATATTCAAATCACTATATTTTGCTGCTTAATATCAAATACAGCAACTGAGTTATTTTTATGCATCAAACAATTACATTTTCTCATTCATCCAAACTAATCACTGAACATCAATTTCATATTTTCTTCACTAAAATATTACTGTGCTTGATGTCATCAAGTGGAGCGGATCATTTTTTTTTCATTTGTTCACACATTTTTCCAATTTATATATATTTTAAAGATTCTTAGCCTATGTCATTGCATACCAATCTGTTTATTAAAAGTTAAGGTTCACTGTAAACACATATGTTACACCAAAATAAAAACGCTTCAGATAATGTCTTGATATTCAATTCAGTTTCTCACATGACATCTTATGAAGTTAGTAGAAATGTTACAGACTTTTGAATCTCAAACACTTTCAATACTGTGCACTGATATTTTCTTTTTTGCAATATAAGCACATTCATGATTTTTTTTACAAACGTTAAAAACTTTCACATTGTGTAGCAATATACTGAAACAATTATAAAAATATTTGTTTTTATTTTGAATGATGCAGGGCATCTGAAGAGAGATTTTTCTAACAAAATGAAAGTATAATTTTTAGCAATAGGTATCTAGGAAAAGGCCACTACATATGTTATAAGTTCCAAATTTCCACAACCTGGCAAATACTGGTACATGCTAGCAAATTTAGATTTGCAATTACAAAATATGATTCTAATTTTTTCCTTTGCTCTTTATTCTAACACTACACTAAGTTTACTGTGTTATTTCGCTACAGTTGATATTGTGTAGAACAATAAGAAAATCATAGTGAACAATGCATTCAACAAAATTTCACACACATTTCTAGATACCTATATCTAATAAGTTCAAAAGAAAGGACACACTTAGGGAGGTATTTTTGTGGTCAAGTCACTAAAAAGAGATTAGCTGGTTTCCCGGCATAGCCCAGGATATAATAAAGATTGACTGAAATACATGTTCTAGCTGGTTTCTAGGCGTTGCCAGGGATGTAATATAGACACATTATGTTGTATATTACCTGTTCTCTTCTCCCTAAGGTAAAACAATTTCATATACATGCTGTAAATTACCTATGCTAGGGATAAAACATGAACAATATCAGTCCTAGGGTAGATAAAACAAATAATACATAGAGATGAAAGATTCCTCTCCCCTAAGAATCAAACATATGTTCAATATCTGCTTTTGTTTTTTCATTGTTTATACGGTCCCGAGCAACGCCGGGTAGCCCTGCTAGTCTTCTATATATATAAAAGGCAAAAATCGGTGTGTATGTATGTATGTATGTATGTTTGTTTGTAACGCTAAAACTTTTGAAAGACGGAACCAGAGTTGACAAATTTGGTATCATATTGCACCTTGATCACCCGGATGACAAATATCGAAATTTCACGTCAAACGGACCAGTAGAAAGGGGTCAACTGATCGTTTTTCTCCTAGGGGGGCCCCCCAAAAAACCTGTCATTTTAACGTTATTCAATACGTGTCACGTGACGTGACGTCAGCTCAAACTTTTGACAGACACAACCAAAGTTGACAAATTATGTATCATATTGCACCTTGATCACCCGCATGACAAATATCAAAATTTCACGTCAAACGGACAATTACAAGGGGGTGAACTTATCATTTTTCTCCCAGGGGGGGGCCCCAAAAATCCTGTCATTATAACGTTATTCATTAAGTGTCACGTGACGTGACGTCAGCTCAGTAAAATGTCGGCTGCAGCTGAGGTACGTTAAAACTGCCTTCGGAGGAGAAATTGATACTATAACACAGTTAAATATTAGTTTTCGACTCGAACCGTTATTACCAACGTAATTATCGCACTCCAAAAATAAAAAAAAAACCAAAATTACACGAAAATTGACGTAGGGAAAATGTTTTTATTTTTGCTCGAAGTTTTTTGCCGGCGAAGATGACTTTGCTCTTTGTAATTTACATGTAAACAAAGATTAGCCATTTTGTTTATACATTCTAACTCTGTTAACTTGAAGGGGGAGGGGGGGGGGTATCAGTATCAGGCCGCTTATGTAAACGAAAATTAGGTCGCTTGCACATTTTCCACTTTCTCTCTCTCTCTCTCGCCCTCTTTCTCTCTCTCTCTCTCTCTCTTTCGCCGTCTTTCTCTCTCTCTCTCTCTCTCTCTCTCGCCGTCTTTCTCTCTCTCTCTCGCCGTCTTTCTCTCTCTCTCTCACTCTCTTCTATCTCTACACCTTTCCTAACTCTCTATCACCATATTTCTCTCTCTCTCTCTCACTCTCTTCTCTCTCTCTCTCTCTCTCTAGACCTCTTTCTCTTCTCTTTCTCACTCTCACCCTCTTTATCTACTCTCTCTCTCACCCTCTTTCCCTTCTCTTATCTTCTCTCTCTCTCTCGCCCTGTTTCTCTTCTCTCTAAAGACGGCGAGAGAGAGAGAGAGAGAGAAGGGAAAGAGGGTGAGAGAGAGAGTAGATAAAGAGGGTGAGAGAGAGAAAGAGAAGAGAAAAAGGTCTAGAGAGAGAGAGAGAGAAGAGAGTGAGAGAGAGAGAGGATCAACTCGACTCACCATATTTCTCTCTCTCTCTCTCACTCTCTTCTCTCTCTCTCTCTAGACCTTTTTCTCTTCTCTTTCTCTCTCTCACCCTCTTTATCTACTCTCTCTCTCACCCTCTTTCCCTTCTCTCTCTCTCTCTCTCTCTCTCTCTCTCGCCGTCTTTCTCTCTCTCTCTCTCGCCGTCTTTCTCTCTCTCTCTCGCCGTCTTTCTCTCTCTCTCTCACTCTCTTCTATCTCTACACCTTTCCTAACTCTCTCTATCACCATATTTCTCTCTCTCTGGAAGGGGGGTGGCTATCAGTATGAGGCCGCTTAAATACACGAAAATTACTTTTATACGAGTTTGTTTTCTTATGAATGGAACCGCTTTTGTAGGGGGGAGGGGGGAGGAGGCAATGTGCACAGTCTCCCAAGCATTACCTACTATAAAAAAAGATGCACATTTACCCTCTTCTCTCACCCTCTTTCTCTCTCTCTCTCTTTCTCTTCTCTCTCTCACTCTCTTTCTCTATCACCCTCTTCTCTCTCTCTCTTTCTCTTCTCTCTCTCATCCTCTTTCTCTCTCTCTCACCCTCTTCTCTCTCTCTACCTTTTTCTCTTCTCTCTCGCACCCTCTTCTCTCTCTCTCACCCGCTTCTCTCTCTCTACCTCTTTCTCTTCTCTCTCGCACCCTCTTCTCTCTCTCTCACCCGCTTCTCTCTCTCTACCTCTTTCTCTTATCTCTCTCTCTCTCTCAACCTCTTCTCTCTCTCTCTCTTACCCTCTTCTCTCTCTCACTCTCTGTGTACACCTTTTTCTCTTCTCTCTCTCTCTGACCCTCTTTCTCTCTCTCTCACCCTCTTTTTCTGCTCTCTCTCACCCTTCTCTCTCTCTCTCTCTCTACCTCTTTCTCTTCTCTATCACCCTCTTTCCCTGCTCTCTCTCACCTTCATCTCTCTCTCTCTACCTATTTCTCTTCTCTCTCTCTCTCCCTCTGCTCTCTCTCACCCTCTTCTTTCTCCCTCACCCTCTTCTCTCTCTCTCTCTCTCTACCTCTTTCTCTTATCTCTCTCTCTCACTACCCCTCTCTCTCTCTCTCTGTCTTACCCTCTTCTCTCTCTCTCTACCTCTTTCTCTTATCTCTCTCTCTCACTACCTATCTCTCTCTCACCCTCTTCTCTCTCTCACCCTCTTTCTCTCTTACCCTCTTCTCTCTCTACCTCTTTCACTTCTCTCACCCTCTTTCTCTCTCACCCTCTTTCTCTGCTCTCTCTCACCCTCTTCTCTGCTCTCTCTCACCCTCTTCTCTCTCTACCTCTTTCTCTTCTCTCTCTCACCCTCTTCTCTCTCTCTTACCCTTTTTCTCTTCTCTTCTCTTTTCTCTCTCTCTCGCCGTCTTTCTTTTCTCTCTCTCTCACCCTCTTTCTCTTCTCTCTCTCTCTTTCACCCTCATTCTCAACTCACTCTTACCCTCTTCTCTCTCCCTGTCTACCTCTTTCTCTTCTCTCTCTCTCACCCCCTTTCTCTTCTCTCTCTCACACCGTCTTTCTCTTCTCTCTCTCTCTCCCCTCATTCTCTTCTGTCTCTCTCTCGCCCTCTTTATCTTCTCTCTCTCTCACCCCGTTTCTCTTCTCTCTATATTAGCACTTATCAAGGTCAATAGGCAACTCGAGGATGACAGTTCAAAAGGTCACAGTAGTCAAATTTGGGAAAGAGGATGGAACAACTTTAACGGGAGCATGAGTTATTCAGCGACACCAACCTATTTTGTAATATATATATATATATATATATATATATATTGTACAAACTATATATTACCACTTATCAAGGCCTATAGGCCACTCGAGGATGAGAGTTTAAAAGTGCACAGCGATGAGTTATTCAGCGACTCCAACCTATTTTGTTATATATATATTTATATCTATATTTACTAAAAAATATATATTACCACTTATCAAGGCCCATAGGCTACTCGAGGATGAGAGTTGAAAAGTGGACAGTAGTCAAATTCGGGAAAGAGGATGGAACCTCTTTAACGGGAGGATGAGTTATTCAGCCACTCCAACCTATTTTGTTATATATATATATATATATATATATATATATATATATATATTTTTTTTTTTTGTACAAACTATATATTACCACTTATCAAGGCCCAGAGGCCACACGAGGATGAGAGTTTAAAAGTGCACAGTAGTCAAATTTGGGAAAGAGGATTTAATCGCTTTAATAGGAGGATGAATTATTCAGCGACTCACACCTGTTTTGGTATATATATATATATATTTATAAAAAAATATGTATTACCACTTATCAAGGCCCATAGGCCACTCGAGGATGAGAGTTAAAAAGTCCACAGTAGTCAAATTTGGGAAAGAGGATGGAACCGCTTTAACAGGAGGATGAGTTATTCAGCAACTCCAACCTATTTTGTTATATATATATATATATATATATATATATATATATATATATTTTTCATAAAATATGTATTACCACTTATCAAGGCCCATAGTCCAGTCGAGGACGAGAGTTGAAAAGTGCACAGTAGTCAAATTGGGGAAAGAGGATGGAACCGCTTTAACGGGAGGATGAGTTATTCAGCGACTCCAACCTATTTTGTTATTTTGTAAAAAATATATATGACCACATATCAAGGCCCAGAGGCCACTCGAGGATAAGAGTTGAAAAGTGCACAGTAGTCAAATTCGGGAAATTTGTTATATATCTATTTTTTTGTTACTTAGGCATTTCCACTTATCAAGGCCCAGATACATCTCGAGGATAAGAGTTAAATGTGCACAGTAGTCAATTGGACAATAAGGCCCAGAGGCCACCCGAGGATAAGGGTTGAAAATGGCAGTAGTTAATTGGACAACATAGTAATACTTAGTAATGGAAAGTCGGGAAATTTGTTATATATATATTTATATTTTGTTTATATAGGCATTACCACTTATCAAGGCCCAGAGGCCACTAGAGGATAAGTGTTGAAAAGTGCAGTAGTCAATTGGACAAAATATAGTAATTGTTAGTAATGGAAATTCAGTAAATTTGTTATATATATATTAATATTTTGTTAAATACGCATTACCACTTATCAAAGCCCACAGGCCACTCGAGGATAAGGATTGAAAAGTGCACCGTAGTAGTCGGTTGTAATGGAAATGCGGGATATTTGTAATATACCTATTTTTTGTTACTTAGGCACAACCACTTATTAAGGCCCAGAGGCCACTCGATGGTATTACCACTTATCAAGGCCCAGAGGCCACTCGAGGATAAGCGTTTAAAAGTGCAGTAGTCAATTGGACAATATAGTAATCGTTAGTAATGGAAATTCAGTAAATTTGTTATATATATGTATATTTTGTTACATACGCATTACCATTTATCAAGGCCCAGAGGCCACTCGAGGATAAGGATTGAAAAGTGCACAGTAGTCAATTGGACAATATAGTAATCGTTAGTAATGGAAATTCAGTAAATTTGTTATATACCTATTTTTTGTTACTTAGTCATTTCCACTTATCAAGGCCCAGAGGCCACTCGAGCATAAGAGTTAAAAAGTCCACAGTAGTCAATTGGACAATAAGGCCCAGAGGCCACCCGAGGATAAGGGTTAAAAAGTGCAGTAGTCAATTGGTCAATATAGTAATCGTTAGTAATTACTACTTCTCAAGGCCCAGAGGCCACTCGAGGATAAGGGTTGAAAAGCGCAGTAGTCAATTGGACAATACAGTAATCGTTAGTAATGGAAATTCAGTAAATTTGTTATATATATATATATTTATATTTTGCTAAATACGCATTACTACTTATCAAGGCCCAGACGCCACTCGAGGATAAGGGTTGAAAATATTCAACAAATTTTTTATCTACAGATTAGAAAATTTGTATATAGGGTATCCAGACATATGGAATATATCTAGCATAATCTATCTATTATATCTATAAAAGTCAGAATGTTTGTGTGTGTGGGTGTGTGTGAGGTAGAGAGAGAGAGAGAGAGAACAATTCTTAACCTATATATTCAACAAATTTTTTATCTACAGATTTTAAATTTGTTATAAAGGGTATTCATACATATGGAAATATATCTAGCATAATCTATCTATTATATCTACAAAAGTGAAAATGTGTGTGTCTGTGAGAGAGAGAGCAATTCTCAACCTATATACTCAACAAATTTTTTATCTACAGATTAGATAATTTGTATATAGGGTATTCAGACATATGGAAATATATCTAGCATAATCTATCTATTATATCTATAAAAGTGAGAATGTTTGCGTGTGTGTGTGTGTGTGAGGTAGCAAGAGAGAGAGAGACAGAGCGAGAGAACAATTCTCAACCTATATATTCAACAAATTTTTTATCTACAGATTTGAAAATTGGTATATAAGGTATTCAGACATATGGAAATATATCTAGCATAATCTATCTATTATGTCTATAAAAGTGAGAATATGTCTGTGTGTGAGAGAGAGAGAGAGAGTAAGAACAATTCTCACCCTTTATATTCAACAAATTTTTATCTACAGATTAGAAAATTTTTATATAGTGTATTCAGACATATGGAAATATATCTAGCATAATCTATCTATTATATCTATAAAAGTGAGCATGTGTGAGAGGAGAGAGAGAGAGAGAGAACAATTCTCAACCTATATACTCAACAAATTTTTTATCTACAGATTTGAAAATTTGTATATAGATTATTCAGTATATGGAAATATATCTAGCATAATTTATCTATTATATCTATAAAAGTGAGAATGTGTGGGTGTGTGAGAGAGAGAATGAGAGAGAACAATTCTCAGCTTATATATGCAACAAATTGTTTATCTACAGATCCGAAATATCACATTTGTATAGAAGTAGAAATCTGGATACCTATTCTGATACCTAATAAAAGAAAGGACACTCTTTGGGGCGGATTTTGATGATAACAAGTCACTACTAAGAAATTATAATAAACATTGAAATAATTTAAGAATTTTATCAAAATAAAATTGCATGGTAATCACCCAATTTCTGCCACAAAATTTTGATTGGCAAAACTCATAAACAGAAAATATATATTTTCTAATTTCATCTTTTTTTTTTACATAATCTGATTTGATGTTTTCCTTAATATTCAAATCACTATATTTTGCTGCTTAATATCAAATACAGCAAATGAGTTATTTTTTATGCATCAAACAATTACATTTTCTCATTCATCCAAACTAATCACTGAACATCAATTTCATATTTTCTTCACTAAAATATTACTGTGCTTGATGTCATCAAGTGGAGCGGATCATTTTTTTTTTTCATTTGTTCACACATTTTTCCAATTTATATATATTTTGTCTAAGATTCTTAGCCTATGTCATTGCATACCAAGCTGTTTATTAAAAGTTACGGTTCACTGTAAACACATACGTTATACCAAAATAAAAACGCTTCAGATAATGTCTGGATATTCAATTCAGTTTCTCACATGACATCTTATGAAGTTAGTAGAAATGTTACAGACTTTTGAATCTCGAACACTTTCAATACTGTGCACTGATATTTTCTTTTTTGGAATATAAGCACATTCATGATTTTTTTTTTACAAACGTCAACAAATTTCACAATGTGTAGCAATGTACTGAAACAATTATAAAAATATTTGTTTTTATTTTGGATGATGCAGGGCATCCGAAGAGAGATTTTTCTAACAAAATGAAAGTATAATTTTTAGCAATAGGTATCTAGGAAAAGGCCACTACATGCGTTATAAATTCCAAATTTCCACAACCTGGCAAATACTGGTACACGCTAGCAAATTTAGATTTGCAATTACAGAATATGATTCTAATTTTTTCCTTTGCTCTTTATTCTAACACTACACTAAGTTTACTGTTTTATTTCGCTGCAGTTGATATTGTGTAGAACAATAAGAAAATCATAGTGAACAATGCATTCAACAAAATTTCACACACATTTCTAGATACCTATATCTAATAAGTTCAAAAGAAAGGACACACTTAGGGAGGTATTTTGGTGGTCAAGTCACTAAATAGAGATTAGCTGGTTTCCCGGCATAGCCCAGGATGTAATAAACATTGACTGAAATACATGTTCTAGCTGGTTTCTAGGCGTTGCCAGGGATGTAATATAGACACATTATGTTGTATATTACCTGTTCTCTTCTCCCTAAGGTAAAACAATTTCATATACATGCTGTAAATTACCTATGCTAGGGATAAAACATGAACAATACCAGTCCGGGGGTAGATAAAACAAATAATACATAGAGATGAAAGATTCCTCTCCCCTAAGAATAAAACATATGTTCAATATCTGCTTTTGTTTTTTCATTGTTTATACGGTCCCGAGCAACGCCGGGTAGCCCTGCTAGTCTTCTATATATATAAAAGGCAAAAATCGGTGTGTATGTATGTATGTATGTATGTTTGTTTGTAACGCTAAAACTTTTGAAAGACGGAACCAGAGTTGACAAATTTGGTATCATATTGCACCTTGATCACCCGGATGACAAATATCGAAATTTCACGTCAAACGGACCAGTAGAAAGGGGTCAACTGATCGTTTTTCTCCTAGGGGGGCCCCCCAAAAAACCTGTCATTTTAACGTTATTCAATACGTGTCACGTGACGTGACGTCAGCTCAAACTTTTGACAGACACAACCAAAGTTGACAAATTATGTATCATATTGAACCTTGATCACCCGCATGACAAATATCGAAATTCCACACCAAACGGACCATTAAAAGGGGGTGAACTGATCATTTCTCTCCTAGGGGGGCCCCAAAAAAAACCTGTCATTTTAATGTTAATATTACATAATCCAAAAACGCTTAGTCATGTCACGTGACGTGACGTCAACATCCAGTAATGGCGAACAAATGTAAACAAACACTTTGTTTTACCGATACTTTTGTAATTTCTCTTCTGCTTTGTTCTAGAGATTATTAAACTCCATGACAATGTCTCCAACGTATTTAACTGGTTAAAAATAGTATTTATACAAGAGTTTTAACGAAAAATATCAGGAAATAATGTACAGGAATAAAAAAAAATTCAGCTTTCAAAATATTCGTCGATAAAAAAACCGATCTTTATATTTACGCTAGCCATTTTGTATATTACCACGTGACCTGCTATCTCTTAAACTGGAGGGGGGGGATCCACTTGAATCCAACAAAACCAGTAATTTTTTTTTTCTGTTATATATACATCATTTTCTATAAAATTAAGTGTAGACTTTATAATTAAAACAAAAAATGTTATTCATACTAAAAAAAAAAAACGCTTAGTCATGTCACGTGACGTGACGTCAACATCCACTAATGGCGAACAATTGTACCTATTTATTATGCCTCCCCACGGGACAGTTAGACACCAGGGTCGTTTTTTAACGTGGAGAAAAGGTACAAAAATAAAAATTGTCTCAGTCGTGGAGGATTTCTCCTCCACCGAAAGAGAACAAGAAATAGAAGTGCAGCATCTGAAGAACAGATACTACACTTTGATCTTGACCAAAAGGCCAAGAATGCGAACAATTGTAAATAACAACTTTTTTCACAAAACCAACACCGTCTTTCTTTTTTTTCTCTCTCTTTCTCTCTCTCACCCACTTACTCTTCCCTCTCTCTCACCCTCTTTCTCTTGACGTCACACCACTGTTAAACTGTGGGGGGGGAACACATTCCCAGGCATTATCTCCTATAGATGCACATTTTATTAGAAATTCAGCTTTCAAAATATTAGACGATAATAAAAATATAAAACCAACACCCTCTTTCTCTTTTCTCTCTCTCTCACCAACTTACTCTTCTCTCTCTCTCACCCTCTTTCTCTTGACCTCCTACTACTGTTAAACTGTGTGTGTGTGTGGGGGGGGGGGAAGAGGCAGCTTGAAAACCAACAAAAACAGTGCACAGTTTCCCAAGCATTTGGGGTGGGAAGGGGGGGAAGAAGCCGAGCGCACAGTTTCGTGTGAGAGAGAGAGAACAATTCTCAACCTATATACTCAACAAATTTTTTATCTACAGATTTGAAAGTTTGTATATAGGGTATTCAGACATATGGAAATATATCTAGCATAATCTATCTATTATATCTATAAAAGTGAAAATGTGTGTGTGTGTGAGGTAGCCAGAGAGAGAGAGAGAGAGAGAGAGAGAGAGAGAGAGAGAGAGAGAGAGAGAGAGAGAGACAACAATTCTCAACCTATATATTCAATACATTTTTTATCTACAGATTTGAAAATTTGTATATAGGGTATTCAGACATATGGAAATATATCTAGCATAATCTATCTATTATATCTATAAAAGTGAAAATGTGTGTGTGTGTGAGGTAGCCAGAGAGAGAGAGAGAGAGAGAGAGAGAGAGACAACAATTCTCAACCTATATATTCAATACATTTTTTATCTACAGATTTGAAAATTTGTATATTGGGTATTCAGACATATGGAAATATATCTAGCATAATCTATCTATTATATCTATAAAAGTGAAAATGTGTGTGTGTGTGTGTGTGTGCGTAAGAGAGAGAGAGAACAATTCTCAACCTATATACTCAACGTATTTTTATCTACGGATTTTAAACTTTGTATATAGGGTATTCAGACATATAGAAATATATCTAGCATAATCTATACATTATATCTATAAAAGTGAGAATGTGAGTGTGTGAGAGAGAGAGAACAATTCTCAACCTATATATTCAACAAATTTTTTACCTACAGATTTGAAAATTTGTATATTGGGTATTCAGACATATGGAAATATATCTAGCATAATCGATCTATTATATCTATAAAAGTCAGAATGTTTGCGTGTGGTTGTGTGTGTAAGGTTGCGCGAGAGAGAGAGAGAACAATTCTCAACCTATCTATTCAATAAATTTGTTATCTACAGATTTGACCATTTGTATATAGGGTATTCAGACATATGGAAATATATCCAGCATAATCTATCTATTATATCCATAAAAGTGAGAATGTGTGCATGAGAGAGAGAGAGAGAGAGAGAGAGAGAGAGAGAGAGTAAGTACAATTCTCACCCTATATATTCAACAAATTTTTTATCTACCGATTATAAAATTTTTATATAGGGTATTCAGACATATGGAAATATATCTAGCATAATCTATCTATTATATCTAGAAAAGTGAGAATGTGTGTGAAAGAGAGAGAGAGAAGAGAGAGAGAGAGAACAATTCTCAACCTATATATTCAACTAATTTTTATGTACAGATCTGAAAATTTGTATACAGGGTATTCAGACATATGGAAATATATCTAGCATAATCTATTATATCTATAAAAGGTAGAATGTGTGTGTGTGTTTGTGAGTGAGTGAGTGAGTGAGTGAGTGAGAGAGAGAGAGAGAGAGAACAATTCTCAACCTATATACTCAACAAATTTTGTATCTACAGATTTGATAATTTGTATATAGGGTATTCAGACATAAGGAAATATATCTAGCATAATCTATCTATTATATCTATAAAAGTGAGAATGTGTGTGAAAGAGAGAGAGAGAGAACAATTCTCAACCTATATATTCAACAAATTCTATCTTTACAGATTTGAAAATTTGTATATAGGGTATTCAGACATTTGGCAATATATCTAGCATAATCTATTATATCTATAAAAGTGAGAATGTGTGTGTGAGATAGAGAGAAAGAACAATTCTCAACCTATATACTCAACAAATTTTTTATCTACAGATTTAAAAATTTGTATATAGGGTATTCAGACATATAGAAATATATCTAGCATAACCTATCTATTATATCTATAAAATGACCATGTGTGTGTGTGTGAGAGAGAGAGAGAGAGTCAGAGAGAGAGAGAGAACAATTTTCAGCTTGTGTGTGTGTGAGAAAGAGAGAGAGAGAAAGAGAGGAAGGAAAATTCTCACCCTATATATTCAACAAATTTTTTATCTACATATTAGAAAATTTGGATATAGGGTATTCAGACGTATGGAAATATATCTAGCATAATCTATCTATTATATCTATAAAAGTGAGAATGTGTGTGTGAGAGAGAGAGAAAGAGAGAGAGAGAGAACAATTCTCAACCTATATATTCAACTAATTTTTTATCTACAGATTTGAAAATGTGTATATTGGGTATTCAGACATATGTAAATATATCTGGCATAATCTATGTATTATATCTATAAAAGTGTGAATGTGAGTGATGGAAAGAGCAAAAAATTCTCAACCTATATAACCTATAAAAGTGAGAATATGTGTGAGAGAGAGAGAGAGAGAGAACAATTCTCAACCTATATATTCCACACATTTTTGGGCACAGATTTGGAAATTTGTATATAGGGTAGGCAGACATATAGAAATATATCTAGCATAATCTATCTATTATATCTATAAAAGTGAGAACTTGTGTGTGTGTGTGTGTGTGTGAGAGAGAGAGAGAGAACAATTCTTAACCTACATACTCAACAAATTTTTTACCTACAGTTTAGAAAATTTGTATATAGGGTATTCAGACATATGGAAATATATCTAGCATAATCTATCTATTATAACTACAAAAGTTAGAATGTGTGTGTGAGAGAGAGAGAGAGAGAGAGAACAATTCTAAACCTATATATTCAACAAATTTTTTATCTAAAGATTTGAAACTTTGTATATAGGGTATTCAGACATATGGAAATATATCTAGCATAATCTATCTATTTTATCTATAAAAGTGAGAATGCGTGTGTGTGAGATAGCGAGAGAGAGAGAGAGAAAAAGAGAGAGATAAAAATTCTCAACCTATACATTCAACAAATTTTTTATCCACAGATTTGAACATTTGTATATAGGGTGTTCAGACATATAGAAATATATCTAGCATAATCTATCTATTATATGTATAAAAGTGAGAATGTGTGTGTGTGTGAGAGAGAGGACAATTGTCAACCTATGTATACAACAAATTTTTTATCTACAGATTTCAAAATTTGTATATTGGGCATTCAGACATATTTCAATATATCTGGCATAATCTGTCTATTATATCTATAAAAGTGAGAATGTGTGTGATAGAGAGAGAGAGAGAACAATTCTCAACCTATATACTCAACAAATTTTTTATCTACAGATTTGAAAATTTGTATATAGGGTATTCAGACATATGGAAATATATCTAGCATAATCTATTATATCTATAAAAGTGAGAATGTGTGTGTGTGTGTGTGAGAGAGAGAGAGAGAGAACAATTCTCAACCCATATACTCAACAAATTCTTTATCTACAGATTTTAAAATTTGTATATAGAGTATTCATACAAATAGAAATATATCTAGGATAATCTTTCTATTATATCTATAAAAGTGAGAATGTGTGTGTGTGTGAGCGAGAGAGAGAGAGAGAGAGAGAGAGAACAGTTCTCAACCTATACATTCAACAAATTTTTATATATAGGGTATTCAGAAATATCGAAATATATCTAGCATAATCTATTATATCATTAAAAGTTAGAATGTGTGTGTGTGAGAGATAGAGAGAACAATTCTCAACCTATGCACTCTACAAATTTTTTATCTACAAATTAGAAAATTTGTATATAGGGTATTCACACATATGGAAATATATCTAGCATAATCTATCTATTATATCTATAAAAGTTAGAATGTGTGTGTGAGGTAGCCAGAGAGAGAGAGAGAGAGAGTAAGAACAATTTTCAACCTATATATTCAACAAATATTTGATCTACAGATTAGAAAATTTGTATATAGGGTATTCAGACATATGGAAATATATCTAGCATAATCTATCTATTATATCTCTAAAATTGAGAATGTGTGTGTGAGAGAGAGAGAGAGAACAATTTTCAACCTATATACTCAACAAATTTTTTTATCTACAGATTTGAAAATTTGTATATAGGGTATTCAGACATATGGAAATATATCTAGAGTAATCTATCTATTATATCTATAAAAGTGAGAATGCGTGTGTGTGTGAGAGAGAGCGACACAGAACAATTCTCAACCTATATATTCAACAAATTTTTTATGTACAGATCTGAAATATCACATTTGTATAGAAGTAGAAATCTTGATACCTACTCTGATACCTAATAAAAGAAAGGACACTCTTTAGGGCGGATTTTGATTATAACAAGTCACTAATTAGAAATTATAATAAACATTCAAATAATTTAAGAATTTTACCAAAATAAAATTGCATGGTAATCACCCAATTTCTGCCACAAAATTTTGATTGGCAGAACTCATAAACATAAAATATATATTTTCTAATTTCATCTTTTTTTTTTCTTTTTACATAATCTGGTTTGATGTTTTCCCAAATATTCAAATCACTATATTTTGCTGCTTAATATCAAATACAGCAACTGAGTTATTTTTATGCATCAAACAATTACATTTTCTCATTCATCCAAACTAATCACTGAACATCAATTTCATATTTTCTTCACTAAAATATTACTGTGCTTGATGTCATCAAGTGGAGCGGATCATTTTTTTTTCATTTGTTCACACATTTTTCCAATTTATATATATTTTAAAGATTCTTAGCCTATGTCATTGCATACCAATCTGTTTATTAAAAGTTAAGGTTCACTGTAAACACATATGTTACACCAAAATAAAAACGCTTCAGATAATGTCTTGATATTCAATTCAGTTTCTCACATGACATCTTATGAAGTTAGTAGAAATGTTACAGACTTTTGAATCTCAAACACTTTCAATACTGTGCACTGATATTTTCTTTTTTGCAATATAAGCACATTCATGATTTTTTTTACAAACGTTAAAAACTTTCACATTGTGTAGCAATATACTGAAACAATTATAAAAATATTTGTTTTTATTTTGAATGATGCAGGGCATCTGAAGAGAGATTTTTCTAACAAAATGAAAGTATAATTTTTAGCAATAGGTATCTAGGAAAAGGCCACTACATATGTTATAAGTTCCAAATTTCCACAACCTGGCAAATACTGGTACATGCTAGCAAATTTAGATTTGCAATTACAAAATATGATTCTAATTTTTTCCTTTGCTCTTTATTCTAACACTACACTAAGTTTACTGTGTTATTTCGCTACAGTTGATATTGTGTAGAACAATAAGAAAATCATAGTGAACAATGCATTCAACAAAATTTCACACACATTTCTAGATACCTATATCTAATAAGTTCAAAAGAAAGGACACACTTAGGGAGGTATTTTGGTGGTCAAGTCACTAAAAAGAGATTAGCTGGTTTCCCGGCATAGCCCAGGATATAATAAAGATTGACTGAAATACATGTTCTAGCTGGTTTCTAGGCGTTGCCAGGGATGTAATATAGACACATTATGTTGTATATTACCTGTTCTCTTCTCCCTAAGGTAAAACAATTTCATATACATGCTGTAAATTACCTATGCTAGGGATAAAACATGAACAATATCAGTCCTAGGGTAGATAAAACAAATAATACATAGAGATGAAAGATTCCTCTCCCCTAAGAATCATCTATATATATAAAAGCCAAACGTCTGTGTGTATGTATGTATGTTTGTTTGTAACGCTAAAACTTTTGAAAGACGGAACCAAACTTGACAAATTTGGTATCATATCGAAGCCCCATCACCCGGATGACAAATATCGAAATTTCACGTCAAACGGACCACTAGAAGTTGGTCAACTGATCAGTTATCTTCGAGGGGGCCCCCAAAAAAACCTGTCATTATCTATATATATAAAAGACAAATGTTTGTTTGTAACGCTAAAACTTGAGATGAAAGATTCCTCTCCCCTAAGAATAAAACATATGTTTAATATCTGCTTTTGTTTTTTCATTGTTTATACGGTCCCGAGCAACGCCGGGTAGCCCTGCTAGTCTTCTATATATATAAATCCCAAATGTCTGTGAGTTTGTATGTTTGTATGTAACGCTAAAACTTTTGAAAGACACAACCAGACTTGATAAATTTGGTATCATATCGAAGCCCCGTGTCCCGGATGACAAATATCGAAATTTCACGTCAAACGGACGAGGAGAAAGGGGTAAACGTATCAGTTATCTCCAAGGGGGTCCCAAAAAAAACTGTCATTGTAATGCTTTTTATTACGTAATTCTTGAATGATCCAATGTAATTAATACGTAAAAAAAAAAAAGCTTAGTCATGTCACGTGACGTGACGTCAACGTCCACTAATGGCGAACAATTGTTAATAAAAAAATCTTTCTCCGATACTTTTGCATTTTTCTCTTCGGCTCAGTTATATCTTTTTTTTTACTTTATGCCAATGTTTCCATCGTTATTACCTGGTTATAAATATTATTTATACAAGAGTTTTAACGAAAAATGTCAGGAAAAAATGTACGGGAATAAAAAAATTCACCTTTCAAAATATTAGACGATTATAAAAATATCGTAATATTTATGTTATGTAAAATAATTAGCCATTTTGTATATTACCACGTGACCTCATACCTCTTAAGCTGGAAGGGGGGGGAGTAAAACCAACACCGTCTCTCTCTCTCACACTTACTCTCTCTCTCTCTCACTTTCTCTATCACCCTCTTTCTATTTTTCTATTCGTTTAAAAACGCTTAGTCATGTCACGTGACGTGACGTCACGGTTTGGTTACTATGGAAACACTTACTTTTTGTGCTGCTTCGAAAAGGAACAAAATTCAACATACACCGCTTCCTCTTCCCTCCCTCCCTCTCTCTCACACACACACACACACACTTTCTTCGGTGTGTTTTTGTTGTTACGTACGTATTTTTTTATATTTTTATCTCAGTAATTTTTATTATATTTAATAGCATTTTCTTTTTTTTTTTTCATGGGAAATTATTTTTCTATTCGTTTTAAGAAAATGCTATTAAAAAATAAAAATGCGATAAATTCTGGCAACAGTTATTTATTTATGCTATTCGCAGCCGGCCGGAAGAAACGCGCATAGACATTTTGTAAACATTGTTTTTAAAAAATAAAAAATAATACTTCTATTATGTTTTAAACGACTGTAATAGTTTATTTTGGAAGTATAAAAAAAAAGTCCATTAATTTGAACTTAAAGCCTGTTTGAATAAAACTTATATAAAAAAAAACCGTCACTTCCGGCAAATGGCTATGTAAACAACTGGTGGCATTTTTCGAATACATCGGTAAACACTGTATGTTTTTCGAGCTGAATAAATATGTTACATTGAATAAAAACACAAAAAATATATCCAGTTGGATAGAAAAGTAACTTATCTTGCCTTTCCTAACATTTATTTGTTATATATTTGTCTTTTGACCGTCCACTAATGGCGAGTTTTTTTTTTTTTTTAATAAAACTAATTTTAAAATTTCGATGTTAGATAAACAGTCCATCACATGTCAATATAAAAATTCTCTTTTTGTTTGATAAAAAGAATAAACAGTTAATAGATACAACAAAAAAGTCCATTAAGTTCAACAAACTAAACTCTTTTATTTATAATAAAACTCTTCGACAGTTTAAATGCTTTCAAAATCCTATGTAAGTATATCGTTTTTACTGTACACAGATTCGAAAAAGTTGTCATCAAACAAATATATGACAGAGTTGAATAAATATGTTACATTGATTAAAAACACTTCTTATTAGCATTTTCTTTTTATATGACAACGTTAATGTTCATGAATCTCTCTTTTAATCATTTTTATCGACTATCAGCCAAATAACCGGGGTCTAAAATTTGGGAAATTATTTTTCTATTCATTTAAAGAATATGCTATTAAAAAAGAAAAAGTCGATAAAAGTTAAACATAAACAGTAAAAAAATAGAAGATATTATTATTAAATAACAATAATTATTAAAAATAAATATTAACATTTACAATAATAAAATGAGTTAGTATTAAAAATAATTATTAAAATAAAAATGAGTTTATTATTAAAAATACATATTAATATTCAATTAAAATTGTTTTTATTATTAAAAATAAATATTAATATTTAAAGTAGAATAAAATGTGTTTATTATTATAAATAAATATTAATATTTAAAATAATATGTGTTTATTATTAAAAATAAATATTAATATTTAAAATAATATAATGTGTTTATTATTACAAATAAATATTAATATTAAAATAAAATGTGTTTATTATTAAAAATAAATATTAAGGAAGGTCAACAGGTGGAGGAAAAATAGTCAATGCAGGTCATACCACCTGACCAGCTAAAATCGCCTTTTTATATAAGGCAGACAGTCATACTATTTGCCTTGAGGGCGGGCTAAGCCCTCCTACCCCCCCCCCCCACCCCAAAGCTGAGAGCTGGGGAAACTTCTCTCAGAAGGGGTATGGGAGGACAGGGAGACCTTCCCTCTTTCAACTAAGAGATAGATATCCTTTTGTATGGTTGATTGACCCCCCCCCCCCTGTCGGTTCTGCTTACTCCATTCCGAAAGAGATCAACCTTACACAAAAAAAAAAAAAATATGGGGACAGGGAAGCCTTCCCGGGCCCCCTTTCTGGGAGGAGAAGTTCCCCGGCTCCTACCTTTTTGGGAGTGCTCAGCCCGTCCTCCAGTCAACCACAATATTTGAAGAATAAAGATATTTTTGTTTTTGTGTTTTAGGTGGTGAAGGTGATCTGGGGAGTGTTTTTTTTTTTCACAAATTAAGATTTTCATTGACCACTCTCAATACTATCAGAAATGAACAAAGTTAATTAAACAGTCTACACAATATAAACTAACTGTTTTGTTGGCTTTTTATTCTAACTCCAAACTAACCCATAACTACATTTTTCTTTTATTTTGCAAATTTGATTTCCTTTAGTTTATATTGTGTAGCTGAATCAGAAATTGATTTATCTTTTGTCATTTGTAGTTAACATGCTATCAGCGCAATTACTACAGTGTAATCACACATGATCTACCAAAATAAAAACACTTCAGATAAAGTCTTAAATAGAATTCAGTTCCTTACATGACATCTGATGAAGTCAGTACAAACGTTACAAACTAATACTTGAAAAACAATTTGACATTTACTGTACTACAATATCACATTTGTATAGAAGTAGAAATCTGGATACCTATTCTGATACCTAATAAAAGAAAGGACACTCTTTGGGGCGGATTTTGATGATAACAAGTCACTAATTAGAAATTATAATAAACATTGAAATAATTTAAGAATTTTACCAAAATAAAATTACTTGGTAATCACCCAATTTCTGCCACAAAATTTTAATTGGCAAAACTCATAAGCATAAAATATATATTTTCAAATTTCATCTTTTTTTTTTTACATAATCTGGTTTGATGTTTTCCTAAATATTCAAATCACTATATTTTGCTGCTTAATATTAAATACAGCAAATGAGTTATTTTTATGCATCAAACAATTACATTTTCTCATTCATCCAAACTAATCACTGAACATCAATTTCATATTTTCTTCACCAAAATATTACTGTGCTTGATGTCATCAAGTAGAGCGGATCATTTTTTTTTACATTTGTTTACACATTTTTTACAAATGTTTTTGAGAGTCCATACAAAGTTATAAGTGTTCAACATTTTTTTTCATTTGAATATATTTTGTCTAAGATTCTTAGCCTATGTCATTGCATACCAATTTGTTTCTTGAAAGTTAAGTTCACTGTAAAAACATCTGATACACCAAAATCCCTGATACCTGTTTCTTATAAGCGCCAAATAACTATCACTATTTCGATTTGTGTTTCATGAGAACAATTCAATATTGATACATTATAAGAAACATTTCCAGTGCTTTTCTCTTTTTAGCAATAGTTGGTTGATAATTAGAGGACACAACTAACCCTATACTATGCTTTACTTTGTTTTGTATATATATTTTGTATTGTGTGGAATTAACAAAGATTCATATGCAGGAATCTGTTGATATATTCCAAGAATCCCAATGCGACCAACAAACTTGAAAGACTACAATTTCTTTTTACTATGACCAATAAGAAAGCTCAAGGACTAAGTTGTTGGACTCATCCTGATCACCATTTTATATTATTGTTAACAGTAAGTTTAACATTTTTTTTTTAAATAAAACTAATTTTAAAATTTCGATGTTCGAAAAAGAGTCCATAAAGAATAAAACAGTTAATAAATACAAAAAAAAGTCCATTAATTTGAACTTAAAGCCTGTTTGAATAAAACTTATATAAAAAAAAACCGTCACTTCCGGCAAATGGCTATGTAAACAACTGGTGGCATTTTTCGAATACATCGGTAAACACTATGTTTTTCGAGCTGAATAAATATGTTACATTGAATAAAAACACAAAAAATATATCCAGTTGCCTTTGATAACATTTATTTGTTATATATTTGTCTTTTGACAACTTTTTTGAATCTACGTGTAGAGTAATACAAACCCAAATATTTTTTTTTTAAACAGTAATGAATTTTCCGAACTCAATATTTTACAATTTTTAAAATTTTAAAATCTATCAAAATTTTTCTATTGATTCTATTTTTACGATATTTTCAGGGTCAATGTGAAATTTTATGTTCTTTCCAATAAATCGAAAATAATATTATAGACTATCGTTTTTTTTTTTTTTCACGAACCCCCCCCCCATGTACATTTTTCGAATACATCGCTAAACACTGTATGTTTTTCGAGCTGAATAAATATGTTACATTGAATAAAAACACAAAAAATATATCCAGTTGGATAAAAAAGTAACTTATCTTGCCTTTGCTAACATTTATTTGTTATATATTTGTCTTTTGACCGTCCACTAATGGCGAGTCTTTTTTTTTTTATTTTTTAGTAAAAAAAAATAAGATATTATTATTAAATAACAATAATTATTAAAAATAAATATTAACATTTACAATAATAAAATGAGTTAGTATTAAAAATAATTATTAATATTTAAAATATGTGTTCATTAATAACAATAAATATTAATATTTAATATAAAATAAAATGTGTTTATTAATGAATATAAATATTACTATTTAAAATTATAAAATGTGCTTATTATTAACAATAAATATTAATATTTAAAATAATAACATGTGTTTATTATTAAAATTAAATATTAATATTTAAAATAAAATAACGTGTTTATTATTAAAAATTAATACTAATATTTAAAATAAAATAAGTGTTTATTATTAAAAATAAATATTAACATTTACAATAATAAAAGGTGTTTATTATTAACAATAAGTATTAATATTAAAAATAACATAAAATGTGTTTATTATTAAAAATAAATAATAATATTTAAAATAATAAAATGTGTTCATTATTAAAAATAAATATTAATATTAAAATAAAAATGTGTTTATTATTAAAAATACATATTAATATTCAAATAAAATTGTTTTTATTATTAAAAATAAATATTAATATTTAAAGTAGAATAAAATGTGTTTATTATTATAAATAAATATTAATATTTAAAATAATATGTGTTTATTATTAAAAATAAATATTAATATTTAAAATAATATAATGTGTTTATTATTACAAATAAATATTAATATTAAAATAAAATGTGTTTATTATTAAAAATAAATATTAAGGAAGGTCAACAGGTGGAGGAAAAATAGTCAATGCAGGTCATACCACCTGACCAGCTAAAATCGCCTTTTTATATAAGGCAGACAGTCATACTATTTGCCTTGAGGGCGTGCTAAGCCCTCCTACCCCCCCCCCCCAAAGCTGAGAGCTGGGGAAACTTCTCTCAGAAGGGGTATGGGAGGACAGGGAGACCTTCCCTCTTTCAACTAAGAGATAGATATCCTTTTGTATGGTTGATTGACCCCCCCCCTGTCGGTTCCGCTTACTCCATTCGGAAAGAGATCAACCTTACACAAAAAAAAAAAAAAAATATGGGGACAGGGAAGCCTTCCCGGGCCCCCTTTCTGGGAGGAGAAGTTCCCCGGCTCCTACCTTTTTGGGAGTGCTCAGCCCGCCCTCCAGTCAACCACAATATTTGAAGAATAAAGATATTTTTATTTTTGTGTTTTAGGTGGTGAAGGTGATCTGGGGAGTGTTTTTTTTTTTTCACAAAAAAGGTACTTTTTACGAATGGGTATCCAAGAAAATTACAGTATTTTGTCAGAAATTAAGGTTTTCATTGACCACTCTCAATACTATCAGAAATGAACAAAGTTAATTAAACAGTCTACACAATATAAACTAACTGTTTTGTTGGCTTTTTATTCTAACTCCAAACTAACCCATAACTACATTTTTCTTTTATTTTGCAAATTTGATTTCCTTTAGTTTATATTGTGTAGCTGAATCAGAAATTGATTTATCTTTTGTCATTTGTAGTTAACATGCTATCAGCGCAATTACTACAGTGTAATCACACATGATCTACCAAAATAAAAACACTTCAGATAAAGTCTTAAATAGAATTCAGTTCCTTACATGACATCTGATGAAGTCAGTACAAACGTTACAAACTAATACTTGAAAAACAATTTGACATTTACTGTACTACAATATCACATTGGTATAGAAGTAGAAATCTGGATACCTATTCTGATACCTAATAAAAGAAAGGACACTCTTTGGGGCGGATTTTGATGATAACAAGTCACTAATTAGAAATTATAATAAACATGAAATAATTTAAGAATTTTACCAAAATAAAATTACTTGGTAATCACCCAATTTCTGCCACAAAATTTTGATTGGCAAAACTCATAAGCATAAAATATATATTTTCTAATTTCATCTTTTTTTTTTTACATAATCTGGTTTGATGTTTTCCTAAATATTCAAATCACTATATTTTGCTGCTTAATATTAAATACAGCAAATGAGTTATTTTTATGCATCAAACAATTACATTTTCTTATTCATCCAAACTAATCACTGAACATCAATTTCATATTTTATTCACCAAAATATTACTGTGCTTGATGTCATCAAGTAGAGCGGATCATTTTTTTTTACATTTGTTTACACATTTTTTACAAATGTTTTTGAGAGTCCATACAAAGTTATAAGTGTTCAACATTTTTTTTCATTTGAATATATTTTGTCTAAGATTCTTAGCCTATGTCATTGCATACCAATTTGTTTCTTGAAAGTTAAGTTCACTGTAAAAACATCTGATACACCAAAATCCCTGATACCTGTTTCTTATAAGCGCCAAATAACTATCACTATTTCGATTTGTGTTTCATGAGAACAATTCAATATTGATACATTATAAGAAACATTTCCAGTGCTTTTCTCTTTTTAGCAATAGTTGGTTGATAATTAGAGGACACAACTAACCCTATACTATGCTTTACTTTGTTTTGTATATATATTTTGTATTGTGTGAAATTAACAAAGATTCATATGCAGGAATCTGTTGATACATTCCAAGAATCCCAATGCGACCAACAAACTTGAAAGACTACAATTTCTTTTTACTATGACCAATAAGAAAGCTCAAGGACTAAGTTGTTGGACTCATCCTGATCACCATTTTAAATTATTGTTAACAGTAAGTTTAACATTTTAAGTACAGAATAATATTCCTTTTGATATTTATAAATTACTATTTTCTGTGACAGATGTTACTTTTTCAATATTGATTGTACCCTCTTTTGTGTTTTTAAATTTTGCATACAATAATATTAAGCACACCATACCAAGACCACTATTTCAGCATCTAATAAACTGCCTACCAAGACCAATGTTTTCAAGTGACAATGGAGAGTATTCATGTTATGTTTCACATTTTTATGTTTTAAAATATTTTGCTGCTTAATATTCAGCAGATGTTTACTTTGTTTTGTGTATATACTTTATATTAGGTAGAATAAACAAAACTTAATTTCGCTACCATCATTATTTGTAGTGACATGCACTGTTAACATAAATAAAATCACTGGTGACAATCCCTGATACCTGTTTCGTATAAGCACCAAATAACTATGATAATGTGTTATTGTTGATACATTATAATAAACATTTCCATTGACTGGTCGTTTGCTTAGCTTAGGTTTACATCATTTTTTCACAATGTTTCTCTACTTGCTTTCAGCATGAGAGCAGATCATATTCTGCACATGTTTCATGCATATCACAAAAACTTATAATATTTGATCAACATTTGACTAACAATTTTACAAAAAAGACCTACCACCTTAAGGGGGGTAAAGGTAAGGCTCCCCACATAACCATAAAAGAAAGCCGCCCCCCCCATACAGTGGGAAAGAGCTCCCTTCCCATTCTGGGGCAGAGAAGGGGCAAGGAAAACTCTTAAACATAAATGGTCAACGGAGGGTATACACCCTGGGAAACTAAAAGTCTATATGGAATCTGCATAAATTAAAATATCCTGTTTAAGCGTATTGTATGACAGGGAGGGAAGGTCAACAGGTGGAAGAAAAATGGTCTACGCAGAGCATACCGCCTGACAAGCTAAAATCGCCTTTTTATATACGGCAGACAATCAGACTCTGATTGCCTGGACGGCGGGCTGAGCAATGAATGTGGAAGCCGGGGAACTTCTCTCAGAAGGAGGATGGGAGGCCCAGGGAGCCTTCGCTCTCCTCCTAAGAGAGGGATATCCTCTTACTCCCTTTGGAAAGAGATCAACCTTACACAAAACAAAAAATATGGGAAGAGAAGCCTTCCCGGGCCCCCCTCCCCCTTCTGGGAGGAGAAGTTCCCTGGCTCCAACGTTTTTTTTTTGGGGGGGGGGCCTAAGCCTGTCCTCCAGGCAACCAAATGAAAAAGAAATTTACCCATCCCACCTTTGTAGGAAGTGTGCTCAGCCCACCTTCTGAGCCACTGTGAAAGTTTCCTTCCACCAAAAGGGAAGGGAACGAGGAAGGAAAAGTCTCTGAGAATCTTCATGCAATTTCTTTGACAAAGAAACTGTTTTCACTTGATTCCACACAAAATTTTTATTGCTTTTTCATCTATTGTCTTATATTAGGATTTCTTTAAGCATGTTATTTTATTTAAGAGTACTAAATAGCTTTTCAGTTTCTTGAGACTCTTTCAACTGTCTGGATTCTGCAGCAACGTTGTGGAGTGATATGTAAAACATAAATTGGTACTATATAACAATAGGTATGTAGAATTCTAACTCGCCAGTGTTGATCGTTTCAATTATTTACAAATTCACCAGGTCCTAGATATGACCATAAACTGTATCCAAACATGGGGCTTTGTGAAGTGTGAAGCCACCATTTAATTGCTATTAATTATTATTACTGTTAAAAACTCAAGAAATATCCGAAAATATGTCAACCTTACAAAAAAGAACTACCACCTTAAGTGGAGTAGAGGTAAGGCTCCCCCACATAACCATAAAAGAAAGCCGCCCCCCCCCTACAGGGGGAAAGAGCTCCCCTCCCATTCCAGGGTAGGGAAGGAGTAAGGAAAACTCTTAAACATAAATGGTCAACGAAGGGTATACACCCTGGGAAGCTAAAAGAGCCTTTTTATACAGCTCATCTGATGGCAAAACTTAAAAAGATAAAGAGATCAATAGCTATAGCCAGCCGGTCTCATGAACACAGGTTTACACTCCATCCAAGTTCAGTTGAGGCCTCTATTTCCTCCGTGCGAATAAGGTCCTGACCCCTCCCCAAGTGCGGGGAGTTTGCCCGACTCCACTCCGGGCACACTTAACAAGAAAACTACCCCCTCCCTAATGCAGGAGAGAGAATGCTCACTGCTTGATCTCCTTCTTTGGTTGGATGACTGCCACCTCCCCATAGCGAGGGGTAAAAAAAAAAAGCAAATCACCCCTTCAGCCCTTCCCTGCATAGCACGGCTCCCTCCTTCAGGGAGGGAAGGTCAATAGGTGGAGGAAAAATAGTCAACGCAGGGCATACCGCCTGAGAAGCTAAAATCGCCTTTTTATATACGGCAGACAGTCAGACTCTATTTGCCTTGAGGGCGGGCTAAGCCCCTCCCCCAAATTTGAGAGCCGGAGAAACTTCTCCTCTCAGAAGCTGGAGGGGAGGCCAGGGAGCCTTCCCTCTTTCAACTAAGAGACGGATATATATGTATCTTTCTTTTCTTTGCTTATTTCTTGGTACTAAGGATTTCTGTATGCATGTTATTTTATTTAAGAGTACTAAATAGCTTTTCAGTTTCTTGAGACTCTTTCACCTGTCTGGATTCTGCAGCAACGTTGTGGAGTGATATGTAAAACATAAATTGGTACTTTATAACAATAGGTATGTAGAATTCTAACTCGCCAGTGTTGATCGCTTCGATTATTTACAAATTCACCAGGTCCTGGATATGACCATAAACTGTATCCAAACGTGGGGCTTTGTGAAGTGTGAAGCCACCATTTAATTGCTATTGCTACCAGGTCCACTCTGATCTAGAGTGGTAGTACCTGTTAGGGTCCCAATTATGAGTTAAATAGAAACCAACATTAAATAAACAAATATATTCAAGGAAAAAAATGTCACTGGATTTGGCATGAAATAACCTGATATAGTGTTGATATGTCATAAAACAAAATGAACCAACAAATTCACCAATCGACACATTATCAACAAATGTATCTTTCTTTTCCTTTTTCTATGCTTATTTCTTGGTTCTAAGCTTATCATTAACAAACCCTGACATTTCTTTTACTTTGTTTTGTGTATATATTTTATTTTGTGTAGAATTAAAAAAAAAAAAAAAAAATTACATTTCGCTACCACATTTGCAGCGAAATGTTAGCATAAATAAAATCACTGGTGACAACCCATGATGTTTTTTCTAATGAACACCAATTAACCAACACGCTTTCCATTGGTTTTTCATAACAATTTAATATTGATAAATTATAATAAACATTTCCATTACTTTTCTCTTTTTATCAATAAATATACTTGGTTGATAATTAGAGGACACAATGTTTATTGTAATAAAACTTGTGATCTATAACATCCAATTCTAACAATTAAACTTTCCTTTCTCAATTGAAACAAACAACATACCCCACACTATGTTCCTAAAAATGAGGATTTTACTATTGCGTTTACATAATTTTTTAGCTATGTTTCTCTTACTTTCAGCATGAGAAAATATAATTTTCTACATGTGTTTCATGCATAACACACAAACGTATATGTGACCAACATTTTACCTCTGATATTTTTCCAAAAACACCAAATAACATTCACGCTTTCCATTGGTTTTTCATAATAACAATTTAATATTTATAATTTATAATAAACATGTCCATTCATTTTCTCTTTTTATCAATAAATATGCTTGGTTGATAATTAGAGGACTAAAATCAGATTTGTAAAAATTTCATTTTTTTTTTTTTCACTCTGAGAATTTTCTTTTTATTTCTTTGACAAACTATTTTTTTCAATTGACTTCAGCACATGATTGTTATTGCTTCTTCCCCTTTTGTCTTATATTTTTTTTCTTCATGCCAAAGATTTTATATATCAAATTTTTTCTCATTTCTTACATTTTATTTCTTTAATTCATAGTCCGCCAATATAGTATTAGTTTCAATTCCATTGAACACAATGTTTTATATAGTAAACATCAGTATATTTCACTTTTCAAGTATTTTTTTATTTTATTTCAAATACTATGTTTTATTTCATTTTGTTGACACTCATTTACCTCTCTGGGGTGCTACAAGGAACATGTAGAGTGATATATCAAACATGAATTGGTACTTTATAACAATAGGTATCTAGCATTTTCAGATAGCAATGTGGATAGTTTTAAACATGTATACACTTAAAATCTCATAATATAAAGAAATGTATCTTTTTTTTTCTTTTCCTTTGCTTATTTCTCTAACCTAAACATATCATTAACTAACCATAAACTTTGTTTTAGTTTTATATATCTATTTTATATTGAAGAATACACAAAAATCAATTTCACTACCACATTTACAATGTTAGCATACACAAAAATCACTGGTTACAATCATTGATAGCTGTTTCTTATAAGCACCAAATATCTATCACAATTTCGAATTGTTTTTCATGATAACAATTCAATATTGATACATTATAAGAAACATTTCCGTTGCTTTTCTCTTTTTATAAATACAAATAATATTAAGCACACCATACCAAGCCCACTGTTTCAGCATCTAATAAACTGCCTACCAAGATCAATGTTTTCAAGTGACAATGGAGAGTATTCATGTTATGTTTCACATTTTTATGTTTTGATATATTTTGCTGCTTAATATCAAATTCAGCAGATGAGTTCTTTCTTATGCATCAAACAATTACATTTTCTGATATTCATTCAAGCTAATTACTGAAAATCAATTACATATTTTCTTTACTAAAATAATACTGTGCTTGATTTCATCAAGTGGTGCAGATCTGTTTTTACACTAACAATGTGCACATTTTTTGAAGAATAAAGTTATTTTTTGTTTTTATTTTTAAGGTGGTGAAGGTGATCCGGGGAGTGTTTTTTTTTTTTTTTTTTTTTTTTTTTTCAAAAAAGGTACTTTTTACGAATGGGTATCCAAGAAACGTTCAGTATTTTGTCATAAATTAAGATTTTCTTTGACCACTATCAATACTATCAGAAATGAACAATCTACACAATACAAACTAACGGTTTTGTTGCCTTTTTATTATAACTCCAAACTAACCCATAACTACATTTTTCTTTTATTTTGCAATTTGATTTCCTTTAGTTTATATTGTGTAGCTGAATCAGAAATTGATTGAACTTTTGTCATTTGTAGTTAACATGCTTTCAGCGCAATTACTACAGTGTAATCACACATGATCTACCAAAATAAAAACACTTCAGATAAAGTCTTAAATAGAATTCAGTTCCTTACATGACATCTGATGAAGTCAGTAGAAACATTACAAACTAATACTTGAAAAACAATTTGACATTTACTGTACTACAATAACACATTTGTAAAGAAGTAGAAATCTGGATACCTATTCTGATACCTAATAAAAGAAAGGACACTCTTTGGGGCGGATTTTGATGATAACAAGTCACTAATTAGACATTATAATAAACATTCAAATAATTTAAGAATTTTACCAAAATAAAATTACGTGGTAATCACCCAATTTCTGCCACAAAATTCTGATTGGCAAAACTCATAAACATAAAATATATATTTTCTAATTTCATCTTTTTTACTTTTTACATAATCTGATTTGATGTTTTCCTAAAGATTCAAATCACTGTATTTTGCTGCTTAATATCAAATGCAGCAGATGAGTTCTTTTTTATGCATTAAACAATTACATTTTCTCATATTCATCCAAACTGAAAATCATTATTTTCATATTTTCTTCATTAAAATATCACTGTGCTTGATGTCATCAAGTGGAGCGGATCATTTTCTTTCTTTTTTTTTTTTCTTTTTTTTTTTTCATTTGTTTACACATTTTTTACAAATGTTTTTGAGAGTCCATACAATGTTATAAGTGTTCAACATTTTTTTTTTCATTTGAATATATTTTGCCTAAGATTCTTAGCCTATATCATTGCATACCAATTTGTTTCTTGAAAGTTAAGTTCACTGTAAAAACATCTGATACACCAAAATCCCTGATACCTGTTTCTTATAAGCGCCAAATAACTATCACTATTTCGATTTGTGTTTCATGAGAACAATTCAATATTGATACATTATAAGAAACATTTCCAGTGCTTTTCTCTTTTTAGCAATACATATAGTTGGTTGCTAATCAGAGGACTTAACTAACCCTATAATTTGCTTTACTTTGTTTTGTATATATATTTTGTATTGTGTGGAATTAACAAAAATTCATATGCAGAAATCTGTTGATTCATTCCAAGAATCCCAATGCGACCAACAAACTTGAAAGATTACAATTTCTTTTTACTATGACCAATAAGAAAGCTCAAGAACTAAGTTGTTGGACTCATCCTGATCACCATTTTACAGTATTGTTAACAGTAAGTTTAACATTTTAAGTACAGAACAATATTATGTTTTGATTTTTACAAATTACTATTTTCTGTGACAGATGTTACTTTTTCAATATTGATTGTACGCTCTTTTGTGTTTTTACATTTTGCATAAAATAATATTAAGCACACAATACCAAGCCCACTATTTCAGCATCTAATAAACTTCCTACCAAGACCAATGTTTTCAAGTGACAATGGAGAGTATTCATGTTGTTTCACATTTTTATGTTTTTAAATATTTTGCTGCTTAATATCAAATTCAGACCCCTATTTCCTCCGTGCGATTAAGGTCCTATTTGCCTTGAGGGCGGGCTAAGCCCTCTTTCCCCCCCCCCCAAAGTTGAGAGCCAGGGAAACTTCTCCTCTCAGAAGCGGGAGGGGAGGCCAGGGAGCCTTCCCTCTTTCAACTAAGAGACGGATATCCTTTTGTATGGTTGATCTCCTCCCCCCCGTCTCTGTCGGTTCCGCTTACTCCCTTCGGAAAGAGATCAAGCTTACACAAAAAAAAAAAAAATATGTGGAGAGGAAAGCCTTTCTGGGAGGAGAAGTTCATCATGATCACGGATCGACATTCTTTATTGATGCCCCAGGTGGAACTGGCAAAACTTTCCTGTTAAATCTGCTCCTTGCAAAAGTTCGTCTCACAAACAATATTGCCCTTGCAGTGGCATCCAGTGGAATTGCAGCAACACTTTTGGATGGTGGTAGAACTGCTCACTCTATGTTTTCTCTCCCATTGGACCTTACTAGACAGGAAAAACCATTGTGTAATATTAAAAAAGATTCAGCAAAGGCTAAACTACTGCAAAACTGTAAATTAATAATCTGGGATGAAGCAACAATGAGTCACAAAAAAGCTATGGAAGCAGTAGATTCTACACTACAGGACCTAAAAGATAACACACAAATAATGGGTGGAGTGACTTTGGTTTTTGCTGGTGATTTCAGACAAACCCTTCCAATTGTTCCTCGAGGAACCAGAGCTGATCAAATGAATGCATGTCTCAAAAACTCCTATTTATGGCATCATATTAAAACAATGAGTTTAACACTAAACATGCGAGTACATTTACATGCTGATGATGCTGTTGGTGACTTTGCCATTAAACTTTTGCAAGTGGGTAATGGACTTCTGGACAAGGACTCCTATAACCAGATTCAGTTGCCTTTTACAACAATTCAAACAGAAGAGGAATTTATAATGAGAGTTTTTCCAGATCTTCATAATTTGCATACGGATATCAATTGGCTAAGTAGCCGTGCAATTTTAGCAGCAAAGAATGAATCTGTAAATGAAATAAATAGCAGGTTGTTGAATAGATTACCTGGAGAAATCATATTATACAATTCAGTTGATACAATCTGTTCACAGGACGAAGTAACAAATTATCCGACTGAGTTTCTTAATAGTCTTGAACCACCAGGAACGCCTCCACATAGTCTGTTTCTAAAACTTGGAGCACCAATAATGTTACTTCGCAATCTTGATCCACCAAAACTCTGCAATGGCACAAGGCTCACCATAAAGAATATGATGCCTCATGTACTGGAAGCAACAATTATGTCAGGTAAGTATGCAGGAGTACACTGCTTCATTCCCAGAATCCCAATGAGACCACAAGAATTGCCATTTGAGTTTGAAAGGCTGCAATTTCCTGTCAAGCTAAGTTTTGCAATGACAATAAACAAATCACAAGGACAGTCACTAAAAGTTGTTGGGCTCAACCTGTCAAAACCAGTATTTTCTCATGGACAGCTATATGTTGGCCTATCAAGAGTTGGACACCCTGATGGACTCTTCATTCTGGCACCAGATAAAAAAACCAAAAATATTGTATATTCTGAAGCATTAAGATGAAGCATAAATATATAAACATGATTACGAAACTTTTCCCTGAAGCAAAAAATATATAAACAACATGATTACGAAACTTTTCCCTGAAGGAAAAATATATAAAGATGATTACGAAACTTTGCCCAGAAGGAAAAGAATGCGAAATGTGCCATGGAAAAACCCTTTGCGTTACATACATGTGCGAGGGAGTCTTAAAGCTAACTGTACAAAGCAAGGTATACCACCATCCTCCTTCAGATTGGATTGGACAAAAATGAATCGAACCCACAAACTAAAGTTTAAAAATCTGGTACAGTATCCATCATGCCATGGCAATGAATACATTGGACAAGATTAATTTAATGTTAAAAACTCAAGAAATATCTGAAAGTATGTCAAACTTACAAAAAAGAACTACCACCTAAAGTGGAGTAGAGGTAAGGCTCCCCCACATAACCAAAAAAGAAAGCCCCCCCCCCCGCCCTACAGGAGACAGGAGCTCCCCTACCATTCTGGGGCAGGGAAGGAGCAAGGAAAACTCTTAAACATAAATTGTCAACGAAGGGTATACACCCTTGGGAGCTAGAAGAGTCTTTTTATACGCATCAACACACAGCGAAACTTAAAAAGATAAAGAGATCAATAGCTATAGCCAGCTGGTCTCATAAACACAGGTGTACACTACACCGAAATTCACTTCAGGTCTGCATTTCCTCCATGCGAATAAGGTCCTGATTCCCCCCCAAGTGCAGGAAAGTTGCCCAACTCCCCTCTGGGTACACTTAAAAAGAAAACTACCCCCTCCCTAAGGCAGGAGAGAGAAGGCTCCCTGCCCCATCTCCTTCGTTGGTCGGATGACTGTCACCTCCCTAGAGCGAGGGATAAAAAAAAAAAGCAAATCACCCCTTCAGTCCTTCCCTAATCTGAGTAGCACGGCTCCCTCCTTCAGGGAGGGAAGGTCAACAGGTGGAGGAAAAATAGTCAACGCAGGGCATACCGCCTGACAAGCTAAAATCGTATTTTTATATACGGCAGACAGTAAGACTATTTGCCTTGGGGGCGGGCTAAGCACTCCCTCACCCCCAAAGTGGGAGCCGGGGAAACTTCTCCTCTCAGAAGCGGGAGAGGAGGCCAGGGAACCTTCTTTTTCCCCTAAAAGAGGGATATCCTTTTGTATGGTTGGTCTCCCCCCCCCCTGTTGGTACCGCTTACTCCCTCCGGAAAGAGATCAACCTTACACAAAAACAAAAAAAAAAAAATATGGGTAGAGGGAAGCCTTCCAGAGCCCCCTTCTGGGAGAAGTTCCCCGGCTCCCACCTTTTGGGGAGTGCGCAGCCTGCACTCCAGTCAACCAAATAAATAAAAAATTTACCCATCCCACCTTTGTGGGGAGAGTGCTCAGCCCACCTTCTGAGCCACCATAAAACAAAAGGTTCCTTCCACCAGAAGGGAAGGGAAGTAGAAAGAAAAAATATTTAAAAATACATGGTCAACACATGGTATAGCCCCTGGGGATCTAAAATCACCTTCTTATATACACCGACACACACAGACAGTCTGATTGATTCTTTGTTCCACAGATTATAAGAATAAACTTTTCCCAGAAGGAAAAGTATATAAACAACAGGATTACAAAACGTTTCCCAGAAGGAAAACAATGCGAAATGCGCCACGGAAAAACCCTTTGTGTTACATACATGTGCGAGGGAGTCTTAAAATTAACTTTACAACGCAGGGTATACCACTCACCTCCTTCAGATTGCATTTCACTTCAGGCCTGCATTTCCTCCGTGCGAATAAGGTCCTGACTCCCCCCCCCCAGTTGGTTGCCCATCTCCCCTCCGGGCAAACTTAAAAAAAAAAAATACTCCCTCCCTAAGGCAGGAGAGGGTAGACTTCCTGCCCCATCCCCTTAGTTGGTTGGATGATCAGTCACCTCCCTATACCGAGGGGTAAAAAATAAAAGCAAATCACCCCTTCAGCCCTTCCCTAATCTGCGTAGCAGGGAGGGAAGGTCAACAGGTGGAAGAAAAATAGTCAACGCAGAGCATACCGCCTGACAAGCTAAAATCGCCTTTTTATATACGACAGACAATCAGACTCTGATTGCCTGGACGGCGGGCTGAGCAATGAATGTGGAAGCCGGGGAACTTCTCTCAGAAGGAGGATGGGAGGCCCAGGGAGCCTTTGCTCTCCTCCTAAGAGAGGGATATCCTCTTACTCCCTTGGGAAAGAGATCAACCTTACACAAAACAAAAAATATGGGAAGAGAAGCCTTCCCGGGCCCCCTCCCCCTTCGGGGAGGAGAAGTTCCCCGGCTCCAACCTTTTCTTTGGGGGGGGGCTAAGCCTGTCCTCCAGGCAACCAAATGAAAAAGAAATTTACCCATCCCACCTTTGTAGGAAGTGTGCTCAGCCCACCTTCTGAGCCACTGTGAAAGTTTCCTTCCACCAAAAGGGAAGGGAACGAGGAAGGAAAAGTCTCTGAGAATCTTCATGCAATTTCTTTGACAAAGAAACTGTTTTCACTTGATTCCACACAAAATTTTTATTGCTTTTTCATCTATTGTCTTATATTAGGATTTCTTTATGCATGTTATTTTATTTAAGAGTACTAAATAGCTTTTCAGTTTCTTGAGACTCTTTCACCTGTCTGGATTCTGCAGCAACGTTGTGGAGTGATATGTAAAACATAAATTGGTACTATATAACAATAGGTATGTAGAATTCTAACTCGCCAGTGTTGATCGTTTCAATTATTTACAAATTCACCAGGTCCTAGATATGACCATAAACTGTATCCAAACGTGGGGCTTTGTGAAGTGTGAAGCCACCATTTAATTGCTATTGCTACCAGGTCCACTCTGATCTGGAGTAGTAGTACCTGTTAGGGTCCCAATTATGAGTTAAATAGAAACCAACATTAAATAAACAAATATATTCTAGGAAAAAAAAATGTCACTAGATTGGGCATGAAATAACCTGATATAGTGTTGATATGTCATAAAACAAAATGAACCAACAAATTCACCAATCGACACAATATCAACAAATGTATCTTTCTTTTCCTTATTCTGTGCTTATTTCTTGGTACTAAGCTTATCATTAACTAACCCTGACATTTCTTTTACTTTGTTTTGTGTATATATTTTATTTTGTGTAGAATAACCAAAAAGACATTTAGCTACCACATTTGCAGCGAAATGTTAGCATACATAAAATCACTGGTGACAACCCATGATGTTTTTTCTTATGAACACGAAATAACCAACACGCTTTCCATTGGTTTTTCATGATAACAATTTAATATTGATAAATTATAATAAACATGTCCATTACTTTTCTTTTTTTATCAATAAATATACTTGGTTGATAATTAGAGAACACAATGTTTATTGTAATAAAACTTGTGATCTATAACATCCAATTCTAAAAATTAAACTTTCCTTTCTCAATTGAAACAAACAACATACCCCACACTATGTTCCTAAAAATGAGGATTTTACTATTGCGTTTACATAATTTTTTAGCTATGTTTCTCTTACTTTCAGCATGAGATCATTTTCTACACGTGTTTCATGCATACCACACAAACATTTTACCTCTGACATTTTTAATTTTTTTCCAATTTCCTTTCACCATGAACATTATCATTAGTACAGTTTTCATTTAAAATGAAGCTGTACATGGTTACTATTACTTGGAAAGCAGATCTAAAAAAAAAAAAAAAATAACTGTTTTCACTTTGAAAATTTACGATTTATAGATCTCGGATTTGGCCCTTCTTCACCTTTTATCTTACATTTGTAAATATTGTATATATAAACTTTTTTCTTATTTCTCCAATGTTATTTCATTCATGCAATTTCATAATCCACCAACATTGTATAAGATTCAATTCCATTTGACACTTGAAAACAACTTTTTATATAGTAAACAGCATTTATTTCTTTTCAGACATATTCTTATTTTATTTTATTTCCAGTACTATGTTTTATTTCATTTTGTGGACACTCATTTACCTCTCTGGGATGCTGCAGGGAACATGTAGAGTGATATATCAAACAAGAAGTGGTACTTTATGACAATAGGTATCTAGGATTTACACATACCAGTGTTGATAGTTTGAAATATTTACAGACTAACATTTTACACAATATAAACACATGTACCTTTTTTTTTTCTTTTCCTTTGCTTATTTCTCGAACCTAAACTTATCATTAACTAACCCGTAACTTTGTTTACTTTGTTTTGCGTATATATTTTATATTGGGTAGAATTAACAAAACTTAATTTCGCTACCATCATTATTTTTTAGTGACATGCACTGTTAACATCAATAAAATCACTGGTGACAATACTTGATACCTGTTTCGTATAAGCACCAAATAACTATCACTATTTCGATTTGCTTTTTCATGATAATATGTTCATCTTGATACATTATAATAAACATTTCCATTCACTGGTCGTTTGCTTAGCTTAGCTTTACATCATTTTTTCACAATGTTTCTCTACTTGCTTTCAGCATGAGAGCAGATCATATTCTAAACGTTTCATGCATATCACACAAACTTATAATATTTGATCAACATTTGACTAACAATTTTTTGCCAATTTCCTTCAACATTCTCATTACAATTAGTACAGTTTACATTTTGTCGTTAAAATGAAGCTGTACATGTTTCCTATTACTTGGAAACCAGATTTGTAAAAATCCCATTTTTTTTTTCACTCTGAGAATTTTCATTATATTTCTTTGACCAACGATTTGTTTTCAATGGACTTGATAAGTGCTAATATAGAGAGAAGAGAAACAGGGTGAGAGAGAGGCAGAAGAGAAAGTTGTTCTATCCTCTTTCCCAAATTTGACTACTGTGCGCGTTTGAACTCTCATCCTCGAGTTGCCTATTAGCCTTGATAAGTGCTAATATAGATAGAAATACCTATTCTGATACCTAATAAAAGAAAGGACACTCTTTGGGGCGGATTTTGATGATAACAAGTCACTAATTAGAAATTATAATAAACATTCAAATAATTTAAGAATTTTAACAAAAATAAAATTACATGGTAATCACCCAATTTCTGCCACAAAATTTTGATTGGCAAAACTCATAAACAGAAAATATATATTTTCTAATTTCATCTTTTTTTTTTTTTTTTTTTTTTTTTTACATAATCTGGTTTGATGTTTTCCTAAATATTCAAATCACTATATTTTGCTGCTTAATATCAAATACAGCAAATGAGTTATTTTTTATGCATCAAACAATTACATTTTCTCATTCATCCAAACTAATCACTGAACATCAATTTCATAGTTTCTTCGCTAAAATATTACTGTGCTTGATGTCATCAAGTGGAGCAGATCATTTTTTTTTTCATTTGTTCACACATTTTTCCAATTTATATATATTTTGTCTAAGATTCTTAGCCTATGTCATTGCATACCAAGCTGTTTATTAAAAGTTAAGGTTCACTGTAAACACATATGTTACACCAAAATAAAAACACTTCAGATAATGTCTTGATATTCAATTCAGTTTCTCACATGACATCTTATGAAGTTAGTAGAAATGTTACAGACTTTTGAATCTCAAACATTTTCAATACTGAGCACTGATATTTTCTGTTTTGGAATATAAGCACATTCATGATTTTTTTTTTTTTACAAACGTCAACAAATTTCACATTGTGTAGCAATGTACTGAAACAATTATAAAAATATTTGTTTTTATTTTGGATGATGCAGGGCATCCGGAGAGAGATGTTTCTAACAAAATGAAAGTATAATTTTTAGCAATAGGTATCTAGGAAAAGGCCACTACATATGTTATAAATTCCAAATTTCCACAACCTGGCAAATACTGGTACACGCTAGCAAATTTAGATTTGCAATTACAGAATATGATTCTAATTTTTTCCTTTGCTCTTTATTCTAACACTACACTAAGTTTACTGTTTTATTTCGCTACAGTTGATATTGTGTAGAACAATAAGAAAATCATAGTGAACAATGCATTCAACAAAATTTCATACACATTTCTAGATACCTATATCTAATAAGTTCAAAAGAAAGGACACACTTAGGGAGGTATTTTGGTGGTCAAGTCACTAAATAGAGATTAGCTGGTTTCCCGGCATAGCCCAGGATGTAATAAAGATTGACTGAAATACATGTTCTAGCTGGTTTCTAGGCGTTGCCAGGGATGTAATATAGACACATTATGTTGTATATTACCTGTTCTCTTCTCCCTAAGGTAAAACAATTTCATATACATGCTGTAAATTACCTACGCTAGGGATAAAACATGAACAATACCAGTCCTAGGGTAGATAAAACAAATAATACATAGAGATGAAAGATTCCTCTCCCCTAAGAATAAAACATATATTCAATATCTGCTTTTGTTTTTTCATTGTTTATCGAAATTTCACGTCAAACGGACCACTAGAAGTTGGTCAACTGATCAGTTATCTTCGAGGGGGCCCAAAAAACATGTCATTATCTATATATATAAAAGACAAATGTTTGTTTGTAACGCTAAAACTTGAGATGAAAGATTCCTCTCCCCTAACAATAAAACATATGTTCAATATCTGCTTTTGTTTTTTCATTGTTTATACGGTCCCGAGCAACGCCGGGTAGCCCTGCTAGTCTATATATATAAAAGGCAAAAATCGGTGTGTATGTATGTATGTATGTATGTATGTATGTATGTATGTTTGTTTGTAACGCTAAAACTTTTGAAAGACGGAACCAGAGTTGACAAATTTGGTATCATATTGCACCTTGATCACCCGGATGACAAATATCGAAATTTCACGTCAAACGGACCAGTAGAAAGGGGTCAACTGATCGTTTTTCTCCTAGGGGGGCCCCCAAAAAAACCTGTCATTTTAACGTTATTCAATACGTGTCACGTGACGTGACGTCAGCTCAAACTTTTGACAGACACAACCAAAGTTGACAAATTATGTATCATATTGAACCTTGATCACCCGCATGACAAATATCGAAATTCCACACCAAACGGACCATTAAAAGGGGGTGAACTGATCATTTCTCTCCTAGGGGGGCCCCCAAAAAAACCTGTCATTTTAATGTTAATATTACATAATCCAAAAACGCTTAGTCATGTCACGTGACGTGACGTGAACATCCAGTAATGGCGAACAAATGTAAACAAACACTTTGTTTTACCGATACTTTTGTAATTTCTCTTCTGCTTTGTTCTAGAGATTATTAAACTCCATGACAATGTCTCCAACGTATTTAACTGGTTAAAAATAGTATTTATACAAGAGTTTTAACAAAAAATATCAGGAAAAAATGTACAGGAATAAAAAAAAATTCAGCTTTCAAAATATTCGTCGATAAAAAAACCGATCTTTATATTTACGCTAGCCATTTTGTATATTACCACGTGACCTGCTATCTCTTAAACTGGAGGGGGGGGATCCACTTGAATCCAACAAAACCAGTAATTTTTTTTTTCTATTATATATACATCATTTTCTATAAAATTAAGTGTAGACTTTATAATTAAAACAAAAAATGTTATTCATACTAAAAAAAAAAAACGCTTAGTCATGTCACGTGACGTGACGTCAACATCCACTAATGGCGACCAATTGTACCTATTTACTATGCCTCCCCACGGGACAGAGTTAGACACCAGGGTCGTTTTTTAACGTGGAGAAAAGGTACAAAAATAAAAATTGTCTCAGTCGTGGAGGATTTCTCCTCCACCGAAAGAGAACAAGAAATAGAAGTGCAGCATCTGAAGAACAGATACTACACTTTGATCTTGACCAAAAGGCCAAGAATGCGAACAATTGTAAATAACAACTTTTTTCACAAAACCAACACCGTCTTTCTTTTTTTTTCTCTCTCTTTCTCTCTCTCACCCACTTACTCTTCCCTCTCTCTCACCCTCTTTCTCTTGACGTCACACCACTGTTAAACTGTGGGGGGGGGAACACATTCCCAGGCATTATCTCCTATAGATGCACATTTTATTAGAAATTCAGCTTTCAAAATATTAGACGATAATAAAAATATAAAACCAACACCCTCTTTCTCTTTTCTCTCTCTCTCACCAACTTACTCTTCTCTCTCTCTCACCCTCTTTCTCTTGACCTCCTACTACTGTTAAACTGTGTGTGTGTGTGGGGGGGGGAAGAGGCAGCTTGAAAACCAACAAAAACAGTGCACAGTTTCCCAAGCATTTGGGGTGGGAAGGGGGGGAAGAAGCCGAGCGCACAGTTTCGTGTGAGAGAGAGAGAACAATTCTCAACCTATATACTCAACAAATTTTTTATCTACAGATTTGAAAGTTTGTATATAGGGTATTCAGACATATGGAAATATATCTAGCATAATCTATCTATTATATCTATAAAAGTGAAAATGTGTGTGTGTGTGAGGTAGCCAGAGAGAGAGAGAGAGAGAGAGAGAGAGAGAGACAACAATTCTCAACCTATATATTCAATACATTTTTTATCTACAGATTTGAAAATTTGTATATAGGGTATTCAGACATATGGAAATATATCTAGCATAATCTATCTATTATATCTATAAAAGTGAAAATGTGTGTGTGTGTGTGTGTGTGTGTGTGTGTGTGTGTGCGTAAGAGAGAGAGAGAACAATTCTCAACCTATATACTCAACGTATTTTTATCTACGGATTTTAAACTTTGTATATAGGGTATTCAGACATATAGAAATATATCTAGCATAATCTATACATTATATCTATAAAAGTGAGAATGTGAGTGTGTGAGAGAGAGAGAACAATTCTCAACCTATATATTCAACAAATTTTTTACCTACAGATTTGAAAATTTGTATATTGGGTATTCAGACATATGGAAATATATCTAGCATAATCGATCTATTATATCTATAAAAGTCAGAATGTTTGCGTGTGGTTGTGTGTGTAAGGTTGCGAGAGAGAGAGAGAGAGAACAATTCTCAACCTATCTATTCAATAAATTTGTTATCTACAGATTTGAACATTTGTATATAGGGTATTCAGACATATGGAAATATATCCAGCATAATCTATCTATTATATCCATAAAAGTGAGAATGTGTGCGTGAGAGAGAGAGAGAGAGAGAGAGAGAGTAAGTACAATTCTCACCCTATATATTCAACAAATTTTTATCTACCGATTAGAAAATTTGTATATAGGGTATTCAGACATATGTAAATATATCTAGCATAATCTATCTAGAAAAGTGAGAATGTGTGTGAAAGAGAGAGAGAGAAGAGAGAGAGAGAGAACAATTCTCAACCTATATATTCAACTAATTTTTATGTACAGATCTGAAAATTTGTATACAGGGTATTCAGACATATGGAAATATATCTAGCATAATCTATTATATCTATAAAAGGTAGAATGTGTGTGTGTGTGTGAGTGAGTGAGTGAGTGAGTGAGAGAGAGAGAGAGAGAGAACAATTCTCAACCTATATACTCAACAAATTTTGTATCTACAGATTTGATAATTTGTATATAGGGTATTCAGACATAAGGAAATATATCTAGCATAATCTATCTATTATATCTATAAAAGTGAGAATGTGTGTGAAAGAGAGAGAGAGAGAACAATTCTCAACCTATATATTCAACAAATTCTATCTTTACAGATTTGAAAATTTGTATATAGGGTATTCAGACATTTGGAAATATATCTAGCATAATCTATTATATCTATAAAAGTGAGAATGTGTGTGTGAGAGAGAGAGAAAGAACAATTCTCAACCTATATACTCAACAAATTTTTTATCTACAGATTTAAAAATTTGTATATAGGGTATTCAGACATATAGAAATATATCTAGCATAACCTATCTATTATATCTATAAAATGACCATGTGTGTGTGTGTGAGAGAGAGAGAGAGTCAGAGAGAGAGAGAGAACAATTTTCAGCTTGTGTGTGTGTGAGAAAGAGAGAGAGAGAAAGAGAGGAAGGAAAATTCTCACCCTATATATTCAACAAATTTTTTATCTACATATTAGAAAATTTGGATATAGGGTATTCAGACGTATGGAAATATATCTAGCATAATCTATCTATTATATCTATAAAAGTGAGAATGTGTGTGTGAGAGAGAGAGAAAGAGAGAGAGAGAGAACAATTCTCAACCTATATATTCAACTAATTTTTTATCTACAGATTTGAAAATGTGTATATTGGGTATTCAGACATATGTAAATATATCTGGCATAATCTATGTATTATATCTATAAAAGTGTGAATGTGAGTGATGGAAAGAGCAAAAAATTCTCAACCTATATAACCTATAAAAGTGAGAATATGTGTGAGAGAGAGAGAGAGAGAACAATTCTCAACCTATATATTCCACACATTTTTGGGCACAGATTTGGAAATTTGTATATAGGGTAGGCAGACATATAGAAATATATCTAGCATCATCTATCTATTATATCTATAAAAGTGAGAACTTGTGTGTGTGTGTGTGTGTGAGAGAGAGAGAGAACAATTCTTAACCTACATACTCAACAAATTTTTTACCTACAGTTTAGAAAATTTGTATATAGGGTATTCAGACATATGGAAATATATCTAGCATAATCTATCTATTATAACTACAAAAGTTAGAATGTGTGTGTGAGAGAGAGAGAGAACAATTCTAAACCTATATATTCAACAAATTTTTTATCTACAGATTTGAAACTTTGTATATAGGGTATTCAGACATATGGAAATATATCTAGCATAATCTATCTATTTTATCTATAAAAGTGAGAATGCGTGTGTGTGAGATAGCGAGAGAGAGAGAGAGAAAAAGAGAGAGATAAAAATTCTCAACCTATACATTCAACAAATTTTTTATCCACAGATTTGAACATTTGTATATAGGGTGTTCAGACATATAGAAATATATCTAGCATAATCTATCTATTATATGTATAAAAGTGATAATGTGTGTGTGTGTGAGAGAGAGGACAATTGTCAACCTATGTATACAACAAATTTTTTATCTACAGATTTCAAAATTTGTATATTGGGCATTCAGACATATTTTAATATATCTGGCATAATCTGTCTATTATATCTATAAAAGTGAGAATGTGTGTGATAGAGAGAGAGAGAACAATTCTCAACCTATATACTCAACAAATTTTTTATCTACAGATTTGAAAATTTGTATATAGGGTATTCAGACATATGGAAATATATCTAGCATAATCTATTATATCTATAAAAGTGAGAATGTGTGTGTGTGTGTGAGAGAGAGAGAGAGAGAGAGAGAGAGAGAACAATTCTCAACCCATATACTCAACAAATTCTTTATCTACAGATTTTAAAATTTGTATATAGAGTATTCACACAAATAGAAATATATCTAGGATAATCTTTCTATTATATCTATAAAAGTGAGAATGTGTGTGTGTGTGAGCGAGAGAGAGAGAGAGAGAGAGAACAGTTCTCAACCTATACATTCAACAAATTTTTATATATAGGGTATTCAGAAATATCGAAATATATCTAGCATAATCTATTATATCTTTAAAAGTTAGAATGTGTGTGTGTGAGAGATAGAGAGAACAATTCTCAACCTATGCACTCTACAAATTTTTTATCTACAAATTAGAAAATTTGTATATAGGGTATTCACACATATGGAAATATATCTAGCATAATCTATCTATTATATCTATAAAAGTTAGAATGTGTGTGTGAGGTAGCCAGAGAGAGAGAGAGTAAGAACAATTTTCAACCTATATATTCAACAAATATTTGATCTACAGATTAGAAAATTTGTATATAGGGTATTCAGACATATGGAAATATATCTAGCATAATCTATCTATTATATCTCTAAAATTGAGAATGTGTGTGTGAGAGAGAGAGAACAATTTTCAACCTATATACTCAACAAATTTTTTATCTACAGATTTGAAAATTTGTATATAGGGTATTCAGACATATGGAAATATATCTAGAGTAATCTATCTATTATATCTATAAAAGTGAGAATGCGTGTGTGTGTGAGAGAGAGCGACACAGAACAATTCTCAACCTATATATTCAACAAATTTTTTATGTACAGATCTGAAATATCACATTTGTATAGAAGTAGAAATCTTGATACCTACTCTGATACCTAATAAAAGAAAGGACACTCTTTAGGGCGGATTTTGATTATAACAAGTCACTAATTAGAAATTATAATAAACATTCTAATAATTTAAGAATTTTACCAAAATAAAATTGCATGGTAATCACCCAATTTCTGCCACAAAATTTTGATTGGCAGAACTCATAAACATAAAATATATATTTTCTAATTTCATCTTTTTTTTTTCTTTTTACATAATCTGGTTTGATGTTTTCCCAAATATTCAAATCACTATATTTTGCTGCTTAATATCAAATACAGCAACTGAGTTATTTTTATGCATCAAACAATTACATTTTCTCATTCATCCAAACTAATCACTGAACATCAATTTCATATTTTCTTCACTAAAATATTACTGTGCTTGATGTCATCAAGTGGAGCGGATCATTTTTTTTTCATTTGTTCACACATTTTTCCAATTTATATATATTTTAAAGATTCTTAGCCTATGTCATTGCATACCAATCTGTTTATTAAAAGTTAAGGTTCACTGTAAACACATATGTTACACCAAAATAAAAACGCTTCAGATAATGTCTTGATATTCAATTCAGTTTCTCACATGACATCTTATGAAGTTAGTAGAAATGTTACAGACTTTTGAATCTCAAACACTTTCAATACTGTGCACTGATATTTTCTTTTTTGCAATATAAGCACATTCATGATTTTTTTTACAAACGTTAAAAACTTTCACATTGTGTAGCAATGTACTGAAACAATTATAAAAATATTTGTTTTTATTTTGAATGATGCAGGGCATCTGAAGAGAGATTTTTCTAACAAAATGAAAGTATAATTTTTAGCAATAGGTATCTAGGAAAAGGCCACTACATATGTTATAAGTTCCAAATTTCCACAACCTGGCAAATACTGGTACATGCTAGCAAATTTAGATTTGCAATTACAAAATATGATTCTAATTTTTTCCTTTGCTCTTTATTCTAACACTACACTAAGTTTACTGTGTTATTTCGCTACAGTTGATATTGTGTAGAACAATAAGAAAATCATAGTGAACAATGCATTCAACAAAATTTCACACACATTTCTAGATACCTATATCTAATAAGTTCAAAAGAAAGGACACACTTAGGGAGGTATTTTGGTGGTCAAGTCACTAAAAAGAGATTAGCTGGTTTCCCGGCATAGCCCAGGATATAATAAAGATTGACTGAAATACATGTTCTAGCTGGTTTCTAGGCGTTGCCAGGGATGTAATATAGACACATTATGTTGTATATTACCTGTTCTCTTCTCCCTAAGGTAAAACAATTTCATATACATGCTGTAAATTACCTATGCTAGGGATAAAACATGAACAATATCAGTCCTAGGGTAGATAAAACAAATAATACATAGAGATGAAAGATTCCTCTCCCCTAAGAATCAAACATATGTTCAATATCTGCTTTTGTTTTTTCATTGTTTATACGGTCCCGAGCAACGCCGGGTAGCCCTGCTAGTCTATAATATAAATCTCATCTGTCTGTTTAAATGTATGTATGTATGTATGTATGTATGTATGTATGCCTAAAACTTTTGACAGATGCAACGGAGTTTCGCGAGATTGGTATTGTTTTCAAGCTCGACCCGACGGGCGACAAATATCGAAAAATATTCTAAAAACATTAATTCTTTCACCCTCAACTGGGCACTTTTCTACATGGAGGGGTAGCTTTTTTCGCAGATATTTTCTAAAGTCATCCCCTCTTTTCGATTGACTAGCCTTAATTACAACCTACGGCCCTTTCAGTTTGGCGATGGGCGCAACAGCAAAGACGTCACGTCTTTTTTACACGCTCTTTTCCTCCTTTGCGGTACAGGTTCGAATCTGTCTGCCTACTAATTTTTTTTTTTTTTTGCTCAACACACACCTCAAAACACCCAGGCTAGTCTATAATTTAAATCTCACCTGCCTGTTTAAATGTATGTATGTATGTATGTATGTATGTATGTATGTATGTATGTATGTGTGCGTGTAAATCACCCAAAAACTTTCGACAGAGGCGACAGATTTTCACGAGATTTGTATCGTTTTCAAGCTCGACCCTTCGGACGACAAATATCGAAAAGTTGGCTAAAAGCATTAATTTTTCAACTCTCAACTAGGCACTTTTCTACAGAGAGGAGTCGCTTGTTTCGCATATATTTTCGAAAGTCGTCCATTCTTTTCCATTATATGTATATATATATATATATATATATATATATATATATATATATATATGTGTGTGTGTGTGTGATTACTTATATATGTGATTATATATATATATGTGATTACGTATCTATCTATCTATCGATTTAACTATATATATATATATATATATATATATATATATATATATATATATATATATACTAGCAAAAGCACCCGTCGTTGACTGGGTTCAAAAACAGCCTACAGAAAATGGACTCTGATTTATGAAAGTATGATACGTTATGAAAAGGAAGGGTTGTAAATTTGGGTTGAATTTGGGGGTATCAAAACCAAAGCAAAATATGTTGAAAGTAAAAATAAAATAGATAAACCCCATAATTTATTATACCATACCTGTTCACACTGAAGCACTTATCACAATATTCTGTGGATCTATATACAAAAATCCTTGTTAAACTTTGTGACATATTTCCATTCTATGGGGGTCAGGTGCGAACGAACGCCCCATAATTTTATTATACCATATTTCTTCAAAATAAAACATAATTATCAAAGTATACTTACGCAGATAAATATGAAAAGTCTTTATTAAAGTTTGTGCCTACTTCAATTCTATGGAGGCCAGGCGCGAACGCTGACCCCGCAATTTTATTATACCATCCCTATTTAAGTTAAAACATTCTTATCAAAGTATTCTTATGTACATCTATATCAAAAACACGTGTAAACGTGTTTTTTTTTTAATTTTTATTTTTTTATTTCCGTAGTTTGTGGACCAGGCGCGAACGCAGACACCACAATTTTGATGAACAACCGTTCTGCCAGATGAAACATAACCATTCCTGTTTCTCGATACATCTTTTATCATTATATGTAATCAGTTTTTTAAAATAGTCTACCTATTATATTATATTATTATATTATTATATTATAGGAGCCTATTCGTGACCAGACACACACACATTTAGCTTTATATTATAGATATATACATATATATATATGCATATATATGCATATATATGCATACATATATATGCATACATATATACATACATATATACATACCTATATATGATGATTGCAACGTCTTGTCAGACGAGTGCCACTCCCTCAGACATTTAAAATTCATGATTCCAAATGTCTGAGGGAGTATCTATACAAATATGATGTTACAGAGTCTTAGCTTTGTACGACAGCTAAGTCTCTCTCTCTCGGTTCAAAATGTTGAGATCCAGCAACAACCAAGAGCAAGATAGCCAGCAACAAATTAAACTGCAGATCAGCTTAATGCGGGTACTGGTCTTCCGCTTTATGGTTTTTTAAATTAGAGATTTGCTTCTCCTAGAAAGGTTGCCTTCACCACGGCTTACGGGAGCCCTCTCTACCCCAATACACATATACACACACACAAATATACGCGGTGCTAGTTGGTCGTTGACCCAGAAAAGAGTTCATTCACCCTTTGGAAGGTCTTGTTTTTAATCCTTCAGGGAGACTGGCCGCCCTCCTCACCAAACAAGTCTGGTGGGGGAACCAGTTTAGTCGCCGGTGACCCGACCATGAGGCAGGTAGTACTGGGTTACATGGTACCAGTAGCATATAACATGACCTGACATATATATACATACATATATATACATACATATATATATACATATATACATACATATATATACATACATATATAGATACATATATATACATACATATATACATACATATATATATACACATATATATATACATACATATATATACATATATACATACATATATACATACATATATAAATACACATATATACATACATATATACATGCATATATACATACATATATATATACATACATATATACATATATATATGCACATACATATATACATACATATATGCATGCATATATATATACATATACATATACATATATACATATATATATATACATATACATATATACATACATATATATATAGCCAAAGTTATTTGGAAGGGAAATGTACACACAGACACACAGACAATTTCACATTTATAGATATATAGAGAGGGGTATATACATACTTATCTTTCTAACTATCTATCTATCTATCTATCTATATATATATATATATATATATATATTACTTTGCCCTCACACAAGGTTTAAAACAAAAATGCTTATTCCATGAAAAAAATCAAAGAACTATGAAAGAACGCAGTTGTTATTTTATTGTTAGAAAACAACATCGAAGATGCTGTCAATTAGACAGTCGGATATGTGCGGTTTTATTTTGATAATCTTGTCATAAACAGAACACAGGTGCCGATCTTTTACAAAAATACTTCTGAAATGTGTCGACTGTAAACTACATTAATACTCGACGTGATGCCTGAGATAGCTGCGATGTTAGAAGCATCACAAACTTTAGACACATTCTTCAAAGCGATTGCATAAGCCTCCCCCCAAAACAAACAGACTCCGGCGATAATAATTCGTACGAAAAAAAAATAAATAAATCCCACTTCTAAAGTCTCTATATGAAAAAATGCATGGTTAGTTTGCTTGGTATATTTTTTTTTTAGCCGATCAGAGAACGCCTACACTTTCGGTTCGGCTTTACCACACTCTTCCTAACAATATATCAGCAGACTGGAATTATAAATATACGGCCAGCTAACATCCCAGCTATTTTTAACTGTAATAAGCTCGACCAGTTATTCATCCCTGCTATTTTTTTTTATTATTTCATGGGACTACTAAATGTAAAGTGCCGACTCAGAAATGCTTTCAGCGAGGTTTCTGCAAATTATACTTCCGGGGGTAGTTTTCTCTATAGCCATGGTTTTAACCTCGGCACCAAAGTCAACCGAGTCTGGTCTGTTATTGAAATGGAATTTTTTCTGCTGACTGCGGTTTTGTTCTTGCTGACCCACCCCTGCCAGAGAATTCCGACGGGGCGTCTTATGTAATTTTCAATAGTTCGGTGTTCCTCATTTAGGAGCACTTACTTTACTCACCTTTCACCTTACGACCTTGTGTCACATCTTCCTGTGGCTAGAAGGAGCTAAATAATCTACAGTTCTGATTTTCCTCGAACTTCAAAGCCAACAGAATATAGACCATAGTTGGAATTAATTTTCCCGGTGAGATATGAATGTCTTTGGTCCACCCTCCCAGACCGTTGCTTAGGGTGTTTCTGATGGAGTAAGTTTTTTGCTTACTACCTGAGGTGCATGACGAGTAATTCCGACGGAACTGCTCAGGACATTTTAAGCCGCCAAAGTGTTCACTTTTAGAGTGCTAGCTTGGCTCTCTCCATCTTCCAACCTTATGAATAGGAAAAACTATGCTTCCTATGAAAATTCGGTATGATTTTTATATGAAAAAAAAAAATATTGGGAACACTTTCACCATATAAATCTATTGGAAATTGGTTTTCTTACCATAATACATTGGGAATTATTTTGCTTTTATCATACAGTGGAAATTATTAATACTATAAAAATACATAACAAACCTATTATAATATGACAATATTTAAAAAAATATTTCTAATGTGAAGATCATTAGAAATTATATTTACGATGAAAATGCGTTGGAAATGACATCACTAGAGACTAACCAATTGGAACGTATCATTTCATTTACTTCGGGATCATCAAAGTAGAAACCAAGCAAATATTTGTTCATCTTAATACCGTTGAAATAACATCTTTTTATTAACTTCTAAGGTTATATTATTTTAGTTTTATCTTCCTTTCTTCTTTTGAGTTGCTATTCCGAAAAATCTAATGCTATTTTCGAAGATTCATTTAGATTAAAATTGATTTCGTCAACTTATATACTAGATTTTTTAAATTAGCCGGTACCTGCTTAGATGCTGATGAACGACGTCATATTCAGTTCCATAATGTCACATTCCTCTGCCTTTTCGCTCGTAAATGTAAATAGCATGGTTCGGATAGGTGCCTTTTCGAAACCATCATATTTTGTTCGAATCACCGAATTTGTAATGGAATCGCAAAGTGATTCCTACAAGCGCTTAAATGCAAATGGCTATAATTGATACACTTCTCTCCCCTTCATTGAAATTCGTTTCTCTCCTTACTTCCCAAAAATAAAGAAGCTTGCAATGAAACATAAACTCAAAATATTTTCCAACCAATGAAATTCATTTTAAGCTCCAATACGTAACACGAACATGCGAGAATAACGAAAAGCTAGACATGGAGAAACGACACCAGCCTTAAAGGCATCCATAAACGTCGCTTAACAACAATCTCTAGCGCTCTTTAGGTCGAGGAAAACAACTCACAAAAGAAAAGGGCCCAATTACGTATATACCATCATCTTTCATCTAACGCACATATGTTTACACACTAACGGATCAAGCAAACATAAACGAATTGTTAGTCATAGTTATACACAAGAACAAGGTAAACCAACACACACACATACACAATGCCACGCTGTAAAATACTACCATTCGCATATTACTTATTCACCCTATGAACATAAATTAACACATTTCAAATCCTTGTAACTACTAACCAAACTTTTATCACCAAACACGTGTTTATCTAAATTGACATTTTCATTATTGCAAGTAACTTTTATATCCTTATCTAGTGTATGCAAACAGTTTGTTATAAAATTTCGCTTTCCTCTATTTATTGACAAAACTTTATGTTTTAGGTAGCACTTACTACTTGGTGACACTTTTATTCTCTTGTGTTTGATTCATTTGCATTTTTATATGTTGGGTATGTATCCTACATTGCCTTCTTTTGCTAAAGCATAACATATCCTATTTATATTAAATGTTGGTGTGGTTCTTGGCCAATACTTGACGACGCTACCGTCGACCAAAATGTCCTCTATCAAGGCCAGGAACCATGCCAGAAATTAGTATGAGAACCAATGTTAATTCTGATCTCGCAATCTCTTCTTTTCTCTTTTTAAGTGTATATATATATATATATAGAGAGAGAGAGAGAGAGAGAGAAAGAGAGAGAGAGAGAGACAAAGAAAGTGAGAGGTAAAAAAGGAACAAAGTTATGCGTTCATCAACGTTTCATCTTTATTGCAAGACGAAACATTTATGAACACATAACTTTGTTTGTTCTTTTTTATCTCTTTCTCTTTCGTCGGAATACTATTTCCATTATCCTCGTCATATATATATATATATATATATATATATATATATATATATATATATATATATATATATATATGTATGTATATATATATATATATATATATATATATATATATATATATATATATATATATATATATATATATATATAATTTAACTTTCTGATGCGGAGGCGGATTTTTATGCAAACATAACTTTTGACTTTTCATCTCATTCCGAATTAATTTAACGGAATATTGTACAGCCTATAACACACCTAACTATGTGAAAATAGTATTCACTACGCAATGGCTAGCGTGGTCACTATTAAAAAAACGAATGACGGAAATCAGAGAGAAGTTACTCCGCCAAAAGTGATCAAGAATGTTGATAATGACGATGGTGATAACGCTCCCAGGGGTAAGATTGAAATTTTGGTTCAGGTTATTACAAGAAACCTTATCAATCACAACTTGACAAATAAGATTCTGTCTGAGAGCTCAGCGTTCGAACTCCCCGCGTAACATTCACAGGGAACATGTATTGAATCAAATACGTTGAAAGATGGGAACAATAGTCCGAACTATTAAAATGATACGAATTCATATTATTTTCATGCTTATTTAAAAGAAATCCTGAACGCAAATAATACTTACCTGGTTTGCATCAACTTCATAACCTTCTTTTCGTGAAATAATCAGGCACACGGAAATGGAATAAACAAAAGCAACAATGCCAATACTTATGCTATCAGAAATGTAGTCATTTGCATAAGAAATATCAGGAAGAATCGGGGTTGATAAGCTGAAGAGAAAAAACAAGGATAGAATGAATACTCATTTATGTACAAGTATTGATATACTAAAAATAGCACTAAAACCAGGTTGACACATTATTTCTCATACAATCATTGAAGGAACGCAACTTGGCGTGTTCTGAATGGGTCTCAATTTCGGAAGATGAGGTGTTGTATGGAAGAAATAAATCCTTTCCAAAAAAAAAAAAAATGGAAAAGGCAACCTTATACAAAACATGTACACT